>NC_089842.1:138474906-138804593 GCF_035609145.1 Eleutherodactylus coqui
CTTGAGCCGTTGTGGGTATTCTCCAGTAATCCCGTCTGTCTGGTATTATAGAAAGAATGTGCAGTGTTTATTATTGGGGGGAGGGCTGCTGGTAAGAGTGAACTGAAAGCTTTTTCCAATTAACCCTTCTGTTTCCTTTGTCTAGTGTTTTGTAGAATTAATGTGCATTGTAATCTGAGTGGGAAAGAGAGGTTATATGGGAAGGATTTGAAGAAAGCAGATTTTACAAGAGAAACACTACTGTGTCCAGAAACTTCGAATAGAATAGAGTTGAGCAGAGTGAGCAAGGACAAAGGCCATAGAGCTTGTGATTTGGTTGCTGAAGGGAAGGCAGCAGAGTTTACTGAACAATGGGAAAGGACCAGGAAAAGTTGCAGAAAGAAATGTCAGGTTATGGACAGATAAGCAGAAATGAATATGGTAAGATAGGTTGTAGAAAGTTTTCAGAAGATGAGCAGGAAGCCTAGCAGAAAGAAAGGTGTTTTTAGATTGCTAGGAGGAGGTATAACGTAGTTAAGAGATTGAAGAGGGGAAAGCATGTAGGGGGGTATGTGTATTGCTTATGAACAATGTAATGCCTTTGTGTTGACTACAGCCCCTCCCTGTAATGGCGGCCGTGCTTGCAATGTTTACAATTCAACATAGTGTGACTCTGCAGTAAATGTAGTGAGGCCTGCCCCCACCCTGAAGTTACTTCCCCCCATGTGCTCACTTTCAGGGTGTGTGATGTTACTTCCGGTCCCTCCCCATCCGGGACAGGACCTGGCCCCGCCCCTTCCTCCTCCAGCGGCCATTTTGCCTCACCTGGAAGTGCTGCTGCCCCTGGCCCCGCCCGTTCCTCCGGCAGCCATCTTGCCTCACCTGGGAGATTTGTAGCCCCGCCCCTTTCTGCCTCTGGCGGCCATTTTGCTGCATTTGGGAGGCCTATATTCCCCAATGCCACTGTATCCAGTGCTAACATCATGATTGTCTGAAGTAAGGTTTTGTTTGACCAGACTTTGTTACGCTCCAAGATGTGGCCACTTTGGATGTGTGATAAGTTCAGGGAAACAAACCTTTGTGAAGATGCAGCTTGGGACATAGTAGACGACTAAGCTGGTTTATAGTGTATGGAAGATTGGAGTTGATGCATGGGGGGCAGAGACC
Organism: Eleutherodactylus coqui; assembly: GCF_035609145.1. Lineage (NCBI taxonomy): Eukaryota > Metazoa > Chordata > Amphibia > Anura > Eleutherodactylidae > Eleutherodactylus > Eleutherodactylus coqui. The sequence goes on from NC_089842.1 coordinate 138,476,053, forward strand.
AGGAATGCATGGCAGGGGACGCTCTGTCATGTTCCCAGGGGCTCTGTTTTCCATTGCCCGCTTCTCCAATGGATACTCAGACCGATGATGTTATGGAAGGCTCCTACAGATGAAATAATTTCCCTATAGTCACCCAGCAAACTTTTTCACGCAATTTGATGAAGTAATTTTACTTTTTATGTGAAGAAAGAGGGACTGAATTGCCCAGAGTAGGATGTTAATTCATCCGTATTCTTTAGTTTTTCTTTAAGTCTTTTGTATATTCTAGTGTCAGTCTACACTGAAGCTATAATTATATTCCGACAGGAGAGTAAAAGCTAAACGCTGGCCATACCCTGAAATACTATTACACTGGGTGACGTAAAATTTTACTTGTGTTGCGCCCCCTTGTGTTAAAAAATGCTAACTGCGACCTGAAGGGAAAAAAAAAATTTTTTTTTAAGGAGATTTTCGCTCAGACTTCGCTGCATACAATGTCATCTTGACCTACAAAGTGCTTGTTTTTGTGCCTCTTGGTTTACTAGTTTGAACGCAATTACTCTTTTTTTTCCATTGAGTATTCCGGTTCAAAAGGGGGGAGGCATAGAGGATCTGGGTCATAGATGATCTAGGTGTTGTAGATCAGCTATTGGGCTTTTAAAAAAAATAAATAAATAAATGATTTTGTGCTACAAGATTCCGAGCCATGTGAAATGGAACATCAGCATGATTATTTAGTACTAATACAGTAAGAAACTGCAGGTATGCAAACAGTTACCAGAACCGCTGTTGATAATGCATATGTTGAGCTTTTTGTAGATGGTACCAGGGTGAGGAGTGATGACTCCACATCGGATATGCAGTGGTCACACAACAAGATGTCCTAGAAGCAGAAGCTCTGCCTCCGCATGTCACAGTACAAGAAGCGGAATTAAAGGCCATCACTAAGGCGTGTAGAGTGGCGAGAGGTAAGACGGCAACCCTTTACACTGACTCCTGGTATGCATTTGGCATAGCTCATGATTACGGCCCAATATGGAAGGCCAGACAGTTTTTTACCTTAGCAGGACAACCAATTGAGAATGGTGCAGCGGTACAGAGTCGCATGGAGGCCCTACTTCTACCTGACAAAGTTGAGAGTTCACACCGATTCCTACACTGGAGAGGCGAGGGACGACACCCTCGCTGACAGCATAGCAAAGGCAGCGGCCCTCAAGCCGTGGAAGAAAGAAGAAAGATACTGACAGCATGAGTCAGTGGTAAAAAACTTTGGACATTGATAAAAATTTGGACTTTGATATGCTAAAGACTTTTACAGTTACAAGCCAGCAAGGAAGAAAAGAATAAATGGACTGATATGGGAGCAGCAGAAACAGGACAGCGTGTGGTGAACAGTCAACAGCACTTGCCCACCACAGTTCCTGTATCCCATGATGGCCCAGCTGATGGACGGAAAGACCCACCTAGTAAACCAGCAATGACGACGACGCTTGAAAGACGATGGGCGACTTCTGGGTTCTCTGTAGCTGCTGCATCATTTGTCCGGTTTAGCATGATCTATGCCATGGGTGAGACAGGGCAGAAGTAAATTTGCCACATCACACTTGCCGGGACCACTCTACCCATTTCAGGGATTGCAAATTGACTACGTTCAGCTCCCACTTGTTGGGAAGTATGACTACGTGCTTGTTGTTGTTGATGTCTTTGCAGGTTGGAGGCCAACCCTGTTACCAAGGTAAACAAGTAGGTAGCCGCAAAGAAGCTCATGAACGAGGTAAACAGTGAATATGGGGGTAACAGAAGTGATTCAGAGTCAGACAGAGGTATAAACTTTGCAGGTGAATGTAACATTTCATGTCTGCTCTGGGTGTATCCCAGGCCTTTTATATACTCTACCATTTTTAGTGTAGTGGAAAGGTGGAGAGACGTAGTGGCACGCTAAAAAGTAAGATACTTAAAAATGACGCCACTTTGGAAAGACTGTCATCCAATAGCCTTATACAGTGTTAGATATGAACCCAGGGGGGATTATACATTATCTCCCTACGAGATAGTTTGGGCTAGCCCCAAGGCTAGGTTGTTACTATCCTCAGTAGTCACAATTACAATCTTATGTGTTGACTGAGTATGTGATTTCCGTTGTTAAAGAACTAACCAAAGCCTATGCACAGGTGTTCTCTTCCAGACTCAGAGGCAGACACTGGGACACATATCTTGCAGCCTGGGGATTGGGTGCGCATCAAGAAGTTCCCCAGGAATCCCCGATTTGATGGCCCCTACCAGGTGCTTCTGACTACTGCCACAGCTGTGAAACTAGCCGAAAGACTTACATGGATCCATGCTTCATACTGTAAGAAAGCTTCAGATCCGGGAGACCAGTCTTAGTTGTGCCAAAGACATTACTCTGGTTAGGGCTGGTGAGAGAGGAGGGTGGCAACTGGAATCCTTAGTCGGAAGAATATGAGGGTATGGTTACCTTCTAGTATAACTCGTCCAATGCTCAAGTAGCCGCATATTCCTTCGACTATTGTATTGTGGTCCCTCGTCTAGGCGCAAGATCCCACAGCGGACCAGATTTAGCTCAGTCCAGCTAGTTATATGACTTGCATACCCGGGGAATACAATATGTTTGCACCACTGATAACGTCTGGGGAGAAGACTGCCGTTATTGGGGATTAGTGGGATGGAACGCAGGAACACACTAGTCCTATAAACCGCGAAGTGCCTTAAATAAGAAAGATAAGAGCGGGAAATCCCTAATTAGTCGTATAACCCTCCTCGAAAATAATAAGGACAGCGGGTATTGGAAGGCTGAACTTAGTATGCTGCTTGGTTTTAATGCGGTTGTTACACTAACCATGGGAGATCCAAGCCCGGGGGACGGAGGGACTTATAGTCTGGGGACATACCGGTACGGGAGGATAGATCCCTTAGGGAAGTTTAAAATAAGGGATATGGTAGATGCAGCCGAATGGAAGCCTTCACTTAGTCCCGTGCCCATAATTAACCCCCTCCGCCGTAAGATAAAGACCTTGACGAACATGATGATCATAGCCGACCCTACCTTTTGTGGACACCTTGACAGTAGCGACTGGCTACTCTGACCAGAATCTCTGGTTGGAGTTGATGAGGTACAATGCTAACAGGAGCAACAAGTCTAACTGTTGTGTGTGCGGTAGTGCCCGACTACACTCGGGGATGGTCCCCCTAAATCTCCCTGTAGATGCTGAAGAGTGGTTTATTAGTCTCTTCACGAACATTTCCGCTAATTACACTGCTTGTGAGAAGTGGAAGAAGGTATACTCTATAACTACTTAAGTGTTTGCACCGGAGAGAGTATTACTGACTACCCTGGAAACTACACCTGCCGGGCAAATAGGCAGGGTGGAGGGAGATTTTTGGGGAACTCACCAACGGGTATTGCTCCTCCTACAGTACGATAGGAGGGGAATAGATGCAGAATCAGGTCTAGTCCTTAGGAGATGTTTACTGGCTTTGTGGAGACATGAGGTAGAGGACCCACCTGGAGGGTAATTGGACAGGGGAGTGTGCCTTAGTAAAGCCCTTATGCTCCTCCACATCCTGTCAGACAGCATTGAGGATAATGAGGTTACCCCCAATAGTTAATTTATCTCGATCCAACTCAGTCTGTGTTTTGTGGTTATCCTGTCATGTTGGTCTATCCTTGTTTTCCGCATAGGTACGGCGGTTCCTTCCAGTCTTGTCACTAGGTAGTGTAGGGTCAGGGTGAGGCGACCTGGACGTGTTCACCATTAGGACTATCTCCAGGAGGGACATTGGTGTGGGTGAAGATTAGGGAGTCCCACGCCGTGCGTACCTGTGCACGCTACTAGTATTGTAACATTATGCTAGAGTGACAAGAGAGACCCCTGGTGGTAGTTTTGATCTACACGTGTACATTGACGTCATAGGATAGCCAAGGGGGGTACCTGACAAGTTTTAAAAAAAAATAAAAATTAGAGATCAAGTTAAAACTAGATTCGAGTCCATTTTCCTGATCATTATGGTAAATAAACGTTGATTGGATTAATTATGTTTTATTATAATTAACAGTGGTTTATAAATTATACTAGAGACGCCTTATAGGGACTAGTCGACCAATAGGACCTACTTCGACTATGACTTTTTAAAAATAAAATGGCCTTAGATATGACTTTAGCTAAAAAGGGGAGTGTCTGTAAGATGATAGGGGAGACTTGTTGTACCTACATCCTAGACGACACGTGACCCGCGGGTAAAGACGCAGTTGCCATTAAGAAGCTGACCGCACTAACTGAAAAGAGCTAACTTTTGGGACCAGCACTCGCCATGGATGAGCGGGTGGTAAAGAATCCTGGCACAGACGGGCGTTGCTGTTGTATGTGAACTGATGGTTACCTTTTCTGTTCTAGTCTGCTGTGTTATCCCCTGTGTCAGAGAGACCTGTGAAACTGATGCTGGAAAAGCCACTCCCACCATGAGTTTGCTGGATGCATCCCCAGAAGGAGTGGACAAGTCCTACACCCCCTTGAAGATTCTAAAACGAACCTTCAACGCGCTCCAGTTATAGGCTCATGCGCAGAGAACTGTGAAAATCAGATAGAGAGTTAGAGGATAGACATTTTAAGGGGGGATTGTGATAGACATGATAATTATTTAGTATAAAATGTCTATCGATATTTGTATAAATCAAATATATTTTGCTGTTGTAATGACTTTTAGCTCTGAGGAGTTTAAAGGACACACACACAATCTAATCATGGTATTTGCTAGACAATGGATGTATGATGTAATGTTAGCTAAGTACATAGGGATTGCACAAGAGACCTCTAAGAGTTAAGGGCCATAGTGTTATGTGTATATCCTTATATCCTGTGTCCAACACTGAGTGTTGAATTAGCACTTCTTCACCCCTCCCATCCTGAAACTTCTACAACAAAGGAATTGCTTCAGCCTGAGCACATGTTGATAAGACTTGCTTATACACAGACCTGACTGGAGCTAGGACAAAAGTCCATGCTACATCAGCACTTGGAAGAGGGTGGGCAGAGAGGTGGGAGATTCTATATGATCCGACAAATGAGAATCTTATATGTTACTGATGTAATCTGTTGCACGCCCATTGAAGGGCGGTTGTCATGTGTTATAATAAAAGGCTTGAGCCTCTATACATTGTAGAGACTCTCCCAGTTTTAGACCAGCATTTGTGTCTGATCTGGTTCGATGATGTGTGCACACGATACAATTCGGAAGCGACAAAATACCCCGAAGCCTGCTGGAGAAAATCATAATCCAGAACAAAGGTTCATCAGAAGCCCGTCTGTGGGCTCCACAAAACGTCTGGACTTGATACCGGAGAACCCCAAGGTTAGAGAATTCTACATGCTTCCAAACTACACAAAGCTGACAACCCAGGGAGGCCAATTATCTCCGGTGTGGGAACTCTCACTGAAAGGGTGAGGGGCATCCTGTGGCACTCTGACTTTAGGGTGTGTCCCTAATTTATGATGGGGCTATATATGGCACTGCTATATTCAGTGGGCACAGTGTGCAGTGTTATATTCAGGAATACAGTGTGTAGTGTTGTATGCAGAAATACAGTGTGTGATGTTTTAGTCATGGCGTAAAGTAGAGATGAGCGAACGTACTCGTCCGAGCTTGATGCTCGCTCGAGTATTAGGGTACTCAAGAGGCTCGTTACTCGAGACGAGCACCAAGCGGTACTCGAGTCAATTCAATTTCCTTCCCTGCATGTTTTGCGCCATTTTCTGGCCAATAGACATGCAGGGAAGGCATTACAACTTCCTCCTGTGACATTCCAGCCCTATCCCATCCCCTGCAGTGAGTGACTGGTGAGATCAAGTGACCGCCAAGTATTTAAAGCGGTCCCGCCCGCGGCTAGCCTCAGACACACTCTGGCAGAGATTAGGGAGGGTGCTGCTGGTGCTATAGGGAGAGTGTTAGCGTCTTCAAGAACCCCAACGGTCCTTCTTAGGACCACATCTGACCGTGTGCATTACTGTTGTGGCTGCTGGGAGCAGTTTTGCACCCAAAAAGTTTTTTTTCATCTCGGGCTCTGCAGGCTATTACAGCTATTGCGTTCTCAGTCTGCAGTCAATTATACAGAGTATAGGGAAAGTGCTGCTGAGATACGGAAAGTGGTAGTGTAGGATCCTGTCTACAAGAACCCCAACGGTCCTTCTTAGGGCTACCTCTGACCATGTGCATTACTGTTGTGGCAGCTGGGAGCAGTTTTGCACTTTTTTTTTTCATCTTGGGCTCTGCAGACTATTGCGTTGTCAGTCTGCAACCAATTATACAGAGTATAGGGGCAGTACTGGTCAGGCAGGAACAGTGGTAGTGTAGAATCCTGTCAACAAGTACCCCCAAAAAGCTCCTCCTTAGGGCTACCTGTGAGCATGTGCATTACTGTTGTAGTGGCTCACTATTAGCCAGCTAGGCCTTTCTGCAGCCCAGCGTATCATTTTTTCGGCCTACAGTGTGCGTTACATAACCGCTGTGACCCTCCAAGTGCAGGCCAATAATTGCCTAATTTTTTACACCGCTCTGTGCATCCCGTCAACTTCACGCACAGCGTACGGCCACAGCCGCTGATAGAGGGGAAGACATATACACGCTATCTAGGCTCCTGGTTTTTTTAAAAAACTGAAAAAATACTCCTCCTTAGGGCTACCTGTGAGCGTGTGCATTACTGTTGTAGTGGCTCACTATTAGCCAGCTAGGCCTTCCTGCAGCCCAGCGTATCATTTTTTCGGCCTACAGTGTGCATTACATAACCGCTGTGACCCTCCAAGTGCAGGCCAATAATTGCCTAATTTTTTACACCGCTCTGTTCGTCCCGTCAACTTCACGCACAGCGTACGGCCACAGCCGCTGATAGAGGGGAAGACATATACACGCTATCTAGGCTCCTGTTTTTTTCAAAAGCATCTGAAAAAAAAAATCCTCCTTAGGGCTACCTGTGCGCGTGTGCAGTTTACTGCGTGGCTGCTAGGAGTTGTAGTGGCTCACTATTAGCCAGCTAGGCCTTTCTGCAGCCTAGCGTTTAATTTTTTTGGCCTACAGTGTGCGTAACATAACCGCTGTCAGCCTCCAAGTGCAGGCAAATAATTGCCTAATTTTTTACACCGCTCTGTGTCTGCTGTATTCAAAATACACCATGCTGAGGGGTAGGGGTAGGCCTAGAGGATGTGGCCGTGGATGCGGGCGAGGACGCGGAGGTCCAAGTGAGGGTGTGGGCACAGGCAGAATTCCTGGTCCAGGTGAATCGCAGCCGGCTGCTGCGGGATTAGGAGAGAGGCAAGTTTCTGGGGTCCCCAGCTTCATATCACAATTTATGGGTCCACGTCGTAGACCTTTATTACAAAATGAGCAGTGTGAGCAGGTCCTGTCGTGGATAGCAGAAAATGCATCCAGCAATGTATCGACCACCCAGTCTTCTACGCCGTCCACTGCTGCAACTCTGAATCCTCTGGCTGCTGCTCCTCCTTCCTCCCAGCCTGAGGAGTTTGTCGTGATCGATGCCCAACCTTTGGAAAGCACCCGGGGGCCGGGTGATGAGGCTGGGGACTTCCGGCAACTGTCTCAAGAGCTTTCAGTGGGTGAGGAGGTTGATGATGATGAGACACAGTTGTCTATCTGTGAGGTAGTAGTAAGGGCAGTAAGTCCAAGGGAGGAGTGCACAGAGGATTTGGAGGAAGAGCCTGCTGGACGATGAGGTGACTGACCCCACCTGGTTCGCTAAGCCAACTGAGGACCGGTCTTCAGAGGGGGAGGCAAGTGCAGCAGCAGGACAGGTTGGAAGAGGCAGTGGGGTGGCCAGGGGTAGAGGCAGGGCCAGAGCGAAGACTCCCCCAACTGTTTCCCAAAGCACCCCCTCGTGCCAAGCCACCCTGCAGAGGCCTAGGTCTTCAAAGGTGTGGATGTTTTTCAGTGAGAGTGCGGACGACCAACAAACAGTGGTGTGCAACCTGTGTCGTGCCAAGATTAGCCGGGGAGCCACCAGTACCAGCCTCACCACCACCAGCATGCGCAGGCATATGATGGCCGAGCACCCCACGAGGTGGGACGAAGGCCGTTCACCACCTCCGGGTCGCACCACAGCCTTTCCCCCTGTGCCCCAACCTGCCACTCAGATCCAACCCCCCTATCAGGACACAGGCACGAGCGCCTCCCGGCCTGCACCCACACCCTCACCTTCGCTGTCCTCGGCCCCATCCAGCAATATCTCTCAGCGCAGCGTCCAGCTGTCGCTAGCGCAAGCGCAAATACGCCACCACACACCCGCACGCTCCAGCATTAAATGTGCACATTGCCAAATTGATCAGCCTGAAGATGCTGCCGTACAGGCTTGTGGAAACAGAGACTTTCAAAAACATGATGGCAGCGGCGGTCCCGCGCTACTCGGTCCCCAGTCGCCACTATTTTTCCCGGTGTGCCGTTCCAGCCCTACACCAGCACGTCTCCCGCAACATCAATCGTGCCCTCACTAACGCTGTTACTGGGAAGGTCCACTTAACCACGGACACGTGGACAAGTACTGGCGGGCAGGGCCACTATATCTCCCTGACGGCACATTGGGTGAATTTGGTGGAGGCTGGGACCGAGTCAGAGCCTGGGACCGCACACGTCCTACCCACACCCAGAATTGTGGGTCCTTCCTCGGTGGTGGTATCTGCGGCGGTCTATGCCACCTCCTCTAAACCCTCCCCCTCCTTCTCCTCCAACAATGAAAACATTCTTGGCAAATGCTTTCGCTTTGGTCCGTCTTGCGCCAGTCCAAGAATTTCACCTCTAGCGACACAATTCCATTTCCCCCTGGCCGTCCCTCTTAATCATGGCCCCAGTTCTGCAAACCAACAAAATAAAACCGGGGTCCTTTTTCATTATCCCTAGCTGAAGCATTCAGCCGACCCCCCGGTATAAGGAAAACCTTTCCACTCTCATTTGCGAAGAGGAAAGGAGTTCGAGAGTGATGCAATACCACAGGGCCCTGGTGGACAAACTGATGGTAAACTTCCCATCTGACAGCGCTAGCGGCAGAAGGCGCAGTTCCGAGGGCCAAGTAGCAGGGGAGGCGCGGAGATCAGGCAGCATGTTCGGCGCAGATAAGGGAACACTGTCCAAGGCCTTTGCCAGCTTTATGGCTCCCCAGCAAGACTCCGTCACCACTCCCCAGTCAAGGCTGAGTCGGAAGGAGCACTGTAAAAAGATGGTGAGGAAGTACGCAGCCAATCGTACCACCGTCCTTCGTGATGCCTCTGCTCCATGCAACTATTGGGTGTCAAAGCTGGACACGTGGCATGAACTTGCGCTGTATGCCCTGGAGGTGCTGGCTTGCCCTGCCGCTAGCGTCTTGTCAGAGAGGGTGTTTAGTGCAGCTGGGGGAATCATCACGGACAAGCGTACCCGCCTGTCAACCGACAGTGCCGACATGCTTACGTTCATAAAGATGAACAAAGCTTGGATTTCCCCAGACTCTTCTCCACTGGTGGAGAGCAGCGGAACCTAAAGATTCTTTTCGCTGCAACCACAGATAAAAGCACTCTTCTCTGTCACCAGTAAAACGGGGCATTTCGCTTTGTCAATCTGTCTCTGACATTAGTCCTCCTTCTGCTACTCCTCCTCCAGAAACAACATGTCATCGTGCTGAATGGCCAATTTGTCTGTGGCCCAAAAGGCTCATCTGCATCTACCAATGTTTTTACAATTTTTCTAAGTTTCAAAAGTATTGAGACTGTAACATGAACCAATTTTTTCAACAGGGCTGCCTACAGGCTCTGTTACAAATTAAGCAACAGTGAGCTATATCTTTAAAAAAATGTTTATGGGTTTCACCTGCCCTCTCGGTTGATAAATTTTTCATAGGTACACTTGTACTCTTGGTAGGGCCCACGCCTACACTCTTATCCAACTAATTTTTCCAGCCTTCGCCTACGCTCATGGTATCCCAATGTTTCAGAGGTTGGCCTATACTATTACTACAGAAATTTTACTGGGGTCTGCCTGCCTATACTTCTGCTACAAGAAAGTTACAGGGGTCTTCCTATACTGCTGCCACAAGGATGTTACTGGGGTCTGCCTATACTGCTGCCACGTTAATTTTACAGGGGTTTGCCTATACTGCTGCCACAATGATGTCACTGGGGTCTGCGAATACTGCTGCCACGTTAATGTTACAGGGCTCTGCCTATACTTCTGCTACAGAAATGTTACTGGGATCTGCCTATACTGTTACTACTGAAATGTTACTCGGCTCTGTCTATACCGTTACCAAAGAAATGTTAGTGGGGTCTGTCTATACTTCCGCCACGTTAATGTTACTGGGGTCTGCGTATACTTCTGCTACAAAAATGATACTGGGGTCTGCCTATGCTTCTGCTACATAAATGTTACAGGGGTCTGCTTATACAGCGGCGACAGACATGTTACTGGGGTCTGCCTTTACTTCTACAGAAACGGTACTGGGGTCTGCCTATACTGCTGCTACAAAAATGTTACAGGGGTCTGCATATACTGTTGCTACACAAATGTTACAGGGGTCTGCCAATACTGCTGCTACATAAATGTTACAGGGGTCTGCCTATATTTCTGCTAATGAAATGTTACTGGGGTCTGTCTATACTGTTACTACAGAAATGTTACTGGGGTCTTCCTAGACTTCTGCCACATAACTGTTACTGTGTTCAGCTTATACCTTTGCTACAGGAATATTACAGGGGTCTGTGTATACTATGGGTGCACTGAATCTTCCTATCGCGGTGTTCTACCTATCTGGCCCGAAAAACAACCCAGACTGACTAGGGCATGACGTGTGGGCCGCAGCCAACATGTATTTCCTCTCACGCAACCGCAGCTATCCGGGGCACTGCAATGGGATTTCTTTCTGTACCGTCTGTGTGTTCCTGCTAGCCACCCATGCTGCGGGTGCACACTGACTTGCCATAGCGAAGTTGTACCTGCCTGGCACTTTAAAAAAAAAACTGAATGTATAGGGCATGGCGTGTGGGCCGCAGCCAACATGTATTTCCTCTCATGCAACCGCAGCTATCCGGGGCATTGCAATGGGATTTCTTTCTGTACCGTCTGTGGGTTCCTGCTAGCCACCCATGCTGCAGGTACACACAGACTTGCTATAGCAGAGTTGTACCTGCCTGGCACTTTTAAAGAAAACACGAATGTCTAGGGCATGGCGTGTGGGCCAAAGCCAACATGTATTTTCTATCACGTAACCTTAGCTATGCGGGGAACTGCAATGGGATTTCTTTATGTACTGTCTGTGGGTTCCTGGGGGCCACCCATGCTGTGGGTGCACACAGACTTCCCATAGAGGTGTTTTACCTGTCTGTCCCCAAAACACTGACAAACTTGGGTAGGGTGCAGAGTGCAGATGGTTTACCCCTTGCGTTGTCGATGAGGTATCCGGCACCCAAACAGAATGAGTAGTGTGTGGACACATGGAGTCCCCATTACTATGTCACTCGCAGCACTTTGGGCCACTCAGGGTGTTTGCTGGGACAGAGGCTGACCCAGGGCCCGCTCACATACTTCCCACACCGAGTATTGCTGCATTGTGGAGATGTATAGAAGTGCTGGGCTGGCAGCGGACTCCCCTTTATGCCCACGTTTGCAGCTCCTGACGGAGGTGGCAAAGGATTGGAATGAAGATGGAACGTCAATCTATTATCAATTCTCAACAGCATTGTGGGCTATCACCCACACTTTCAAAGAGGGTTGCTGCCTGGCCCTGCCAACCCTCTGCAGTGTGTGCCTCCGGTTCCTCCTCCTGGCAGACGCACTTATAAATAGACATGAGGGTGGTGTGGCATGAGGGCAGCTGAGGGCTACGCAGGGGCACTTTTGTGTGCGCTGCGGACGCAGGGTCGTGCGGGGGGGGGGGGGGGTTGGGCAGCATGTAACACAGGAGAAGAGGCAGCGGTGTGTCCCGCAGGCAGTGATTGTGCTTGGTTGGGGGTAGTGTGGTGCTTAGCTAAGGTGTGCCTTGCTAATGAGGGTTTGTCAGAAGTAAAAATTGTTAGGGGGGGGCACTCTTGCCGCTATTGTGGCTTAATAGTGAGACCTGGGAACCTGAGATGCAGCCCTGTATGTTGCCCCTCGCCTGCCCTATCAGTTTCTGTGTCGTTTCCATCACTTTCGTAGGTTTTGCAGATTTGCACAAATGAAAACCTTAGCGAGCATTGGTCATATACAAAAATGCTCGAGTCGCCCATTGACTTCAATGGGGTGCTCGCTCATCTCTAGCATAAAGTGTATAGTGCTGTTTTATTCAGGGTCAGAACGTGTAGCACTAATATATTTAGGGGCACTATGCAGATTTTATTTTGGCATAAAATGCGGGGCTATGTGACTAAGAGCACTAGTTGTTCAAAACACATCAGCGGTCTTGCATATGTTTTTTTTATGCATCCATTTGATTAAAGTTTAGTTTTTATTGCAATGAGTGCAGTGCAGGCTTTCCCTTTGTCTTCACTTGTGCTGATTCCTGCATTTCTATGAACCAGCTGCATGGGATCATGATGGTATTGCAGAGCGGTTAATGGTGTGCTCATTTGCACTATGTACTATGTACATTCACCACACCAAGTAGATGAAGATGTCTTTAAAAATTTCTGTCCTACCCCTTGTAATAAATAAAGGGGTAGTTCGCTTGAGGGCATATATGAAAAGTACCAAAAATAAGTCAACTCTTCAAAGTTGTTATTATTGTGTTTTAACTTTGCACTAGCTCAGCCAATGATATACATACACATGTTTTATGGTACTGTGTACTAGCTGCTGATGACAAGACTGGTAAATCTGAAAAAAACTTTAATTAAGCATTAATTGAGATATGCATTTGCACTGTTTATTCAATCAGATAAAGTTTTTTTTTAATCTAAACTTGAGAGTTTGACTAATTAGCTGTCCAGATGAATCGGAGAAGAAAGGCAGTGAAAAAGGTAAATTGTATTTAGGAAGACATCTGTACCAGGAACTGATCACGTTGTCCAATATTGTCCTCCATTGCCTTTGCCCTATGCATTTGATATTACTTGGTACAGTATATGAAGTGTTTAGATGTTAGTATCTTTAATCGTGCTGTCTTACAATTTTTTTTTATTATTTAATAATAAAATTTGGAAAAGTAGAGTAACAGCTAAAATACAAACCATGACAATTTAATAAGCAACCCATCAAGCAAAGAAGGAAAAGAAATGCCACCTCCAAGGAAACACACTCCAAACTCTCTCTAACTCCAACATACACATGTTTTTGTTTGTAACATGCCCAAAACATCTAATAATATATAATATATTCCAAAAGAATGACCTAGTTAATGCTTCTAGTCCATTCAAGAAGTGTGGGGATTCTGTTATACAGTTTCTCACAATTAGGTCCTTGTGACAAAAAAGTGATTTTAAGTATAGCAATCATTTTTTACTTAGAACAGAGGAGACCTAAAATATCAAAAAGCACACATGGATTAACCAATTAAAAATTTTTAAATCTCCTGGGCTAGATGGCTTCTCAAATGAATACTACAAGCTATTTGCCCCCCACCTGACCATACACCTAGAAAAAACACTCAACGACGCAATGACAGATGGTTATTTACCATCAGAAATGCTACAAGCGACAATCACTACAATCCCTAAACCAGGTAAACCCCCCACTGTCCCTTCCCACTTTAGACCAATCTCCCTATTAAATTCAGACACAAAAATCTATTCTAAAATCCTAGCTACAAGACTGTTAGAAGTCCTCCCAGAGGTAATACATAAAGACCAAGTGGGATTCACAAAAGGGAGACAAGCAGCGGATGGCACCAGAAGGGCTTTGAACCTGATCTCAAGTGTGGGGTCGAGTCAGACGCCTTCTCTCCTCCTTGCCTTGGATGCAGAGAAGGCGTTTGATAGACTACATTGGAGATTCGCATTTGAGGTTCTCCAGAAATTTGGAATAGATGGCAGATTTCTGCAAGCCATCCGCGCTTTGTACTCGCTGCCATGTGCAAGGGTGCTAGTGGGAGGAGTCTTATCGTCACCATTTAAAATTACAAATGGTACTCGTCAGGGGTGCCCCCTCTCACCTTTACTTTTTATCATGATAATGGAACGGCTAGCAGAACTAATAAGAATTTCTCCTGAAATTAGAGGAGTATACCTAAGTGACAGACAACATAAAATACGACTGTTTGCCGATGACATCCTTTTATTTATATCAGACCCACTAAACTCTCTGAGAAAAATAATGGAATGCATAGAGATGTTCAGCAAAGTCTCATATTATAAATTAAATGTAGATAAGTCACAAATTTTAAACCTCAATATAGACAAACAGTTGAGGTTGGATATCCAGAGGGAGTTCCATTTCCAATGGCAGTCGGAGATACCATACTTGGGCATAAAACTATGCTACCCCCTATGAAATATGGTATCAATCAATATGGACCCGTTACACCAAACACTTCAAATTGAGCTCAATCGCTTGAAGAAAACGGAACTCTCCTGGATGGGGAAAATTGTTTTATACAAGATGCTTTTATTACCAAAAATATTATATCTATTTCGTACATTAAGCTACCCAATCCCATCAGCAATAATATCAAAATTTCAAACCCAACTCATGAGTTATATTTGGACCAGAAAGAGACCTAGGGTGGTGGCACAAATTCTATACCAACATTGCAAACAGGGGGGAATGGGAGTTCCCAACCTGCACACCTACTCAAGCGACTATTCTAAGCCAATCTATGACTTGGCTACGAGACTCCGACCTACCAGGATGGAGTCTTATGGAAAAACAAACAAATAAAAATAGATCCCTGAGATCTCTTATGGCGATGTGCATGGTGGAAACTCTATACCCGACCGATCACCCTTCAATAAACATCCATGACTTCTCTCCTCCTATGTTAGCAATAGAGATGAGCGAACGTGCTCGGCCACGCCCCTTTTTCGCCCGAATACCGCGATTTCCGAGTAGTTCCGCACTCCGGCGAAAAAATTCGGGGGGCGCCGTGGTGGCACGGGGGGTAGCAGTGGGGAGTGGGGGGGAGAGGGAGAGAGAGAGGGCTCCCCCCTGTTCCCCACTGCTACCCCCCGCACCACCACGCCTCTCCCCGCCCCCCGGCGCCCCCCGAATCTTTTCACCCGAGTACTGAAGTACTCGAAAATGGCGGTACTCGGGCGCGTAAGTACTCGAAACGAGTACGTTCGCTCATCTCTAGTTAGCAACAATGCAGGCCTGGAATACCTATGTCCACAAACTCAATACCCTACCAAAAAATCGGAGGCTTGAGCTACCAATAGAGACCCTATACTTTATATATGTTTTGAAACTCTTAATAAAATAAAAAATATTTTACACCATACATACTGATATTTTAAACAAAAAAAGGAGCATAGATTGAATAACACTAAACCATTTATCTAATCAAGATGCTCTCTGTAAACCACATGTACTAGCTATGTATAAGACAATAAGTTTATCTAGTTTGACTATTGAATATTGTAAATTGTTAAATCTTTGCATATTTTCAATTCAACTGTAAAATGAAACTGTACACATACAAATATCTTGTATTACCTTAAAACCAAATAAAAACTATTTTGAAAAAAAAAAAGCACACATGGGTTTGGATGATTCATTAATGACATACCGACAATATTGTCGGTATGGCCCACTATCTCAGTTCTACAATGTTAATGGGGTCATTCAGTTTAAGAAAAAGTTGCAAAGAAGTTTCTTTGTAGAATTATTGATGTATACACGTCATTCAGTCATCTTGACAATCATCTGCTTTTAACTGATGCTGTTGGCAGTTAGCCAAAGCAGATTTCGATTTCATTCCTGTTTTCTTTTTCTTATGTATTTTTTTCCTACCATACTGTATGGTGTTAATCTGACTTGTTTGTCAACATAACAATTGTGGTAAATACATCAATACTTTTTTTCCAATGTTAAGTGGGTAAATAACATAATCCGACAGCTGCTTTGGCTTAAGATGCAAATCACCAGCTTATTTTTTGCATTCTTTTTTCTTTTGCTTTTCTACTAATCTACAAAGGACTAGATCATCAGAAGTAAAAGCAATCTGTAGAATGCCTCTATTTAAATTGCTTAATTATCTTTTTGCAGTTACTATGAACGATAATTGGAAAACAGGAAGTATAGTAAAGTCTGCTTATAAGCTGAGTATTTTAATTGTGGTACAATATAGCACCATGAATAATTTTTAAATGTTAAGAGAAAGGCACAATATAACAGTGATCTTCAACAGTGAACAAATATATCTCTTACTATTGCACATTTGTCACACTAAATGTCCATTTGTTTGGCAAAATGTGCCTGTAGAGCCCATGCAAATTTAAAAGTCATACACACATATTATGGAGCTGCAGGCTTTCTATTTGACGCCATATAGAGCTTCCATAAAGTACTGTATTCTTCTGGAACTTTAAGGACAGTATACCTTTTTAATACTTCAAGTATGGGAATATGATCAGTAATACATATAGGTACAATATGAGCTCATATCAGTCCTTTGGTGCTGCATAACAGATTTGTACAACAAGGATTCATAATATAGTTATGTGCAGGGATACTTAGAAGAAAGTTATCTAACAACATTATTACACCCGTGAAAATGTAACTGTCAAATTAACCTCAAGGACAAGCATTACCAAACGCTTTCTATAACTTAACATTGGTCTTCCATACCACTAAATTTTATCTTGCAGAACAGCTTTAAGACTAGAAGAGCACACGCCATTTTAGAAATAGTTTTGGATGCAGTTTTTGGGGGATTTTTTATGTTCCTCTGAGTTATCTTGAAAGTTCTTGGACAAGTTGTTGCAAGTCAGAATTTCTTACGAAGATTCATCAGTGTTGTCCATTTGGTCATAATGGCCCCATTAGGGATTAATGGCAGCCAAAAGCCATTGAACTGACTTTAAACAATTTTAGACTGATATGATTGATGTTTTTAGTGTTCTTCACTAATTATCACTTAAAATAGGTTTAGTTCAAAGAGAGATTTAGATGCAAAATGGCTGGCTGGGACTGATTATGTTAGGACTCCATCAGCCAAACTTATTAATTAAAATTGGGGCAATTGTTTGTCTTCACATGGGAGATATAGAGGCTGGTTTGTTTTATTTTGATTTAAAAAATACAATTTAAAGTTCAAATCAATTATATTCAATAAAATGCATAATTTGCAATAGAACAAATAGTTTTTTTTATTTAAATGTAGCTGTATCTAAATCAAAACGCTATAAATCACAATTTTTGTATTACCGAACTAAATCACAGATTTTTGTATTACTCAAGTGTTACTTTTCTACTTGATTTATCTCAAAAGTTCTCTAATCTCTTAAGTTTATGGTAAATTTACTTTTATATGAGGACATATGATACTTACATTGAGTGATTGCACAAAAAATCTGTTTCCTTTGTAGAAAAATATACACTGTCATTGCAAATTATATCTTCTATGTAGAGTACATTTATGTCCTGCAATCATACAGCAAAGGATAATCAGCAAAGAAGGATTTTCAAGTGTCTCTAAAAATATTTAAATTAACAGATTTACATTTTTTACTCGGATAATCTTACATAATGATATTTGTCATTTTGAGCAAAGCATACAGTAATTCTTAAAGCAAAAATAATACTTCCCTTAAATGGCCTATTGTTTAAATTAAGTTTTTATATGAAACATATATTTTTTAAATGTTGTTTTTTTTTCCCATTTTACTACATTGAATAAAAAATGCTGAATATTTCAGTAGTTATTTCATTATCACCTGGGGAAAGAATTGCAACAAATGGTAACTGCTCTGTTATTATCTGGAGACAGATAATCCAGCATAACATCATTGGCAATAGGTGATGGACATAGCTCACCTCCTCCCCTCCCTGCAAAGCGACGTATGCAAATGTTACAAAGCATGCCCAAAACACTCCCATGTGGGATTACCGTATATGGGTCATTTTCTTACTCAGGTTTTCTATGTCCAGATGCCTACTGCAAAGTAGTTATGTAGCTACAGAGGCAGCATAAACAAGGCATTTGCACCCATAATCACCCAGCAGCTGCCATTTGTACCATGGGGAATAAAGGTTTTTACATTTTTCTAAACCTATCTATTGTCTGATGCTGTCACCCTTACGAATTAATTGGATTGCTACTGTGGACCAAGGATCCGGTCCTGTTGAGGCGAGCATCTTCTATTTATCTACTCCGTCAGACTGTGGCATATTGGTGAGTGCTGCTGACTCTCTTCTTTTGGAAAAACTGCTACAAAATGCTGGAATGCTTCTGCTGGTCAGTCATCTTTTATCTACCAGTTTGTTCTTGGGGCAGTTGCTTGCAACTGTCCCACAACTGATCCATTACAGTAGGTCAACTGACCACAGTGCTGCAGCCCAGTCTTGTTTGAAAGAGCAGTTGTCTAGCTTCTCTTGTCCCAATTAAATCTTTACTCATAATTTCTCAATGGCATTTACCTTTGCCACCCCATCCCTCTCCGCTGACTCAAGCATTTCTAAAAGTATGGAAAAAATTCCACGATTTGACAAAATCACAAAGCTCTCTCCTGAAAGAATATATTAGTTTACACCCGTTTCAATATGTCATACCATATCTGAATAATTTAAATTGGAGATCGGGTATCCTTACACTCGCACACTTACTGCAAGAGGAATCCCTTGTCTCATTGGAGCAACTAAAAACTCAGTATCATTTGAATCCTGGGGACCAATACAAATATTTGCAAATACAGTATATCCTACAAGCACATAAACCTCTAATATTTCAGGTATATATATATATATATATATATATATATATATATATATATATATATATATATATATATATATATATATATATATATATATATATCAGATTTTTTAAAGGGATTAAAGCACTAATGGGAGCAAGAGCTGGGTGAGACATTTAGTAACAAAGAATGGAAACAAGCTTTCTGCCTAACTCATAAAGCACTTAAATGTACCACACATAGTGTGATTTTCATTTAAGGGGTTGTCTCACGCCGAAACGGTTTTTTTTTTATTCAATAGGCCCCCCGTTTGGCGCGAGACAAACCCAAGGGATGGGTTAAAAAAAAAAAAGTACTTACCCGAATCCCCGCGCTGCGGCGACTTCTTTCTTCCTTTACCAAGATGGCCACTGGCATCTTCACCCACGATGCACCGCGGGTCTTCTCCCATGGTGCACCGTGGGCTCTGTGCGGTCCATTGCCGATTCCAGCCTCCTGATTGGCTGGAATCGGCACACGTGACGGGGCGGAGCTACGAGGACCAGCTCTCCGGCACGAGCGGCCCCATTCACCAGGGAGAAGACCGGACTGCGCAAGCGCGTCTAAAAACGCCAGAAGACAGCGAATTTAGACGGATCCATGGCGACGGGGACGCTAGCAATGGAACAGGTAAGTGAATAACTTCTGTATGGCTCATAATTAATGCACGATGTATATTACAAAGTGCATTAATATGGCCATACAGAAGTGCTGAACCCCACTTTCTTTCACGAGACAACCCCTTTAATGTTTCTAAGGGCTTCTTCAAGCGAGCGCATACGAAAATACACTTGCTCTGTGGAGCATATTTGTGCATGAACCAGTCAAAAGTCTTTTTTTTTACCGTGCAAACTTTGTGCTATTGCACATGGAAAAAACAAGCAGAAAGATAGGTCCTGCCCTCTTTTCTTGCATGTAAAAAAAAAAACTATGTGCGAGAAAGATTGGGCAAAGCCTATCATTTTTTCTTGCACGTAGTAATATCACGTAAGCATTACGCTAGTGAAAACAAAACCATTGAAATTAATGGCTTCATTGCATCAGTTTTGCAGCGTTATTTTCAAGCCTGGAAATCAATTTTCAAGCCTGCAAACTCGCATACATGGCTGCTGAATGCTTTTTATTATATTTTTACACATTAAGGGCTCAGTCAGACAGACGTTTTTCCGCGTGATTTGCGCATGCGCATGCGTCCGGCGATTTTATAAAACCATTGCTTTGCAATGGTATCGGACACATGAGCGCTTTTTATGCGCTCGTCCGATAAATTATAGAACAGAAATCGCAGATCGCACCTATCTGTTCTCTTCTCTATGTGTAAAAGTAAAAAAAAAAATATATACTCACCTGGTCCCGGCAGACGGACTTCAGCCGCGGCGGCCGGCAGTTCTCCTGAACTGCTCAGAGTAGTATTCAGCAGCCGGGGCTTTAAAATCCCCGCATGCTGAATGAGCTGCCTCTGATTGGTCGCAGCGCAGGGACCAATCAGAGGCAGCACTCACTCACCCATTCATGAATTCATGAATGGGTGTGAGTGAGAGCTGCCTCTGATTGGTGAGGCTGTGACCCCCGGCTGCTGAATACTACTCAGAGCAGTTCAGGAGAACTGCCGGCGGCCGTGGCTGAACTCCGTCTGCCGGGACCAGGTGAGTATATATATTTTTTTTATTTTTACACATTTCTGGATGAATTTCCGGGAAGGGCTTATATTTTTAAGCCCTTCCCGAAAATTCATCGTGAAATCGCCCGCAACCCATTGCTTTCAATGGAGCCAACTGTATTGCCGGCTCCATTGAATTCAATGCGCTGGACAGCTCCGGCCCGTTTCTAATGAAACGCGGCTAGGAGCAGTTTTTTCGGGCGATTTTTCGGCCGCGGTCATGTGTTTTGCGGATGTGCATCCGTCATGCGATCCGCAAATTGCGGGAAAAAACGCCCGTGTGACTAAGGCCTCAGTGATGGTTTATTAATAGAGATGAGCGAGCACCAAAATGCTCGGGTGCTCGTTTCTCGAGTCGAACTTTCAGTGATGCTCGAGAGTTCGTTTCGAGTAACGAACCCCATTGAAGTCAATGGGCGTTGACTTCAGATTCCACTCACACACCCATTCATGAATTTATGAATGGGTGAGTGACTGCTGCCTCTCATCTGATTGGTCCCGCTGAGCCAATCAGAGGCAGCAGTCACACACCCATTCATAAATTCATGAATGGGTGTGTGAGTGGAATCTGCCTCTGATTGGTCAGGCTGTGACCAACTAGAGGCAGCTCATTCAGCAGGCGGGGATTTTAAATACCCGGCTGCTGAATACTACTCACAGCTGTTCAGAGCAGTTCAGGAGGACTGCCGCTGGCCGCGCTAAACTCCGTCTGCCGGGACCAGGTGAGTATATATATATTTTTTTTTTACACATTTCTGGATGAATTGCAGGGAAGGGCTTATATATTTAACCCCTTCCCAACAATTCATCCCGCGATCGCCGGCAGCCCATTGCTTTTAATGGAGCCAGCTGTATTGCCGGCTCCATTGAATTCAATGGGCTAACATCGTTCTGCCGGGACAAGGTGAGTATATATATTTTTTTTTTTACACATTTCTGGATGAATTGCAGGGAAGGGCTTATATATTTAAGCCCTTCCCGACAATTCATCCCGTGCTCGCCGGCAGGCCATTGCTTTCAATGGAGCCGGCTGTATTGCCGGCTCCATTGAATTCAATGGTCAGTGCTCGTTTAATCGAGACGAGTACCGCGTGGTGCTCGTCTCGAGTAACGAGCATCTCGAGCACCCTAATACTCGAACGAGCATCAAGCTCGGATGAGTATGCTCGCTCATCTCTATTTATTAACGTTTGTACTGTACCTTATTTTGTTACGAAAACATTTTCTAAATAATATTGAAACAAACAAACAAACAAAAAAAGATTGGGAATGGATTAAAATGGCTACTGTTGATGCAGCGTGTAAAAACTAGTCCCAGTGCAGAAGAATTCAAATGTGAGTCGAGGGTCAGGGCTGTGCGCATGGCAGAGATATTCCTACACTGTTCAGAACAGAGTAGCATTGGGCTCCCCCTGCAGCCCTGCCCTGGCCCCGCCCTTTCCGCCTATAGGATGCACATGAATTATTCAATCCTAGGACAGTTTTCTGCTAGCTGCAAAAACAGCAGTAATTTTATGGTATTCTTGAGCAACCCTGTAAGTTTCAATTTTCCAGTTTAGTTTTTAATGAAATGTTTGATGCAGTTGTTTACCCCAAAGCCAAAAAGGAAGGAAAAGTACAAAGTGAAAAATTATAGATTTCATCATTTCTTAATGGTCTATATTCAAATTATACTGTATTCCTCCTGTCTTAAAAAGCATGTATTACTTCTGGGTAATCTCATTGCCGAAAAAAGTCTCATTTTCATATAAATTTAATTGATTATACAAAGGATTCTCCAATGTATTCTAGTGTCAAAGATGTGCTCAATATGTAAATGGTGTGACTCTCATGAGGTGATGTCTCGTTATACAGCTTAACCGGTGTCTACAATACAAGAGAACATATTCCAAAATTTCACATGATTGTAAGCTGTACTGTGTAATTAAGAGCTTAGCTGAAACTGGCACCATACCGAGCTGAAGCTTTGGCTATGCTATTTCTGCTGGATAGCAAGATATCTGATTTTAATGAAGGTACAATCGGGCATATTTACTAATAATGATTTACCACATTTTGGGATGTCAGTATGTAATTATAGTGTAGCGTGCACCATAACCACCAAATAGGTGGATTTTGATTGAAAAATGTGATGTACTGTAGATACTGAACTGTATTTTGGTTGTTCTAGCATTTGTGAAACAACATGCTGATTTCAGAATATGTTGAAACTTTAACTTCTACAACATCTGAAGTCAAAGTTTGCAGACCACTGATGTACTGTAAATGGCAAATATGAAATACAAAAGCTTCAAACATGCTTACTCATTGTGACCACTGGCTTACTTCAATGCTCCAATGCCCACTCCAAATTTAGTATCTTACTTTACCACATGCACTTATGAATGAACAACTTAACCCCTCAGTTTCAGTGACTATAATATTTTGGGCCTTAATAACCAAGCAATTTAATTTTATTTTATTTTTCCATTGACAGTCATACAAGGACTTGCTTTTTGTGGTATGAGTTGTATTTTTAAATTGCAGAATTTTGGGGTACATATAACTTTTTTCCCAAGTGTATTATATTTGTCTCGATTAAAAAAATATAAACAGTTAATTATCATTCATTATCCAAATTTTATCCCTGCACCCCTGCTTTATATGCAAAAAAAGGAAAAATAAGATCCCTTCTTTACTGCCTATCTACACATAATAATTGAAAATCCTTTAAGTCTGACCAGATCTAATCAATTTCAGGTAATTTATCCTTACTATTATTCCACCAGAATAATTCAGTACATACTTCTAGCCCCCTCCTCATAATTAGGGACCCTATTTGTGATCCAGTTACACAGAATTGAATTCCTGGTGGAAAATAAAGGTTTACTTTACCAATGTTCTCTGGTATAGAACAATAAAGACTACAGGTACCAACAAACAGACATAGACCTGAGTGATTTACTAATTGAATATTATAAATGTTGCCCTGATGTGCCAAAATGTAAACTTAATATTTTACCACTTTTGGGCAGTGCCACAGGAAATACACCAAAGTACTTCTATCTCTGTGAGACTTGGGGCACCAATCTTCCTATAAGCCATATTTTGTAATCTTGCAAAAGTATAATGCAGTTTGTGCAAAATAAAGAATTGAGAAAGTATTAATGTTATACCACAGTTCCTCATAGAATTAATAATAAAGGACCATTGTACTTCTTATAATTCACCAATCTCACCATTCAATTTGGTTTTGTAATTAGGGATATCTTCCTTAATATCTCCTGCAACTAAGATATGGTAAACATTTGACATTAAACCCTTGTTCTGTAAGGAAATACCTACAACAAAAAGAGTACCTTTCCTAACAAAAATTGTTAGGCTCATAGGATTTCACTGCGCAAATAATTTGGATATAATGAAAAAAATAAAAAAAATTTCCAACCAAAATTCCCTCGGCTTCGGGCTACTATCTCTGTGAAACAGATGGTAAATAGAGATGAGCGAACGTACTCAGTAAGGCCAATTTCGCAATCGAGCACCGCAATTTTCGAGTACTTCACTACTCCGGTGAAAAGTACTCGGGGGCGCTGTGGGTGAGCGGGGGGTTGCAGAGGGGAGTGGGGGGGAGAGAGAGAGAGAGCTCCCACCTGTTCCGCGCTGCTACCCCCGCTCCACCACGCCCCCAAGTACTTTTCACCCAAGTAGTGAAGTACTCGAAAATCGCGGTGCTCGATTGCGAAATCGGCCTTACCGAGTATGTTCGCTCATCTCTAATGGTAAATCCTAATAATCACCTTTGAAATCTAAAAATTACAATCATACATTTTATAGAAATCTCCCATTTTTTCCATATTGATATGAATTGAGTAACTTTATATAGATTTATTATTTTCTTACAGTTCCCCCCATATTGTAAAAATTAACTTGAAGGTGGGCAATAACGCTAGGCAAGAATGTATACTCACATATCCAGCATATCCAACACTAAACAGATTTCCCAGTAATATTTAAGCATGTGCAAGTTTGCCCCCATGTTATCATAGTCTTTATTATTCAGAATATACATCATTTGAGTAGCAATAAAGTTTTTTTTTCAAAATCTGGAATTCCCAACCCTGTTTCAAATATCAGTCCAGTAAGTCTGCAATTTTTAATTTGAGGGGTTTTAAATTCCCAAATACAGCTAGTTTACTTAAGTTTAATTTTAAGGAAGATTGACCAATTAATACTAAACCCAGGGCAAAAAAACTCCTTAAAACAATCTATCAGCTTCTATAAACTCACAGGCTACATACTGTGTTTCCCTGAAAATAGGAACTACTCTGATAATAAGCCCTACCCTAATTTTTAAGGGGGGCTTGAAATATAAGCCCTCCCCTGGAAATAAGCCCTAGCTACACTACATGAAAAAAAACAATACTCACCTAGCAGGCAGCGTCCGGGTCCCTCTCCGGCATTGCGGCAGGCTTCCATGTAGTCCTCAACATTGAAGGAGCATCTCTTGCTGGTAATGGCCCTTGAATACCCCACATCCAGCAAGCGAGTGTTCTGATTGGTTCTTAGCCAATCAGTGCCAGAACCATTATATGGCTATGATTGGTTCATTAAGCACCCATTCTCATTGGCTGAGAAAACACTTCTGAACCGATCAGAGCACCCACTTGTGGGAGGTGGGATATTCAAGGCCCATTACCAGCAAGTTAAGGGCTGTATGCGTATCTTAGATTAGGTGTCCTTTCTGCTTACTCTGTACTAGTCTCATATTATTTTTAGAATCTCCAAGGTGTTGTCAAGAGAGGGTATGCGATGTGATGGTGTCCGAATAATGTCATCAGCATATAACAATATAACAGGAGAATGATCGCCCATCTGTATTCCTTTCATAAAGGAATTTTCTCTAAGAGATTGAGCCAATGGTCCCAGTGACAATACAAACATCCGCAGGGATAGAGGGCAACCCTGTCTAGTGTCATAGATAGTTTTTAAATCATCTGATAAAGCGTGAATATTGGCGCTGAAGGGTTTGAATAGAATGTGCACATTGCATGGACTCTTAAAGCACATTTAGGATGAGATACCAATAATCTCCCAGATTTATTATTTTGAGAATAATATTGGGCCATAGTCATTTTTAATTTCCTCTCATATTTTTGTAGTAAGTGACTTTCAAGTTTGTATATATTAAAAGAGCTCTTCTGCCTGTTGGGTTGTTTGCTTCTGTTTCTTTTGTGATTCGAGATCCTTTATTTTGTAAGTAAATCATTTAAGGTTTTTGTCCTTTTTTTTTTCCCCCGTGGTATCTTATTCTGATAAAAGAACCTTATGTATGCCTTATGAGGGTTCACATCAGAGGATGTATTATGAGTAAGGTAATCCTTTAAATCTCTCTTCAGATTGTTCTGCCTATATGAATAAAAATGTATTACTACACCAGATATATGTTGGTTGCTTTTTGTAGCATTCTGCAAGGGTCAAAGAGATTGCGGTATGATCAGACCAGGTGATTGTTTCAATTGCTGAATCTTGGGAAAGTAATACTAGATTTCTATGTAGCATAAACATGTCGATCCTCAAATAACTGTTGTGAACATTTGAGTAGAAGAAGTAATCACTCTCAGTGCCATGTATTGTTTGCCAAACATCGAAAAGTTCTTCCTTCCACTATATGTCACCTAGAAATTGAGCCTAATTGCGTAGGTTGGAGGTATTAACTCTGTGTGAGACTGCATTGAAATCGCCACAAATAAATAATTTGTCTTGTTTGCATTTTCAAAGAATATGTACGATTTTATGTGGAAAACCTCTTTGCTTTTTCTTAGATAGCATAGATCGAAGTGAAAGTACTTACTGTATTATTTATGGAACTGGCCAATATAACCTTAAATTAGCTGAAATGTTGCAAAGTCCTTTATCACAACTAGAATACCTCTCAATTTAATTTCAAATATTGTATTGAAAACAGAGAACATTCTAAACAGACATAAAGGTTCTGAGACATACAGTTGCGTATATCTATCTGTCCATGATAGTAATAAATATTAAATAAACCTTTTCAATCATATCTATATGCTTAAGGGTGATTCTATTATGTGCCTAGTTGTGACGAGACGAGACATGAAAGATGCTTAGTTAAGGTTCTCCTGTGTACTCAGATTTCTTATATATGTATAACCAATTGTAGGGTAGTCATAATGGTTAATTCATTTAGATTGTGGGCATGCAATTGATGAAAAATCATAATGCATCAGTATATCTCAAAGAAAGAAGGATAATAACAATAGGAAATATTTTAAAAGTAAGAACTGTCTGTCTAGTTAAGCGCCACTGAAACAGTCTGGCCATACTGTTGAGCATAAACTGTTTACTGTTGCAGAATTCCTTTTAAGTGCAAACCAATCACATCCATGTCTGTGACTTGTCATAAGTATGTATGACATAAGTGTGTATAAATATTCATGCCTCTTCAGATCTATTCCATTTTTAGCCTGACGAAGAGCCCGAGAGGTTCGCAAGCTCGCTATTACATCATGTATTTTGTTAGCCATTAAAAGGTATCATATCTACAAGATTACGTGGTTTCTCTTGCTGAGAACAATCACACTTTGCTCTACTGGCTAACACCGTACCAAACCTTTTGTTTTCATTATTACTGATTATATAAGACACATTCCAACACTACAAAGCATCACCACTAGAGATGAGCGAGCATACTCGTCCGAGCTTGATGCTCGTTCGAGTATTAGGGTGCTCGAGATGCTCGTTACTCGAGACGAGCACCACGTGGTACTCGTCTCGATTAAACGAGCACTGACCATTGAATTCAATGGAGCCGGCAATACAGCCGGCTCCATTGAAAGCAATGGGCTGCCGGCAATCGCGGGATAAATTGTTGGGAAGGGCTTAAATATATAAGCCCTTCCCTGCAATTCATCCAGAAATGTGTAAAAATAAAAAAAATATATATACTCACCTGGTCCCGGCAGACGGAGTTCAGTGCGGCCGGCGGCAGTCCTCCTGAACTGCTCTGAACAGCTGTGAGTAGTATTCAGCAGCCGGGGATTTAAAATCCCCGCCTGCTGAATGAGCTGCCTCTAATTGGTCACAGCCTGACCAATCAGAGGCAGATCTCACTCACACACCCATTCATGAATTCATGAATGGGTGAGTGACTGCTGCCTCTCACTGGCTCAGCGCAGGAACCAATCTGATTGGTCCCGCTGGATGAATGTAGCCCCTCGCCTGCCCTATCCGTTTCTGTGTCGTTCCCATCACTTTCTTGAATTTCCCAGGTTTTCACAAATGAAAACCTTAGCGAGCATCGGCGATATACAAAAATGCTCGAGTCGCCCATTGACTTCAATGGGGTTCGTTACTCAAAACGAACTCTCGAGCATCACTGAAAGTTCGACTCGAGTAACGAGCACCCGAGCATTTTGGTGCTCGCTCATCTCTAATCACCACCCTTCCCCTTTCCTATACTGAGTGATTATAGTGCGAAGGAAGAGATTTAGCATGAGTAGCCTGAGAATTGAAGCCACTTCGCTTACCGTATTTTTCGCCTTATAAGACACACGGTCTATAAGACGCACCCCGTTTTAGAGCGGGAAAATAGGGGGAAAAAAATCAGTACTCACCTCCCCCGGCGTTCTGCGGCGCTGCTGCAGGCTGTCGCTCCCTCCTGGTCCCCGGCAGAGCATTGCTTTCTGGACGCAGGGCTTGAAATCCCCACCTCCAGAAAGCTAATACTGTGATTGGCTGAAGGCGCACGTGTGTTAGCCAATCACAGCCATTCAATGATGTCATTGAATGGCTGTAATTGGCTGACGGCGTGTGTTAGTGAATCACAGTATTAGCTTTCTGGAGGAGGGGATTTCAAGCCCTGCATCCAGAAAGCAATGCTCTGCCGGGGACCAGGAGGGAGCGACAGCCTGCAGCAGCGCCGCAGAACGCCGGGGGAGGTGAGTACTGATTTTTTTTTGACAGGAGGAGAGAAATCTTCTAACTGATCGCACATTTGTTCACGCGATTGCGAATTTAACGCGCAATCGCGCCAAATAAATCGCGTTCACGTGGTAAATTCGCAATCGCGCCAAAAATGGCGATCGGAACGAATTTTCGCCACATTTGCTGTATAAGACGCAGGAACTCCACCCCCCCCCACTTTGGATGCGGAAAAAGTGCGTCTTATAAAGCGAAAAATACGGTAATTATTTTTTAACTTTCCCAACTGGTCCAGTCTGGTGGCAATTAGATGTTCCATTACACAACTGTGTTGGACCACTGGGAAAATCTCAGATAAGGAAGGGATAGCGGAGCACTTCCATCTTTTAGAAATAGCTGATCTTGTCGCTGTCAGTACATGGGTGATAGGAGAGCTATACTTGCACTCCAGTTAAGGTTAATTTGTGGGATGGAGTAGAGTAATAGATATATTTGCTCCCATAATGGCTTGAGCAAATCACAAAACCACCAAATATGCATCAACATGCCTATTTGTTTGTTGCATCTCCAACATATGTTAGAATGTTGTGGTGAAATCTTTGCTAAACGATAAGGAGTCAGGTGCCATCTGTACAAAAGCTTCCTATTAATTTCTAAGTGATTTGCAGAATGAGAGGTCTTTAAACTGAGTCGGAATGCTAATGACCACTGATCAGGGTGGAAGGATTTCTGGAAATCTCTTTCCCAATTAATTTGAAAGAGAGGAGTGTTTAGGGATGAGCTAAATGATATTGCCTCATAGGCCTTAGATATGCCTTCACCCTGCTCCTCACATTTGTATAGAAATGACTCATACTTTGTAAGTAAAGTTATAGGAGAGGAGTTAAAGGGGTTGTCCCGAGAAAGCAAGTCGGGGTAAGCACTTCTGTATGGCCATATTAATGCACTTTGTAATATACATCGTGCATTAAATATGAGCCATACAGAAGTTATTCACTTACCTGCTCCGTTGCTGGCGTCCCCGTCTCCATGGTGCCGTCTAATTTCAGCGTCTAATCTCCCGATTAGACGCGCTTGCGCAGAAGGGTCTTCTCCCTTCTCTTGGGTCTCGGCACGAGCGGCATTCTGGCTCCGCCCCTTCTACGCATCATCGCGTAGCTCCGCCCCGTCACGTGTGCCGATTCCAGCCAATTACGAGGCTGGAATCGGCAATGGACCGCACAGAGCCCACGGTGCACCATGGGAGAAGACCCGCGGTGCATCGTGGGTGAAGATCCCGGCGGCCATCTTGGTAAGGTAAGTAAGAAGTCGCCGCAGAGCGGGGATTCGGGTAAGTACTAAACTTTTTTTTTTTTTAACCCATCCCTTGTGTTTGTCTCGCGCCGAACGGGGGGCCTATTGAAAAAAAAAAAGCCGTTTTGGCGCGGGACAACCCCTTTAAGTGATGAAAGGTATTGTTGAATTTGAAGGCACTTGTAAAATTCTTTACGAGGTAGTAGGTAGGTTGTATATAGCTGAGTAAAGGATTTGATAACTTCAAATAAATCCTGTATATCAGCAGTGCACAGATTGAGCTAAATGTCACGTTTCCTATCTGAAATTAGTGATTGGATCACTTCCAGAGGCATCTTTAAAATTTTGGGGGAAAGGAAATCAGTTCAACCATACCTTTCAATTTAATAGTAAAATAAGATCGTAGGATACCTAGGGTGCTTTATACAAAAGGCATCTTTTGATATTATGTGTGTCTATAACATTATCCCACATAAATGCCTGTTTTTCTGGGCAGCTGAGCTTGAACATTTAATGATACTACTTTTCACCATGTTTAACTCCTTCATGACATGGCCTATTTTGGGCTTAAGGACGCTACAATTTTTGGCGGATTTTCTTCTCCGTTTATCAAAAGCCATAACTTTTTTATTTTTCCGTCGACGCGGCCGTGTAAGGGCTTGTTTTATGCGTGGCGAACTGTAGTTTTTATTGGCGTCATTTTTGGGTACATTAACTATATTGTAAAACTTTTATTTTTTTTCTTATGATAGCAGGGAGAGAAAACGCATCAATTCTGCCATAGATTTTTTTTTTTTTTACAGCGTTAATCATGCAGCATAAATGAGACATTCCATTTTTTCTGCGGACCGGAACGGTTACAACGATACCAAAATTCTTACTTTTTTTAGGTTTTTCCAGTTTTCTGCAATAGAAACCCTTTTTTTGGAAATCTTTTTTTTTTCTAAATCGTTGCATTCAAAGTCCTGTAACTTTTTTATTTTTTGATGTATCGAGCTCCGTGATGGCTTATTTTTTGCGAGACTAGATGTAGTTTTCACTGGTACCATTTTGGGGTACATACAGCTTTTTTCATCACTTTTATTACGTTTTTAGTGAGGCAAAATGCTAAAAATTAGCATTTTGCCTCAGTTTTTTAGCTTTTTTTTTTGGCGTTTTTTCCCGTGCACAGTCAAAAGCATGTGCATCTTATTGAATGCATTGTTATGGACGCGACAATACCAAATATGTGAGATTTTTTATTTTTTTTACCTTTTTTTATGCTAATCTGAGAAAAGGCATAAAAAATGGGTTTTTTTACTCTTTTTTTACATTTTTTTAAATTAATTTTTTTAATCTTTGTTTTTTTTACAACATTTGTGTCCCCCTGGGGGACTTTGACCACTGCCCTGATGATCGCTGTCATAAGGCATGGCAGAGCTACTGCTCTGCCATGCCTTATCACTTATACAGCGATCTCAGGCATTGGTAACACAGGACGCCAGTGTCTGGTGTCCTGTTACCATGGCGACAGGCCGGGCTCTCGCGAGAGCCAGCCGGAGACACAGAGGGAGTGCGCTCCCTCTGTGAACTCTTTCCCTGCCGTGATCTACTTAGATCGTGACAGGGAAGGGGTTAACAGCGGGGGGCGCATCTCCGATCATATGTGATCCCGCGCTATCCCCAGGACCAAAGTTTACGCCCTGTTGCGGGAAGTACCCCGCTGCCAGGATGTAAAATTAAGCCTTGCAGCGGGAATGGGTTAACAATGCACAAATCCTTTGCAGTAAAATCTGTGCCACCCA
Source organism: Eleutherodactylus coqui (assembly GCF_035609145.1). Classification (NCBI taxonomy): domain Eukaryota; kingdom Metazoa; phylum Chordata; class Amphibia; order Anura; family Eleutherodactylidae; genus Eleutherodactylus; species Eleutherodactylus coqui. The sequence goes on from NC_089842.1 coordinate 138,507,540, forward strand.
TTGGTCATACCTGGTATTTGAGAAAGAAAGAAGAAAAAAAGAGACAGGAAAACACAATAGCAATAAACAGTTCTTCAGAAATTTGGGGATGAGAAGGGAAATGTAGCAGCTCTTTAGGAACTGTAGGTGGGGGGGGGGGTAAAAGTTCTTCAGTGTTTCTGAACTTTAAACTTTCATAATATTATTCTAGCAGAGCAGATTTTGAATTTAGTGATGAACTTGTTTGCGAAGTTTCCTGATGTGCCATTCCTCCTGTAAGAGATGGTTGGGTTGTATAGGATCTCTAATAGGCAAGGAGACATTTAAGGCGTTTAAGTTAACAATAAAGTACAGCTGGCAACCTGTTTCTGTCATTGGGCAAGGGCCGCAAATCGGATGGCTTCCATGGACTTTAATGGAATCCGCACTGGATTAGGACATGCTGCAATTTTCCATCCTTGAGCGGAAAATCGCAATTGATTTCCGCTCGTGGACATGGAAAAGCGATTTTTCCATAGCATGTCTATGGGCAGTATTTGCTGTGGAATTTGGAGCCGGATGCCCACTCTGGATTCCGCAATGCAAATGTGTGCATTGGGCCTTATGCACAGAGCCATGTTACATCCCCATTTTTTAAAGAGAATAAAGATCTCCATAGAGGTTTATGAGGACTCTACTGCACATCTATATTCCTCCAATTTAATACAGAAGCATATGGAAGTTTTTATGTTGGATTTCGTATGACTTTCTATTGGACTCCATATATACAAAGGTATTTTCCTCTAAAAGCATTGCTTCATTCGTTATTGTTACAGTACATTAAAATGTTAGTTTCTGAATAAATTATATACATATAGTAATATGCTTCCTTTTCTTAAAACTGCATTTTTTTTTTTTACATGTAACTAGAATTTTCTTCCATCTGTATTCACACATGTATGGGTTGTTTGTACGTTGCAGTCTGTCTATGTATATCAGTGATCTTGTGTTCTAAACTGTTGCATTAATAAGCACAAGACATGTGCCCTGTTCCTCTTAATGATTGTGCCATGCAGGATATAATTAGCTTTTCAACTCTTCACTAGCCAGGCTGTCTGATTGCTGAGCAGAGCATTTAATTAATTTGATAGTCAGAGTGAGATAACACCTTTAAATAAGTAAAAAAAAAGAAGAATTGGATGTAACTTTTTCAGCAAAGCTATTAGAAGTGTAAACTATTATATGCTGAGTCTAGGAGAGTGATTCTTGACATAGATCAATGGCATCAGGCACATGCTGCGTGCTGTTGTTATACAGTATGTATGAATTACGTTTGTCATCACCATCAGCTATGGAGCAGTTAAAGTAGTAATCACAACATCTTTTAAGATTGCAGAAGCAGTGGAATTGCTGCTTATGGCCATATATGATTTCTTTTTCATCTTTATTGTGGTAACTAAGCCTTCTATTCCGCTACAGATCATTTAGTCAGGTATAAGACGGTATTGAATTGTCCCATGAAAAAAAAAAGAAACTGTCAAGGAAACAAATAAAAAGAGAGGTGGAATGATAAGTTTAATGGTTGGCGGTTTCCTTTACCTTTACCCTTGCAAAGTCAAGATAAAAAAAGCCTTTAAAACATTTTTCTAGAAAAACTCAGAAGAGTGGAGAGTTGTTACTGTACCTAGAGATGGATGAAATTAAACATTTTTTGCTTTGCAAGTGATTCTGTTCACATACCTTGGCACGAAAAATGACATTTGAAATGACAGGTAGTGTAACTATTTTTTTTTTTTTTTCCAAATAATTTTTTATTGAACATTTTCAAATAGTACATACAGATATTTCTCTTTGAATATACCCAAATACAAGTACACATTGTAATCTGAACACTCTTATCCTCTAATGATATAATGTTAACAATCAAAAGAACACAACACCTATTTACTAATGATAGCACTGTGTATAAATATATACTTGTGGTTTAAGTTTTGAGTGGATGAAGTTACGTACTACTAGATAAGTTTGTGATATTGTTAATGTGTTCATTGTTTCATTGGAGAGTTCCAATAATTCAACATCCAGATGAGAAATTTGGATATTTTTGTTAAACATTGTTTCTAGATCACTGTATTTTTCTAAACTTAAAACAACTTTATAACTTGAACTTTTGCCAGTATTTCCAAACATAATTAAATTTATGTAAACAATTATTGTTCTTTGCTTGAATTCTTTCATAATAGTAGTGGTCTGCTATCATGTCTAATACCTCTGCAATAGTGGGGGGAGCCACTGATCTCCACTTCCTTGCAATTAAATTCTTCGCTGCTAAAAGGAAATGACAGATCCATTTTCTATTTTTTTGGGGTATAGATTCACATTCTATGAGTAGGAGAGCCATTTGTGGAGAGCCCGTCAGCTTAACGCCTGTTATGGCTCGTATATTATTAAAGACTTCTCTCCAATATGGTTGAATTATCGGGCACGTCCAAAATAGATGATATAGGGAACCCTCACTTCCGCACCCTCTCCAACAGCCGCTGTCTACTTCTCTAAAACATCTAGCTAGTTTTGCAGGTGAGTAGTACCATCTGGAAATGATTTTTTGGTGAGTCTGGAGTAAGCCGGCCGAAAGGGTGGCTTTATTTGCCCATGCAAAGGAGTTCAGCCACTGAGCCTGGGAAAAGCTTTTATTTAAGTCTCGTTCCCAGTTTATTAGGTGCATTTTCTTACAATTATTCATATTTCCAGAGATACAATCATATATTGTTTTGGTCAGTGAGCCCTGACCAGAATTCACCTTTTGGAGCAATATTTCTAGCTGTGTAGGAATGGAGCATTTCTCTAGTTGAGAGCTATTTAGAAAAGAGACAGCTTTTATAAAAGAATACAGCTCTGAATTCGGTAGATCGAATTTGCTTTGAAGTTTATTAAAAGTGAGTATTTTGTCTCTATCAAAAAGATCTGCTACCCATTTAATTCCCCTCTTTTTCCACTCTTTTATGTTGATATCGTGGATGTAATGTAGGAGAATTTCAATGGGGAGTCGAGTAGTTCTCGATCTAGAATCCGTTTTATAATTATTTGCTAAATGTTTCCAGCATTGCATGGTCTTTTCCATCATAGGAGAGAGGTTTTGCGTTAACGAATGTGTGCTGATATGAGGATACAGTGCTTCTATTATGGAGGCCATGATAAGCAACCCTAGAGGTCTACTATGGTTGATATACTTTTCTATATGTCCGCAGGGGGGGAATGAGGGTTCTCTCATCCATGCCCCCGACTGACCAATAACAATTGCCTGATAGTATGCCCAAAGGTTTGGGACCCCAAGACCCCCCTGACCCCTTCGCAAGTATAGGATCGATGCCGCTACCCTAGGTCTTTTTCCTCCCCAGATATATGATGAAAGTTGTTTTTGGAAGTTAGTGATTGAAGATCTTGGAATAGGGTAGGATAATGTTCGGAAAAGGTAAAGGATTTTCGGGAGGATTAACATTTTGTATAGAATTATTTTGCCGACCCAGGAGAACTCCTTCTTTGCTAAGTTGGCTAATTCCGAATTTAATGAATGAAATAACGGATCTAAGTTGAATGGAATAATGTTTGTTTTAGATTGGCATAATTTAATCCCTAGGTATGGTATTTCCGTAAGCCATTGAAATGGGAATTCTCTCTGGATGTCTAGTTTTAATTTCTTGTCGATGTTTATTCCCAGGATTTGCGACTTATCCGAGTTAAGCTTGTAATAAGAGGCTCTGCTGAAATGTGCAATTCGCTCCCGCACTTCCCTTAATGAGTTTAGGGGGTCCTCCAGGGTCAAAAGAACGTCGTCAGCAAAAAGCCCTATTTTGTGCTGCCTTATGTTGTTGGATATACCTTTAATCATTAGGTTTGCCCTGATTGATTCCGCTAAAGGTTCTATCACCATCACGAACAACAAAGGGGAGAGGGGGCACCCCTGACGAGTGCCATTCGTTATGTAGAAAGGGGAGGACAAGGCACCGTCAACTAATATCCTTGCCGATGGTTTCACATAGAGAGCCCGGACCGCTTGTAGGAAACTCCTCCCCACATCAAACTTCTGAAGAACCGCAAATGCGAATTCCCAGTGGACTCTATCGAACGCCTTCTCTGCATCCAGGGAAAGGAGGAGAGAAGGCGTCCGACTCGAGTCCATTATCTCTATCAGATTTTGGGTTCTACGCGCCCCATCAGCTGCATTTCTGCCTTTTGTGAACCCTGCTTGATCACTATGTATAATCTCTGGTAAAACTTCCAACAATCGCAAAGCCAAAATTTTTGAGTACAACTTAATATCGGTGTTCAAGAGCGAGATGGGTCTGAAGTTCGCTGGGACTGTAGGTTATTTACCTGGTTTTGGTAGCGTTATAATAATTGCTTGTAACATTTCTTCAGGCATCTCGCTTTTAACCATGAAGTCGTTAAATATAGAAGTCAGTCGAGGGGATAGGACAGGAGCGAAGGTCTTATAATATTCATTCGACAGGCCGTCTGGCCCTGGGGACTTGTGACTCTTGGATAAAGATATCGCTTTGTTAATTTCACTAATCGAGATGGGTTTGTTTAGGGCAACGTTTCGTGATCCCAACGAGGGGAAGGATATATTATCCAGGAAATTTTTTATAATTTCGGGAGTAGGTTGGGGAGTCTCCTTACAGTCTTTTAAGTTATATAAATTTGCATAAAATTTTTGAAATTGTTCCGCAATCTGTTGCGGGTGGGATACACGTGATGTAGAGTTATTCGGGCATTTTATGTATGGGATTTTAGCTTTTATTTGTCTCTTCTTTGCCATTTTTGCCATCAATTTCGAAGGTTTATCTATGTTGGTATAATAATTTGCTTTTGAATGTATCTGGCCTTTATTATAATTTTCTAGAAGTTCTTTTCTTAGTTCCTTCCTCAGAGAGGACAACTCCGAGTGAATGTTTTTGGAAGGGGATTGTTGTTCTTTCTCTTCTTGTTTTTGGATTTTTCCTAGTAAGGAGTTTATTTTAGCTTGCCTGTTTTTCCTTTCTATTATTTTTAGTTTAATCAACACTCCCCTGATCACTGCCTTATGGGCATTCCAGATAGTAAAATTGCTCATTTCTGGGTTCTCATTTAGGGCAAAATATTCTAGCAGAGCTTGTTTAACTTGCTCCTGGGTATTGGGTGACTTGAGTAAATTTGTATCATTCCGCCAAATTCTGGTGGGATTAAAGGGGGGGCCTACTTTAAGAATAATGCTGATAGGAGAGTGATCAGACCATGTGGTCATCCCTATAGAAGATTCTGTTATGGAGGTGAGAGTCCACCTGTCAACTACGAATAAATCTATGCGGGAAAATGTTTTATACCTAGGTGAGAAAAAAGTCAACTCTTTGGAAGAAGTGTTGAGGCACCTAAAGGTGTCGTACATGCCTTCTCTGTGTAGCCATGATTGTAAGGTGGGTGCTGTCCTGTGACTGGCTGTTGAGTCTATTTCTTTGTTCGGTATGATATTAAAATCCCCACAAATAATTAATTTCCCTTTTTGGATTTTCCTTATTTTTTTCATTATTTTATTTAGAAATGAGATTTGGGAACTATTGGGGGCATAAATATTGGCTAGAGTGAGGGGGGTTTCATTAAGCGTACCTTGTAAAATGGTGTATCTCCCTTTCAAGTCGATTATTTGGTTTTCCACTGAGAAAGAAAACTTTCTTTAAAGGCTATAACCACACCCGCATGTTTTTTATTTTGGGCCGTAGCCGAGAAAATTTGGGGAAAATTCTTATTTGTGAATTTGGATGATGCAAGTTCGGTAAAATATGTTTCCTGCACACATAGTACATCCACCTTATTTATTCTTGCATCTCTCCAAATCATTGCCCTTTTAAATGGAGTGTTAAGCCCTTTGGCGTTTTGCGAAAGTATTTTAATAGACATGGTGTTTCTTTAGAAAGAGCATAATGTAAGGAATCTTTCTGGCATTATAAAAAACAAACATAACATAAATTGTATAACATAGAAAAACAGTCACGGGTCTTTTTCTAGGTGTTATTTTTCTTAATTGGTCATTGTATGCTAGAATTAAGATCTGTGACACAAAACAGAAGAATTTCTGCAAATTAACAGGGTTAACCTGGTAAATGATGGGGGGTAAAAGTCCGCCTTACAGAGTAAGACTAGAGATGAGCGAACACCAAAATGTTCGGGTGTTCGTTATTCGTAACGAACTTCCCGTGATGCTCGAGGGTTCGTTTCGAACAACGAACCCCATTGAAGTCAATGGGCGACCAGAACATTTTTGTATTTCGCCGATGCTCGCTAAGGTTTTCATGTGTGAAAATCTGGGCAATTCAGGAAAGTGATAGGAATGACACAGTGACGGATAGGGCAGGCGAGGGGCTACATGTTGGGCTGCATCTCAAGTTCCCAGGTCCCACTATTAAGCCACAATACCGGCAAGAGTGGGCCCCCCCCCCTCCCAACAACTTTTACTTCTGAAAAGCCCTCATTAGCATGGCATACCTTTGCTAAGCACCACACTACCTCCAACAAAGCACAATCACTGCCTGCATGACACTCCACTGACACTTCTCCTGGGTTACATGCTGCCCAACCGCCCCCCTCCCCCCCACAGCGCACACCAAAGTGTCCCTGCGCAGCCTTCAGCTGCCCTCATGCCACACCACGCTCATGTCTATTTAGAATTGCGTCTGCCATGACGAGGGACCGCAGGCACACACTGCAGAGGTTGGCACGGCTAGGCAGCGACCCTCTTTAAAAGGGGCGGGGCGATAGCCCACAATGCTGTACAGAAGCAATGAGAAATAGAATCCTGTGCCACCGCCATCAGGAGCTGCACACGTGGGCATAGCAATGGGGAACCTATGTGCCACACACTATTCATTCTGTCAAGGTGTCTGCATGCCCCAGTCAGACCGGGCTTTTTAATTCATAGACACAGGCAGGTACAACTCCCTATTGTGAAGTCCCTGTCGACCCACAGCATGGGTGGCTCCCTGGAACCCACCGGCGGTACACAGAAATATCCCATTGCATTGCCCAACACAGCTGAGGTAGTAATGTCGTGCTTAATGCAGGTGGGCTTCGGCCCACACTGCATGCCCCAGTCTGACTGGGGTTCTTTATAAGTGTACAGATGTAGTAAAAACTCCGTGTGCACCTACAGCATGGGTGGGTGCCAGGAAGCCACCGGCGGTACATAGAAATATCCCATTGCATTGCCCAACACAGCTGAGGTAGTAATGTTGTGCTTAACCCTTTCCAATCCAATTTGTATATGGTTTTCCTAGGGGGCTTACTCTTTTTCTGCCGTTATACAACGGCGCTATATGCTGGCTAAAGCCAGTACTGCATGAGCTGACACGTAGGATAGGCTCCGACAGCAGAGAGGCTGGCAATATACAGTAAGAGAACCCCGACGGACGTCTACCAACAACGGAGCTGTACAGCCTTAAACCCTAATGTCTTCACAGGTCACACAGTGGACTGGAAAGGGTTAATGCAGGTGGGTTTCGGCCCACACTGCATGCCCCAGTCAGACTGGGGTTCTTTACAAGTGGACACATGTAGGTTTAACTCCCTGTGGACCCACTGCCTGGGTAGGTGCCAGGAAGCCACCGGCGGTACATAGAAATATCCCATTGCATTGCCCAACACAGCTGAGGTAGTAATGTCGTGCGTAATACAGGTGGGCTTCGGCCCACACTGCATGCCCCAGTCAGACGGGTTCTTTAGAAGTGTACAGATGTATTAAAAACTCAGTGTGCACCTACAGCATGGGTGGCTCCCTGGAACCCACCGGCGGTACACAAAAATATCCCATTGCATTGCCCAACACAGCTGAGGTAGTAATGTCGTGCGTAATACAGGTGGGCTTCGGCCCACACTGCATGCCCCAGTCAGACTGGGGTTCTTTACAAGTGGACACATGTAGGTTTAACTCCCTGTGGACCCACTGCCTGGGTGGGTGCCAGGAAGCCACCGGCGGTACATAGAAATATCCCATTGCATTGCCCAACACAGCTGAGGTAGTAATGTCGTGCGTAATACAGGTGGGCTTCGGCCCACACTGCATGCCCCAGTCAGACGGGTTCTTTAGAAGTGTACAGATGTATTAAAAACTCAGTGTGCACCTACAGCATGGGTGGCTCCCTGGAACCCACCAGCGGTACACAAAAATATCCCATTGCATTGCCCAACACAGCTGAGGTAGTAATGTCGTGCGTAATACAGGTGGGCTTCGGCCCACACTGCATGCCCCAGTCAGACTGGGGTTCTTTACAAGTGGACACATGTAGGTTTAACTCCCTGTGGACCCACTGCCTGGGTGGGTGCCAGGAAGCCACCGGCGGTACATAGAAATATCCCATTGCATTGCCCAACACAGCTGAGGTAGTAATGTCGTGCGTAATACAGGTGGGCTTCGGCCCACACTGCATGCCCCAGTCAGACGGGTTCTTTAGAAGTGTACAGATGTATTAAAAACTCAGTGTGCACCTACAGCATGGGTGGCTCCCTGGAACCCACCGGCGGTACACAAAAATATCCCATTGCATTGCCCAACACAGCTGAGGTAGTAATGTCGTGCGTAATACAGGTGGGCTTCGGCCCACACTGCATGCCCCAGTCAGACTGGGGTTCTTTACAAGTGGACACATGTAGGTTTAACTCCCTGTGGACCCACTGCCTGGGTGGGTGCCAGGAAGCCACCGGCGGTACATAGAAATATCCCATTGCATTGCCCAACACAGCTGAGGTAGTAATGTCGTGCGTAATACAGGTGGGCTTCGGCCCACACTGCATGCCCCAGTCAGACGGGTTCTTTAGAAGTGTACAGATGTATTAAAAACTCAGTGTGCACCTACAGCATGGGTGGCTCCCTGGAACCCACCGGCGGTACACAAAAATATCCCATTGCATTGCCCAACACAGCTGAGGTAGTAATGTCGTGCGTAATACAGGTGGGCTTCGGCCCACACTGCATGCCCCAGTCAGACTGGGGTTCTTTACAAGTGGACACATGTAGGTTTAACTCCCTGTGGACCCACTGCCTGGGTGGGTGCCAGGAAGCCACCGGCGGTACATAGAAATATCCCATTGCATTGCCCAACACAGCTGAGGTAACGTCAGCTGTAATGCAGGTGGGCTAAAAATTAATTTGATTACACTGTAGGCGAGGGCCCACAAAAATTGCTGTATCAACAGTACTAATGTACATCCCAAAAATTGGCCATGGCCAGCCAAGAGGGCAGGTGAAACCCATTAATCGCTTTGGTTAATGTGGCTTAAGTGGTAACTAGGCCTGGAGGCAGCCCAGTGTAACGAAAAATTGGTTCAAGTTAAAGTTCCAATGCTTTTAAGCGCATTGAAACTTATAAAAATTGTTCTGAAAAATTATTTGAGTGAGCCTTGTGGCCCTAAGAAAAATTGCCCGTTCAGCGTGATTACGTGAGGTTTCAGGAGGAGGAGCAGGAGGAGGAGGAGGAGGAATATTAGACACAGATTGATGAAGCAGAAATGTCCCCGTTTTGGATGGTGAGAGAGAACGTAGCTTCCATCCGCGGGTGCAGCCTACGTATTGCTTACGTATCGCTGCTGTCCGCTGGTGGAGAACAGAAGTCTGGGGAAATCCAGCCTTTGTTCATCTTGATGAGTGTTAGCCTGTCGGCACTGTCGGTTGACAAGCGGCTACGCTTATCTGTGATGATTCCCCCAGCCGCACTAAACACCCTCTCCGACAACACGCTAGCCGCAGGACAAGCAAGCACCTCAAGGGCATACAGGGCTAGTTCAGGCCACGTGTCCAGCTTCGACACCCAGTAGTTGTAGGGGGCAGAGGCGTCACCAAGGATGGTCGTGCGATCCGCTACGTACTCCCTCACCATCCTTTTGCAGTGCTCCCGCCGACTCAGCCGTGACTGGGGAGCGGTGACACAGTCTTGGTGGGGAGCCATAAAGCTGGCCAGGCCCTTAAAGACTGTTGCACTGCCTGGGATGTACATGCTGCTCGATCTACGCACATCCCCTGCAACATGGCCCTCGGAACTGCGCCTTCTGCCACTAGCGCTGTCGGCTGGGAATTTTACCATCAGCTTGTCCGCAAGGGTTCTGTGGTATAGCAACACTCTCGAACCCCTTTCCTCTTCGGGAATCAGAGTGGGCAGGTTCTCCTTATACCGTGGATCGAGCAGTGTGTACACCCAGTAATCCGTAGTGGCCAGAATGCGTGCAACGCGAGGGTCACGAGAAAGGCATCCTAACATGAAGTCAGCCATGTGTGCCAGGGTACCTGTACGCAACACATGGCTGTCTTCACTAGGAAGATCACTTTCAGGATCCTCCTCCTCCTCCTCCTCCTCCTCCTCCTCAGGCCATACACGCTGAAAGGATGACAGGCAATCAGCCGGTGTACCGTCAGCAGCGGCCCAAGCTGTCTCTTCCCCCTCCTCCTCATCCTCCTCATGCTCCTCCTCCTCCTCCTGTACGCGCTGAGAAATAGACAGGAGGGTGCCCTGACTATCCAGCGGCATACTGTCTTCCCCCGCCCCCGTTTCCGAGCGCAAAGCAGCTGCCTTTATGGTTTGCAGGGAATTTCTCAAGATGCATAGCAGAGGAATGGTGACGCTAATGATTGTAGCATCGCCGCTCACCACCTGGGTAGACTCCTCAAAATTACCAAGGACATGGCAGATGTCTGCCAACCAGGCCCACTCTTCTGAAAGGAATTGAGGAGGCTGACTCCCACTGCGCCGCCCATGTTGGAGTTGGTATTCGACTATAGCTCTACGCTGTTCATAGAGCCTGGCCAACATGTGGAGCGTAGAGTTCCACCGTGTGGGCACGTCGCACAGCAGTCGGTGCACTGGCAGCTTAAAGTGATGTTGCAGGGTGCGCAGGGTGGCAGCGTCCGTGTGGGACTTGCGGAAATGTGCGCAGAGCCGGCGCGCCTTTACGAGCAGGTCTGACAAGCGTGGGTAGCTTTTCAGAAAGCGCTGAACCACCAAATTAAAGACGTGGGCCAGGCATGGCACGTGCGTGAGGCTGCCGAGCTGCAGAGCCGCCACCAGGTTACGGCCGTTGTCACACACGACCATGCCCGGTTGGAGGCTCAGCGGCGCAAGCCAGCGGTCGGTCTGCTGTGTCAGACCCTGCAGCAGTTCGTGGGCCGTGTGCCTCTTATCACCTAAGCTGAGTAGTTTCAGCACGGCCTGCTGACGCTTGCCCACCGCTGTGCTGCCACACCGCGCGACACCGACTGCTGGCGACATGCTGCTGCTAACACATCTTGATTGTGAGACAGAGGAGGAGGAGGAGGAGGAGGGTGCTTTAGTGGAGGAAGCATACACCTCCGCAGATACCAGCACCGAGCTGGGGCCCGCAATTCTGGGGGTGGGTAGGACGTGAGCGGTCCCAGGCTCTGACTCTGTCCCAGCCTCCACTAAATTCACCCAATGTGCCATCAGGGAGATGTAGTGGCCCTGCCCGCCTGTGCTTGTCCACGTGTCCGTAGTTAAGTGGACCGTGGCAGTAACCGCGTTGGTGAGGGCGCGCACAATGTTGCGGGAGACGTGGTCGTGCAGGGCTGGGACGGCACATCGGGAAAAGTAGTGGCGACTGGGAACTGAGTAGCGCGGGGCCGCCGCCTCCATGATACTTTTGAAGGACTCCGTTTCCACAACCCTATACGGCAGCATCTCAAGGCTGATGAATTTTGCGATGCGGACGGTTAACGTTTGAGCGTGCGGGTGCGTGGCGGCGTACTTGCGCTTGCGCTCGAACACTTGCGCAAGCGACGGCTGAACGGTGCGCTGAACTACACTGCTGGATGGGGCCGAGGACAGCGGAGATGAGGGTGTGGGTGCAGGCCATGAGGCGGTAGTGCCTGTGTCCTGAGAGGGGGGTTGCATCTCAGTGGCAGGTTGGGGCACAGGGGGAGAGGCAGGGGTGCAAACCGGAGGCGGTGAACGGCCTTTGTCCCACCTTGCGGGGTGCTTGGCCATCATATGTCTGCGCATGGTGGTGGTGGTGAGGCTGTTGGTGTTGGCTCCCCGGCTGAGCTTTGCGCGACAAAGGTTGCACACCACTGTTCGTCGGTCGTCAGGCGTCTCTGTGAAAAACTGCCAGACCTTAGAGCACCTCGGCCTCCGCAGGGTGGCATGGCGCGAGGGGGCGCTTTGGGAAACACTTGGTGGATTATTCGGTCTGGCCCTGCCTCTACCCCTGGCCCTGGACACCGCACTGCCTCTTGCAACCTGCCCTGCTGATGCCCTTGACTCCCCCTCTGAAGACCTGTCCTCCTGAGTAAGCGTTGCACACCAGGTGGGGTCAGTCACCTCATCGTCCTGCTGCTCTTCCTCCGAATCCTCTGTGCGCTGCTCCCTGGGACTTACTGCCCTTACTACTACCTCACTGCAAGACAACTGTGTCTGATCGTCATCGTCCTCCTGACCCACAGAAAGTTGTTGAGACAGTTGGCGGAAGTCCCCAGCCTCTTCCCCCGGACCCCGGGAACTTTCGAAAGGTTGGGCATCAGTGACGATAAACTCCTCTGGTGGGAGAGGAACCGCTGCTGCCCAATCTAAGCAGGGGCCCGAGAACAGTTCCTGGGAGTGCTCCCGCTCCTGAGCAGGTGTTATTGTAGTGGAGTGAGGAGGCTGGGAGGAAGGAGGAGCAGCAGACAGAGGATTCGGATTGGCAGCAGTGGACGGCGCAGAACTGCGGGTAGACGATAGGTTGCTCGAAGCACTTTCTGCCATCCAGGACAGGACCTGCTCACACTGCTCATTTTCTAATAACCGTCTCCCGCGTGGACCCATTAATTGGGCGATGAATGTGGGGACGCCAGAAACGTGCCTCTCTCCTAATCGCGCAGTAGTCGGCTGCGACACACCTGGATCAGGAGCTTGGCCTGTGCCCACACCCTGACTTGGCCCTCCGCGTCCTCGGCCGCGTCCACGTCCTCTAGGCCTACCCCTACCCCTCAGCATGCTGTATTACCAGTGATTTGATTTCACAGGCAGGAAATAAATTGGCGCAAGACTGCAGGCCAAATATAATTTTTGCCCTTTTTGGAAAACGAAAGGCCCCACTGCCTCTAGTGAATGAATTATCTAAGTTTAATAACTGTGCTGTGTCCCTGCTTATGTGTCACAGAACGTGAGGGTAGCAGAGTTATTATAACTCTTGGAGAGCAGGTATTTTTTTCCCAATTAAGGAAAGCAAATGGCGAAGCCAGCAGTAAAGCGTAGCTGGGTGCGTATGATTTAGCAATGTTTTTCACGCAGCTCACACGTCTCCACAGGCGTAAGGACGGACAGAGGCTGGACAAATAGATTTGTTTTCAGTTTTTTCCCACCAACAGGCAGCACTGCGTATATTCAATGAACATGAGAAGTTTAATAACTGTGCTGTGTCCCTGCTTATGTGTCACAGAACGTGAGGGTAGCAGAGTTATTATAACTCTGGCAGAGCAGGTATTTTTTTCCCAATTAAGGAAAGCAAATGGCGAAGCCAGCAGTAAAGCGTAGCTGGGTGCGTATGATTTAGCAATGTTTTTCACGCAGCTCACACGTCTCCACAGGCGTAAGGACGGACAGAGGCTGGACAAATAGATTTGTTTTCAGTTTTTTCCCACCAACAGGCAGCACTGCGTATATTCAATGAACATGAGAAGTTTAATAACTGTGCTGTGTCCCTGCTTATGTGTCACAGAACGTGAGGGTAGCAGAGTTATTATAACTCTGGCAGAGCAGGTATTTTTTTCCCAATTAAGGAAAGCAAATGGCGAAGCCAGCAGTAAAGCGTAGCTGGGTGCGTATGATTTAGCAATGTTTTTCACGCAGCTCACACGTCTCCACAGGCGTAAGGACGGACAGAGGCTGGACAAATAGATTTGTTTTCAGTTTTTTCACACCAACAGGCAGCACTGCGTATATTCAATGAACATGAGAAGTTTAATAACTGTGCTGTGTCCCTGCTTATGTGTCACAGAACGTGAGGGTAGCAGAGTTATTATAACTCTGGCAGAGCAGGTATTTTTTTCCCAATTAAGGAAAGCAAATGGCGAAGCCAGCAGTAAAGCGTAGCTGGGTGCGTATGATTTAGCAATGTTTTTCACGCAGCTCACACGTGTCCACAGGCGTTAGGACGGACAGAGGCTGGACAAATAGATTTGTTTTCAGTTTTTTCCCACCAACAGGCAGCACTGCGTATATTCTATGAATAATAACTGTGTTGTGGCCCTGCCTATACAATTCTTTCCCTGCAGTATCAATGGAGGGTGGAATGCTCTGCAGAGGCGATTTTGAGAAGCCCAAAAAAAATGCAGCACAGCTAACAGCAGCCTGGACAGTACTGCACACGGATAAATATGGCCCTAGAAAGGACCGTTGAGGTTCTTGAAGGCTACACTCACTCCTAACACTCTCCCTGCCTATGCAGCACTTCTGTCCCTAATGCCAGGTGCAACGGTCTGCAGAGGCGATTTTGAGAAAAAAAAAAATCCCACTGCTAACAGCAGCCAACACACAGCTATCAGTGGCCCTAATAAGGACCTTTGGGGGGGTCTTGAAGCCTACACTAACTACCAATTCTTTCCCTACAGCAGCTCCGGTATAAACAGCACTGTCCCTCATCTAACTCACACCGCATCTGAGGCGAGCCGCGGGAGGGGCCGACTTTTATATTAGGCGAACACCTGATCTCGCCAGCCACTCACAGCAGGGGGGTGGTATAGGGCTTAAACGTTGCAGGGGGAAGTTGTAATGCCTTCCCTGTCTTTCAATTGGCCAGAAAAGCGCGCTAACGTCTCAGGGAAGGAAGTGAAAGTAACCAGAACACCGCATGGTGTTCGTTACGAATAACGAACATCCCGAACACCCTAATATTCGCACGAATATCAAGCTCGGACGAACGCGTTCGCTCATCTCTAAGTAAGACCCATCAGTTACTCACGTAATTTTGTGAGCCCAGTCCCTCAGAACGGTGCCTTTTACAGCGGATTGGTAATTTCTTCCCTTGACGGGGTGGACGGCAGCGCCCTTCTCTTGGTTCCTTTGTTGGGATTAGGGTACTTGCTTGATTGCGCTTCGTCCAGTAGCGGGATGTTCCAATGTTTTAAGATCTTTTCTCCTGCTTCCGGGGAGGAAATGACATGCATAGCATTATTTCTATGAATTAGTATCTTTGTTGGGAAACCCCACTTATATGGAATGTTCGCTGCACGTAGGGATGCTGTTATTTGTGAAAGAGCTCTCCTTGCTTTTATTGTGGATTGTGATAAGTCCGCAAATAAACTTATGTTGGCATATGCAGGTGGTAGAGGATGGCTTTGTCTAGCCACCAGCATCAGTTCCTCTTTTATGTGGTAGAAGTGCAGCCTAGCAATTACATCACGTGGTACAGAATCCGGCAGAAAACTTGGCTTAGCTAGCCTATGGATTCTATCAATTATACAGTCCCGGTCATTAGAGTTAGGTAGGGCTGATTTTATTAGCTTGACAAGGAACTGTTTTAATTCTGCTTGAGGGACGCTTTCAGGGATGCCTCTTATCTTTAAATTGTTCCTCCTGCTCCTATCTTCCAAATCAGTCAGCTTGTTTTTGACAGTTTCTAGTTCCTCCTCTAGCGTGTAGTGGGCATCAATCAGGTTATTATGTGATGCTGTAATTTCGCCCATCTTAGTTTCCACGTGGTCAGCGCGGGCTTCTAACTCATGTATAGATTTGTTAGCTGTGGTTGACAGGGCTTGGATATTTTTTTGCAGAGAACTGTGAAGGGCTAGTATCATGTTTTTAATGAAATCTTCTGAGGCTGGAGCGTCAGAAGATGGGACATTCATTATTAGCTCTTCACCAAATTGTAGCCTTTGTTGACATATGCTAGGAGAAGGAGAGAGGCAGGGTCTCTGCTTCTCAGGGCTGGTGGAGGGGGAGGAGTGCTGGGAGATAGATGGAGACTGAGAGCAGCTCAGCGCCATTTTGGATGTACCTGCTTCATTTACATGCCGTGTTTCATTCTCCTCACTCACCCTCTCCTGGAGGAGTTCTTTCGGTTGCCTCCTACGTGCTTTCTCCTTGCTGACAGCCCGCAGGATCGCTCCCTCCGGAAGATGTGTCGGGGATTGCAGCTCCTCTCCGCTAGCTCCGGTGCCTGTGTTCGGAGCGGCGCCATCTTGAGTGCTGCGTTGCAGTCTCGCCGAGCCCCAAGAAGAGAAGAAATCTGACACCTTGGTAAGCGGTGTTTTTGAGTTTCTTCTTTTCGGCATCTCTTCCCCAGGGTGTGATGAATCTCTCTGCACGTTTTGACAGGGCTGGAGTCGCTTAATGTCGCTTTCTGTGGGTCTTTAGAGCGGAGCTTGCCTTCACTCGACTTTCCTCCGCTGCATCAGGCCACCGTAGTGTAACTATTTTGATGTAGTTATAGTAAATTTGATTTATCCAGAGTCAGGGGTTGTACAGCTTGGATTACCTATTATCACAACATAGGTACTGTGTTGCAGCTACAGGTGAATTTAAACATACATAGCACAAATTAAAATGAATGGGCCTGCATAATTAATGTATGACTTGTGTCCTGCAAACTATGATACAAGTTACTCTAGTTAGTTGTCTCATATCGTGTTTCCCCGAAAATAAGACCATTCATTTTTGACACAAAAGAGGCACTGGGTCTTATTTTCAGGGGGTGTCTTATACTCATCTAGCAGGCGCTGTCCGGGTCACTTCGGCAGGCTTCCGTGCAGTCAACAGCGCCAACAGAGCATGCGATACTGTGGTTGATTAATTGAGGACTGGCTCTAATTGGCTGAGCCACGGCGCTCAAGAACCGATCAGAGCAATCGGTAGGGTATTCAAACCCAGTTAGCAGTAAGAGATGCTCTGTTGGTGCTAAAGACTGCACGGAAAACTACCAGAGCATTGGACATCAGCGGGAGGGACCTGGACGGCACATGCTAGGCGAGTATTGCTTTTTTAAAATATAGTGTAGCTAGGGCTTATTTTTGGGGTAGGGCTTATATTTCAAGCCCCCTCACCCCTCAAAACCAGGGAATGGCCTGTTATCAGGGTAGGTCTTATTTTCAGGGAAACGTGGTAGTTTGTCTCATTGTTACACTCTGCTCTGGCTAATAGAGAAACATATAGAGGAATACTTTTTTTCCTTTTATAGGGCATTTGTATTAAGGTAATTAGATGGCATCAAGGAAAGAACAGCCCCAGATCTCATCCAGCACATCATCATCCTTCATGTCAGCACATCTATGAATATAATAAATTATAGGGCACCATTTTTTGTTCACCCCTTGCTACTAAATATGTGGCGCCACTACAAATGCCAGCACTAGCTATTGCATACCATTGCCAATTTTACAGTTGCTACACTCCCTTTCAAGTGGTTGGGGCTGTATATCATCCTAATTATTAATTGTTTCTAACCGTTCTCTATAAGACTCGCCTGGTCTGTTAACATTTTGGCCAAGCATTGGTTCTTCTCTGCCACCTCTTATATCTTTGCTTTATTATCTGCCAGTGTGAAAAGTTGTACTGACACCCTAGAATCTGGAGGAAAGTGGTGACACAACATGAGAAAGTGTATTTTAAGGTGGGAAATACATAGAAGAGACAAGAGGTTACTTGGATGAGATTGCTGGCTTAAGGTGGCAGTCAGTGTTGGAATTGGTTTTTTTCTAAAGTGCCTAAAACCATTGATCTACTTCCTATTTCTAAGGCCAAAAAACTTAAACCATGTTCATAAAACATGAATTTGCAGCAGAAATCCGAGATTGAAATTTGGGTTTCTGCCATGCATTGGTCAGTGAATCAGAATTTGAATTGGCTTAATTGTATTATTTTTATGTGCAGAATCAGATGGAATAATGGACATGCTGAGAATTTTACTACTCAAAACGCAATCATTATTCTAAGGGGAATAATGGTTAAATGGCAGCTGATTCCGTCAGGATTTAGGCATGGAAACCTCAAATAAATCTTGAGAATCCTGAACTTGTACATATTAACCCTTTCCAATCCACTGTCTGATGTCTAAAGACATTCTGATTGAAGGCTGTACAGCTCCGATGTCGGAAGACATCCAGCAGGGTATTTTTACTGTATATTACTGCCCACTCTGTTGTCGGGGGCCTCTCCAGCATGACACATACCGCAGTACTGGCTCTAGCCAGCAGATGGCGCCATTGTAAAATGGCAGAAAGAGAAAGCCCCCTAGGAAACCCTGAATCCAAAATTGGATTGCAAAGGGTTAACTTACAGTTACATCTTAGGGGAAAAAAGGATTGTGCATTATAGAGATGCATTCAAGACACGACCTCCTAGGAACATTTGATAGTGTAATTTCGTGTCATTCAATTTTTGTGTAACAAAATCATCTCTTCTATGAAAGAGACGCTCTGCTCCTGCAACAAAATTTGGCCAGAGACCAGAACACTGGAGTTATATTATCTTGTAAAATAATACAAAGTCCAACAGCACAACCATATATCCATCCAGTGGAGAAGCACAAGGAATGCATGCCTGTTGTCTGGATCCCAACTTCAAGGGACACGCCAGTGATTCAAAACGTAGAAGTAGAACAAGCAACACTCTTGTGCAACGTTTTGACCTACTTGAGGTCTTTGCCAAGCTTGTCAAAGACCTCAGGTAGGTCGAAATGGTGCGTTTATGTGGACTCAATAAAGGCACATCTGATGATGTAATTTTACATGTTGAATATTCCTGAGTGCTGCTTGTTCTACTTCTACGTTTTGGAGTTATATTATCTGGTGCTGTCCTTTAACTACTTTAAGTGTCGATCTGCCTGTTCCTGGGAACCCTTTTCATCCTTCCAACATGTCTGTGGCACTCTTGTAACTATTCGATGCACACTGTGTATTGGTATTCAGACAGTGCATGCTGCTTCCTGATTGGCTAATGCTTCTCACATGAGCAGCATTGGCCAATTAAAGTAAAATCTCTAAGTAGTTGTTACTGGTTTATTTAGTTATAGAACAGGAAATCATACAATTTTCTAAAATATTTATTTAAAATTGTGCTCCCATTATATCACTGCAGTGGGCCCTGTTTGTACAGTAGAATAGTATAGTCCATGGACTGGTCTATCTGTAGTAATGGATTTTAGTCATGTGACCCCTGATGTTCAGCTGACTTTGATCAGGCATCTAGTAGGTAAACAGTAGTTTATAGATGAGCAGAACTCACAGACTTTAACTTCTTTAGGACTAGGCTGTTTTATAGGGCTTTTTTTATATCTTTTTCACAGATTTTTTTTGTTTTTTTTGTTTATTGGGGGTAAAAAACTAAAAAAATTTTTTTTTTTAACATTTATAGTTATATTTTTTTAAATTCATATATTTACACTAAAATTATGGGAATGAGTTCCTTATTTTGTTTTGGGCATTTTGATATATAATATGTATGGTTTGGCATTACAGGGCACATACAGCAACGGTTTTGATTGGTGTCGGCTTTGGGTTATTTTCTTTCTTATGTATATATTTTTATTTTATTCTGCAATTTTGTTTTACTTATTTATGTAATTAATATTATTATTATTTTTTTACTATCTATATCCCCCATGAAGTCATGTAAGACCTCTGGGGGACATTCACATGTTTTTTGTTTTTCTTATTATTTGACACTTTTCCACTGTAGCTGAGGCACCCAGAGGAGCCCCAGTTAGAGGGAAAAACATCCCCTGTAGTGACAGTAGTCACTGGCAGAGCTGATCAGGGTCTACTACGACCCTCTAGTTCTGCTGTAGCAGGAAATCCCAGTGGTCATGTGACTGCCAGCTTGTGTAATGAAAGTTATACTTCCACTTTCACTTTTTAGAACATAGCACTCATTGAGCGCTGTGTACTCAGGGAAAGGAGAAGCCAGAAAGGGTTAAAAACTCCTCCTGCCTTCTCCTCCAGGTTATCAGCTATGACTAACAGCTGACAACCCGACATGCTCCTGCTTGATTGCAGAACAGGGGCTTTAAACCCTTAGGCCTCCTTCCCACGAGCGTGACGGGCTCCGCCGCGTAATATTACGCAGTGAAGCCCGTCACGGCGCCCCCCAGAGCCCCTATACTTACCTGCGGGAGATAGCGTGAAAACGCTTCCCCGCCCACCGCCGTCGCATCGTGTGACACGCCCACTGCGTCACGTGACGCGGCCGGCAGTGTCACGTGACGCGCCGGCCGCGTCAAATGACGCAGCGGCGGTAGGTGGGGAAGCGTTTTTTCACGCTATCTCCCGCTGGTTACAGCGGGAGATAGCGTGAACGGACAGCTTTCATTGACTGCAATGGAAGCCGTCAGCGCGTACAGCCTGTCCTCACCCGCAGAAAATAGAGCATGCTGCGGGTGAGGACGGGAGAAATCGCGGTGCGTAATTCCGCGGTGGAATTACGCATCGTGAGCATTGTGCTATTAGGTTCAATAGAACCTAATAGCAGGGGGCCACGCAGCGGATTTTTGCCACAAATTTACGCGGCGTAAATCCGTTCGTGGGAAGGAGGCCTAAAACTCAATTAAGTCTTTTTTTTTGATAGATTGCTTTAAACCTGCACCATATTTTTACAATTGGTTGGGTTTAAAGCCCAGGACCAAGCATTGTAAATTTACAGCACTTGGTACTAAATGGTTTTTAAAAAATCTGTCACTTATTTTTAGCCCTATAAACTAAGCTTATGTGCTGAAAGTAGGTGACCAATGGAGTCCAAGGAAGGTGAGTGCTGAAAGCCACTGCTCAATGAATTGAGCTGCACTGCTACGTAGTCCTCCAATTGTACAATTGGTAGCTTTCAGAACTCACACCAAGGAAGCAAAGGGAAAGGTAAGTATAAAACTTACAACCCCAGACTCCATGGGTCACCTACTTGATTAGCTTATGGGGTTTTTAACTCTTTTTAAACACATCAATTACCTGAACTCTGACTGATCATTAGTGATGGCATTCACATTATTTATCACTATACAAAATAGTGCATTTTTTCATACAAAAATAAGTATTATAGATTAGACCCCAGAAAATGTTGTTACTGTTGTTTAAACAGTGTATAGTAGTTGCGACTTTTTTTAATTCAAAAATGTAACAAATAGAGATCTGAATGGGAGATTCAGCTGGGTGCCAAATGTCCAAATATTTTGTGAAATATAATAGTTGTGTAGTATTTCCAATGCCGTTTTTTAATGGAAAATTATATTTTTTCCTAAATATTTTCTCAATTAAAGAAGAACACTTAAGAATTTAGTAAGTGATTATTATACAACCAAGTAATATAAAGTAAAAACTCTTTTGTAATCCAACAAGTTGTGCTGTTTGTTTTGCAATATTCATCCAAAAATTGTTGCAGAAAAAGAATTGCGGCATTGTGAATACATGCTAAATTAACATAGCCAAGAAAAGACAGTTTCTTGAAAGACCTATAATATACTAAGCAGTGTATAATGTCCTTAAAATGGACATTACATGGCTTCGGAGATAGAATTGCAGAAGCAGCGGCGTGGAAGAATGCTGCTGCTCCCAGATTATCATACTTTTCTTTAGAAACTGAATGAGAACACTCAGCCTATTAGCTGAATATCAAGACTGTGTCATTAAAAAGTAAAATTTCTTTATATTTCTAACCTATCCTGCCATAGTGTTGCTATGAATTTCTTTTTCCCATTGTACTTCATGTAATATAAATTGAAACATCGAATATGCCGTACTTATAAGACTTGACTTTTATTCCTAAAAATGCCTACTGTTTTATAACAAAACTAGATGTTACCATGACAATCGCTTAAATATTCATTGTATGCCTCAAATAAATACTCTGGTCCATTTCAGATAATAAAAGCTTTGTAAAACACATCTTAATTCATAATTTTGCACACTTTTTTTTTATCACACCAACAGAGTTTTGAGTTGAAACTCCTGGACCTCAAAGCAAAATCTATAATAGGTCCCCCACAGGTACCGCAGCCCAGGTGCAGGTGCTACATCCACACTTCCTATATCTATGTCCCTGAATAAAATTGCTACATCTTTGTTCAGTTATGCAATGCCATATTTCTACATATTCAAATAAACCTTTAAGTATTTTTGCTCAATTTATCTTAGTGGATGAATGAAAGTGGGTTTTTTGCAAAGATTTGGTTATGGTTACCTATTCAGTTGATCCAGTATTGTTATTTTGCCAGCTCTCACAACTTAATCAATTTGTTGGGTCTCAAACCTGGTCATAATAGTCCAATTTTCATGAGTGCCATCCATCACTTAGATAAGGTAGAGAATCAAGTCCAGTGGTTGAATGAGGCCGCCTGCAGACGAGCGGGTCGGATCCGGCAGCGAGAATTCTCGCCGCGCGATCCGACCCGAGCGCCTGCAGGGACGAGCGCGTACTCACCCGCGCCTGGCGGCCCCGGCTCTTTCATGTGCCGGCTGCCGCGCAGCCGGCGCATGCGCAGACCGGAGCCGGCGGCCGGGTGAGTGCGTGCCCCGCAGAAAATTAGGACATGCCGCGGTTTGTTTGCCGCGCGAGATTTCCCGCGGCCAAACCGCGCCCGTCTGCATAGGAGTGCGTATTTTAATGCACTCCTATGCAGACTTTCAGCGGCGGAAATCCCGCGGGAAATCCCGCGGCGGGATTTCCGCTCGTGTGCAGGCGGCCTAAAATAAAGATTAAGTTCCTTTGCATTCACCAAAGAACATCTTGCTAACTGTATATCCTGAAGGTAGAACTTTAGGGTATGTGTGGTAGCCAGAGGTCGTGGAAATATTGTATGTACTATGAAATGGATACTGCTAAATATGAATAAAGAATGTTCCAGTGTCGTTGGAGAAACTGAAGTTGAAAAAAAAATGTTGACTGCTAGAAGACAATGTTCTAAAACCAAGCTGGAGCTACTTCACAATGTGAATGACTAAGATTTTTGAATGATGCTCCGAATTTAAAATGATTGTAGACCAAAGGGTGGAAAGGTACCAATTAATATACTTTGGTGTGCAATACATCCTTGAAAGAAGGTAGTTCTTGCATCTTGCAATAGCAAGGACTAGAGAAACATCTTCATCTAAAGTTTAACCCTTTCCAATCCACTGTCTCACGTCTTCCTACATTGTAATTGAAGCTTGTACAGCTCCAATGTCAGAAGACGTCCAACAGGGTACTCTTACTGTCTATTGCCAGCCACTCCGTTGTCAGAGCCTCTCTGGCGCACACAAACTGGCTTTAGCTAGCAGATGGCACCATTGTATAACAGCAAAAATATAAAGCCTTTTAGGAAACCCTGAATCTAAAATTGGATTGGAAAGGGTTAACCCTTCAACCAATGAGAGCGATGTTGATTGGGCTCTTAAAGGGGTTTTCACAGATAATATATTTATCTCCAATGCACAAGATAACTGATAGATGTATAAGTTATGAACAGCTGGAATTCTCTTGTTGAATTGTCATCTTTTGCCTTGTAATGTTGTTTTTAGGGCAGTTGTTAAGCCATTAGTAGGTTTGCTGACTACACTACTCAGTCCAGCATTGTGTGGGAAGAAGTTCTTCATTGGTTAGCCTTCTGTTAAATAATATTGTTTTGTACAGTGCGGTGCTGATAATAGAGAAGCTATGTGCATTTGGATCTGGTATTCCTTGCATACTTCTAGTTTCTTGTTTTCTTGTCAGTATATTTTGTTCTTCTGATTTTTTTATTCCATTCTTTGCTTGTTGCATTGTACTTTATGTGCTTTTTCCCACTTTGTATCTGCTCTGAGTATTTAAGTTCATGTTTGCTTTTCTAGCCCTTGGTCCTAAGTGCCCTCTCATATTTTTCCAGGCATGATACTGTAGATAGGGTTTATGATCAGGGATAACTGAGGGTCATTGAGAGAAAATGTTGTCTGTTGTTACGGCCATTGTCAGGGATAGATTAATGAGACACTTGGGCAGAGTTAGCATACGGTCAGGTTGCGATATTTGTTTCCATTAACCGTCTAAATTTGTCATTGTCATTCCATTACCATTCCATTCTGTCAATCTGTTGGTGAGTTACTAGTTTTGCATTTGAGTTTTCATGTTAAAGGGGTTGTCCCGCGCCGAAACGGGTTTTTTTTTATTTTTCAACCCCCCCCGTTCGGCGCGAGACAAACCTGATGCAGGGGTTAAAAAAGAACACCGGAGAGTGCTTACCTGAATCCCCGCGCTCCGGTGACTTCTTACTTACCTGATGAAGATGGCCGCAGGGATCTTCTCACTCGGTGGACCGCAGGGCTTCTGTGCGGTCCATTGCCGATTCCAGCCTCCTGATTGGCTGGAATCGGCACGTGACGGGGCGGAGCTACACGGAGCTACACGGAGCCCCATTCAGAAAAGAAGAAGACCCGGACTGCGCAAGCGCGGCTAATTTGGCCATTAGACGGCGAAAATTAGTCGGCTCCATGGAAACGAGGACGCTAGCAACGGAGCAGGTAAGTGAAAAACTTCTTATAACTTCTGTATAGCTCATAATTAATGCACAATGTACATTACAAAGTGCATTAATATGGCCATACAGAAGTGTATAGACCCACTTGCTGCCGCGGGACAACCCCTTTAAGGTTGATATGTGTTTCATATATTTCTTTTTGCAACAGCCCAGTTTAAACAGTATTTGATTCTACAGTAAGTAGGACTATATGAGTAGTGGGATACACCGTGAGGGCTCAGTCACACGGGCGCATCGGCATCTGTACACCGGCGCCGATGCGCCCGTGTGACTGCAGGAAGGAGACGGACATACCTAAAGACAGCCGTCTCTCTGCAGCGCCACAGGAAAGAACATGTGACCGGCTTCATTGCCAGTCATGTGTTCTTTCCTCCAGCGCTGCAGAGAGACGGCCGTCTTCAGGTACGTCCGTCTCCTTCCTGCAGTCACATGGGCGCATCGGCGTCGGTGTACGGATGCCAATGTGCCCGTGTGACTGAGCCCTTACCACCTGGCAAAGACATTTGCTGTAGATGAAGTCACGTTTTGCCAACTAGTGTCTAACTGACATCCTTGCATTGATTGCTAAGATACCTACTATCAGGACCCCCAGTGTTTACTAGAATGGGGTCCCTGACTTCTCTGTACTTTTTATTTACCTGACTGCTGTCATACATATGTCAACCTCATTGTAGATAGGTTGTAAACACTGGCGTAACTAGGAGTTCTTAGGCTCCGATGTGAAATCTGTAACAGTGTCCCCTATCTACCATTTATAATACTGGTGTTTTTGTATGTAACAGGGGGACCTTTGGACCCCCTAATGCTCCTGTGCCCGGTAGTGAGTGCTACTACTGCACCCACTGTTACGCCCCTGATTGTAAATATATTTGGTGGGAAAGTCCTATTTACAAAGGGAAGAAGGTTATTTTGTTGTATAACAGTAAACTCTGACATCGTAGTTGATGGGGTTCATGGTTGTATAGTGACAGCTTGGGGACTATGTAAAACCCCAGGACTATTCTCTTAAAATGCCTTTTAGAACAAACTGGGCACACTTTAACAGATGTTTGTGCATATTGTTAAATGCTGTTCTCAGTAAGAGAAACAAAGTAATCTTGTAGATATGATACCTTTGTAATGGATGACAAAAAGAAATGTTATACACGGGCATAAACTACTGGCATATACTATAATATGAACAGTAATAAGATCAAAAGGTTATGTACCCTAATGGGACTGTTTTAAAATGCAGGTACAAGCATTTCCTTAAGATTGCTCTTTTATTTGGTTCTGTTTAATTTACCTAAAAATGCATTTCGCATTTCCATCCAAGTCAGATATAATCAATTTAACCATGTAATTGATACCACGTTTTTACTATATAACAATTACTGTACATTTATTTCATGTTTGCATGCTGTTTCAGTTTAATCTGTTCTGACTAATGTAGTTCTGTTTCTTTATTGCAATTGCAATGCTCTTTGACCTCTGCCAAGTTGAATTTCCTTCAGATAACACTGACTGGAGCCAAATGTAGCTCAGCCGGGACTATTAAACATGCTCACCAACACTATAGCAGTGGAAAGCACACTGCATTATATTGCTGTTATGGCATAATACTCAGCATGCTTTGTTTGTATTCTTTGTAAATATTTAAACTGAAATTTTGCCTTGATCTTCTCAAGACATGTCTAAATTTGCCATCGGTGGGGTCTATGTATTGAGATCTCATAATTGCTATCAAAAAGGAGATGCGGTGTTCCTTGAGCAGTGAACCTCCTTTATGACTAGGAGAACTTTGCATTTTTAAGTCTATCAGCATGATTTCCCATTAAAGTCAGCGGGAATAAAATATATTTACAGTCCTAGTAATTTAAAACTCAACAACATAATTGGAGACCTGAAGATCCCACAGTCATTCGCTTTATTGATTGGTTTCTTGGTGAATTACGTCTTTAGATAAGTTTTAATGATACGGCAGAAAATGGCCAAAGGTGAACTTTCACCCTAATACAACTTGAAAAACATATTTTAGTTTCTTAAAGAGGTGATTGGATGCTACAATCACCTACCAGTTTAAAATGCTCTACACATTGTTTCACAAATCACCTAGGGTATCCTGTTTATTTTATCAGCTGCTTGTACCCATCTTACACTTACACACAGATATAAAGCTTACCATCCCTCTCAGTCTGAGTAACCCTCAGATATCTATAATGACACTGTGACCCTGACAAAGAATCAAAGGACACTATGACCCAGGGACAGAAAAATCAAACTGAGCAGAACTGAATTAGAAGCCAAACAAGGTAAATGGAAAGAATGAAAACAAATAAGCTATAAAGCTAGAAGCAAGGTCTGAACTAGAAAATCACAGCAGCAAATGTTACAGAAAGCAATCAACATAGACTAGAGAGGGGAAAAAATAGAAGCCTACAAAGAATCAGAAGACTAAAATAGAACAAAATACTAGACACAAACAATGGATAATGGATTTAAACACTGGATAATTGATTTAAACACCTGTAGCAAATGCCATAACCAGAGACTCACTGCAGAAGCCAGGAATATTTAAAGAGAGGCTAGAGTGGGTGGGATGGATACAGTGGTAGGTTTGCGCACAGGCAGTGGAGGAACAGCAAACAAGGCAAGTATGGGTGTCACATACCCCAATTCAGAACTTCAGTACTGCTCTGAGTGTATAACTTTAGTTTATGAGGCTCATAGGAAGTGCCAAATTTCTTTTTATGCAATTTTAATTACCAAAGGCAAAAAATACCCACAGGTCCCCTAAAATATCATCTAAATACTTTATTATTCAAAAAGACCAAAATAACAGTGAAAAATATTTTAAATAAAGGGGCAAATGGTGGTAGCAAAAGAAATGTGAGCAGCAGTCATCATTTAGTATCATGTGTGTAATTGTGTATATACACATTAAAACATCGGCCTGGATGGCCAACTTCAAAAAGCCTATGTAGAGATTAATAAGTCAGCATCACCAACACTCTATTAAAATTCAATCTGTAGCCAAACCAGGGATAGAATTGTGTTTGTATAAACCGGAGTATTCCTAGGGCAATTTTATATTATATTCCAAATTTTTTTTAATGGCCTCTGTTAGAGCACTGATGATTTGAGATGTGTCCTCAGAAAATAATAAAATATCATCATCATATTTTCTCCTCAGGATTCTGGCAGTAGCCTTTTTCTTCTGCACACTTAGAACACGTGTATGGAGGTGTCAGTCAAGAGAGAACTTGTTTGGCCAATAGCCTCTCTAATATATGTATATGACCAGTCTCATAGTCAAGTATCAAAAAAGAAAAGATACAGAAAACACATCATGATTAGAGATGAGCGAACGTACTCGTCCGAGCTTGATATTCGTGCGAATATTAGGGTGTTCGGGATGCTCGTTACTCTTAACGAGCACCACGCGGTGTTCCGGTTACTTTCAGTTTCCTCTCTGAGACGTTAGCGCGCTTTTCTGGCCAATTGAAAGACAGGGAAGGCATTACAACTTCCCCCTGTGACGTTCAAGCCCTATACCACCCCCCTGCTGTGAGTGGCTGGGGCGATCAGATGTCACCCGAGTATAAAAGTCGGCCCCTCCCGCGGCTCGCCTCAGATGCCTTGTGACTGAGTTAGCTGAGGGAAAGTGCTGCTGCTGGTGCTGCTGTAGGGAGAGTGTTAGGAGTGAGTGTAGGCTTCAAGAACCCCAACGGTCCTTCTCAGGGCCACATCTATCCGTGTGCAGTACTGTGGAGGGTGCTGTTAGCAGTGTTGCACAAATTTTTTTTTTTCAAAATCGGCAGTCTGCAGAGCATTGCGCCTTGCAGTAATACTACAGGGACAGAAGTGGTGCTTAGGTAGGGAGAGTGTTAGGAGTGAGTGTAGGCTTCAAGAACCCCAACGGTCCTTCTTAGGGCCACATCTATCCGTGTGCAATACTGTGCAGGCTGCTGTTAGCAGTGTTGCATATTTTTTTCTTTTCAAAATCGGCTGTCTGCAGAGCATTGCGCCTTGCAGTAATACTACAGGGAGAGAATTGTGTAGGCAGGGCCAGAAGACATATATTATTGATTGAATATAGTCAGTGGGCCCTCCGTTTCCAAAAAGGGGAAAAATTGTATTTGTCCTGCAGTCTTGCGCCAATTTATTTCCTGCCTGGGAAAAGTAACCACTGTGCTGCACTTCATATAACTGCATTTCTGTGCAACACATATCTTATCTGATTGAATATAGTCAGTGGGCCCTCCGTTTCCCAAAAAGGGAAACATTCTATTTGTCCTGCAGGCTTGCGCCAATTTATTTGCTGCCTGTGAAAAGTCTCCGCTCTGCTGCACTTCATATAACTGCATTTCTGTGCAACACATATCTTATCTGATTGAATATAGTCAGTGGGCCCTCCGTTTCCCAAAAAGGGAAACATTCTATTTGTCCTGCAGGCTTGCGCCAATTTATTTGCTGCCTGTGAAAAGTCTCCGCTCTGCTGCACTTCATATAACTGCAATTCTGTGCAACACATATCTTATCTGATTGAATATAGTCAGTGGGTCCTCCGTTTCCCAAAAAGGGAAACATTCTATTTGTCCTGCAGGCTTGCGCCAATTTATTTGCTGCCTGTGAAAAGTCTCCGCTCTGCTGCACTTCATATAACTGCATTTCTGTGCAACACATATCTTATCTGATTGAATATAGTCAGTGGGCCCTCCGTTTCCCAAAAAGGGAAACATTCTATTTGTCCTGCAGGCTTGCGCCAATTTATTTGCTGCCTGTGAAAAGTCTCCGCTCTGCTGCACTTCATATAACTGCATTTCTGTGCAACACATATCTTATCTGATTGAATATAGTCAGTGGGCCCTCCGTTTCCCAAAAAGGGAAACATTCTATTTGTCCTGCAGGCTTGCGCCAATTTATTTGCTGCCTGTGAAAAGTCTCCGCTCTGCTGCACTTCATATAACTGCAATTCTGTGCAACACATATCTTATCTGATTGAATATAGTCAGTGGGTCCTCCGTTTCCCAAAAAGGGAAACATTCTATTTGTCCTGCAGGCTTGCGCCAATTTATTTGCTGCCTGTGAAAAGTCTCCGCTCTGCTGCACTTCATATAACTGCATTTCTGTGCAACACATATCTTATCTGATTGAATATAGTCAGTGGGCCCTCCGTTTCCCAAAAAGGGAAACATTCTATTTGTCCTGCAGGCTTGCGCCAATTTATTTGCTGCCTGTGAAAAGTCTCCGCTCTGCTGCACTTCATATAACTGCATTTCTGTGCAACACATATCTTATCTGATTGAATATAGTCAGTGGGCCCTCCGTTTCCCAAAAAGGGAAACATTCTATTTGTCCTGCAGGCTTGCGCCAATTTATTTGCTGCCTGGGAAATCACTGGTAATACAGCATGCTGAGGGGTAGGGGTAGGCCTATAGGACGTGGACGCGGGCGAGGACGCTGAGGCCCAAGTCAGGGTGTGGGCACAGGCCGAGCCAGTGCGGTGGCCAGGGGTAGAGGCAGGGCCAGACCGAATAATCCACCAACTGTTTCCCAAAGCGCCCCCTCGCGCCATGCCACCCTGCAGAGGTCAAGGTGCTCTACGGTGTGGCAGTTTTTCACAGAGACGCCTGACGACCGAAGAACAGTGGTGTGCAACCTTTGTCACGCCAAGATCAGCTGGGGAGGCACCACCAACGGCATGCGCAGGCATATGATGGCCAAGCACCCCACAAGGTGGGACGATGCCCGTTCACCGCCTCCGGTTTGCACCACTGCCTCTCCCCCTGTGCCCCAACCTGCCACTGAGATCCAACCCCCCTCTGAGGACACAGGCACTACCGTCTCCTGGCCTGCACCCACACCCTCACCTCCGCTGTCCTCGGCCCCATCCAGCAATGTCTCTCAGCGTAGCGTCCAGACGTCGCTAGCGCCACAGTTTGAGCGCAAGCGCAAGTACGCCGCCACGCACCCGCATGCTCAAGCGGTAAACGTGCACATTGCAAAATTGATCAGCCTAGAGATGCTGCCGTATAGGCTTGTGGAAACGGAGGCTTTCAAAAGCATGATGGCGGCGGTGGCCCCGCGCTACTCGGTTCCCAGTCGCCACTACTTTTCCCGATGTGCCGTCCCAGGCCTGCACGACCACGTCTCCCGCAACATTGTACGCGCCCTCACCAACGCGGTTACTGCCAAGGTCCACTTAACAACAGACACGTGGACAAGCACAGGCGGGCAGGGCCACTATATCTCCCTGACGGCACATTGGGTGAATTTAGTGGAGGCTGGGACAGAGTCAGAGCCTGGGACCGCTCACGTCCTACCCACCCCCAGAATTGCGGGCCCCAGCTCGTTGGTGGAATCTGCGGGGGTGTATGCTTCCTCCACTAAACCACCCTCCTCCTACGCAACCTCTGTCTCGCAATCAAGATGTGTCAGCAGCAGCACGTCGCCAGCAGTCGGTGTCACGCAGCGTGGCAGCACAGCGGTGGGCAAGCGTCAGCAGGCCGTGCTGAAACTACTCAGCTTAGGAGATAAGAGGCACACGGCCCACGAACTGCTGCAGGGTCTGACAGAGCAGACCGACCGCTGGCTTGCGCCGCTGAGCCTCCAACCTGGCATGGTCATGTGTGACAACGGCCGTAAGCTGGTGGCGGCTCTGCAGCTCGGCAGCCTCACGCACGTGCCATGCCTGGCCCATGTGTTTAATTTGGTGGTTCAGCGCTTTCTGAAAAGCTACCCCCACTTGTCATACCTGCTCGGAAAGGTGCGCCAGCTCTGCGCACATTTCCGCAAATCACACACGCACGCTGCCACCCTGCGGACCCTGCAACATCGGTTTAATCTGCCAGTGCACCGACTGCTGTGCGACGTGCCCTCACAGTGGAACTCTACGCTCCACATGTTGGCCAGACTCTATGAGCAGCGTAGAGCTATAGTGGAATACCAACTCCAACTTGCGCGGCGCAGTGGGAGTCAGCCTCCTCAATTATTTACAGAAGAGTGGGCCTGGTTGGCAGCCATCTGCCAGGTCCTTGGAAAATTTGAGGAGTCTACCCAGATGGTGAGCGGCGATGCTGCAATCATTAGCGTCACCATTCCTCTGCTATGCATCTTGAGAAGTTCCCTGCAAAGCATAAAGGCAGACGCTTTGCGCTCGGAAACAGAGCCGGGGGAAGACAGTATGTCGCTGGATAGTCAGAGCACCCTCCTGTCTATATCTCAGTGCATTCAGGAGGAGGAGGAGGAGCATGAGGAGGATGAGGAGGAGGGGGAAGAGACAGCTTGGCCCACTGCTGACGGTACCCATGCTGCTTGCCTGTCATCCTTTCAGCGTGTATGGCCTGAGGAGGAGGAGGATCCTGAAAGTGATCTTCCTAGTGAAGACAGCCATGTGTTGCATACAGGTACCCTGGCACACATGGCTGACTTCATGTTAGGATGCCTTTCTCGTGACCCTCGCGTTACACGCATTCTGGCCACTACGGATTACTGGGTGTACACACTGCTCGACCCATGGTATAAGGAGAACCTTTGCACTCTCATTCCCGAAGAGGAAAGGGGTTCGAGAATGATGCTATACCACAGGGTGCTGGTGGACAAACTGATGGAAAACTTCCCATCCGACAGCACTAGTGGCAGAAGGCGCAGTTCCGAGGGCCAGGTAGCAGGGGAGGCGCAGAGATCAGGCAGCATGTACAGCGCAGGCAGGGGAACATTCTCCAAGGCCTTTGCCAGCTTTATGGCTCCCCAGCAAGACTGTGTCACCGGTCCCCAGTCAAGGCTGAGTTGGCGGGAGCACTGTAAAAGGATGGTGAGGGAGTACGTAGCCGATTGCAGCACCGTCCTCGGTGACGCCTCTGCCCCCTACAACTACTGGGTGTTGAAGCTGGACACGTGGCCTGAACTCGCGCTGTATGCCCTGGAGGTGCTTGCTTGTCCTGCGGCTAGCGTCTTGTCAGAGAGTGTGTTTAGTGTGGCTGGGGGAATCATCACGGATAAGCGTACCCACCTGTCAACCGACAGTGCCGACAGGCTTACACTCATCAAGATGAACAAAGCCTGGATTTCACCAGACTTTTCTTCTCCACCAGCGGACAGCAGCAATACCTAAGCAATACGTAGGCTGCACCCGCGGATGGAAGCATCGTTCTCTCTCACCATCCAAAACAGGGACATTTCTGCTTCATCAATCTGTGTATAATATTCCTCCTCCTCCTCCTCCTGAAACCTCACGTAATGACGCCGAACGGGCAATTTTTCTTAGGGCCACAAGGCTCACTCATATAATTTAAAAAAAAATTTTTTTTATACGTTTCAATGCTCTTAAAAGTGTTGAAACTTTAACTTGAACCAATTTTTCGTTAAACTGGGCTGCCTCCAGGCCTAGTTACCACTTAAGCCACATTAACCAAAGCGATTAATGGGTTTCACCTGCCCTCTTGGTTGGCCATGGCCAATTTTTCTGATGTACATTAGTACTGTTGATACAGCAATATTTGTGGGCCCTCGCCTACAGTGTAATCCAATAAATTTTTAGCCCACCTGCATTACAGCTGACGTTACATCCGCTGTGTTGGGCAATGCAATGGGATATTTTTATGTACCGCCGGTGGCTTCCTGGCACCCACCCATGCTGTGGGTCCACAGAGAATTATAAATGCATCTGTTTCCACTTCTAAAGAACCCCAGTCTGACTGGGGCATGCAGTGTGGGCCGAAGCCCACCTGCATTAAGCACGACATTACTACCTCAGCTGTGTTGGGCAATGCAATGGGATATTTTTATGTACCGCCGGTGGGTTCCAGGGAGCCACCCATGCTGTCGGTCCACAGGGACTTCACAATAGGGAGTTGTACCTGCCTGTGTCTATGAATTAAAAACCGCGGTCTGACTGGGGCATGCAGACACCTTGACAGAACGAATAGTGTGTGGCACATAGGTTCCCCATTGCTATGCCCACGTGTGCAGTGCAGCTCCTGATAGCGGTGGCACAGGATTATATTTCTCATTGCTTCTGTACAGCATTGTGGGCTATCGCCCCGCCCCTTTTAAAGAGGGTCGCTGCCTAGCCGTGCCAACCCTCTGCAGTGTGTGCCTGCGGTTCCTCGTCATGGCAGACGCACTTATAAATAGACATGAGGGTGGTGTGGCATGAGGGCAGCTGAAGGCTGCGCAGGGACACTTTGGTGTGCGCTGTGGGGGGGGGGGGTTGGGCAGCGTGTAACCCAGGAGAAGTGGCAGCGGAGTGTCATGCAGGCAGTGATTGTGCTTTGTTGGAGGTAGTGTGGTGCTTAGCTAAGGTATGCCATGCTAATGAGGGCTTTTCAGAAGTAAAAGTTGTTGGGAGGGTGGGGCACTCTTGCCGGTATTGTGGCTTAATAGTGGGACCTGTGAACTTGAGATGCAGCCCAACATGTAGCCCCTCGCCTGCCCTATCCGTTGCTGTGTCGTTCCCATCACTTTCTTGAATCGCCCAGATTTTCACACATGAAAACCTTAGCGAGCACCGGCGAAAAACAAAAATGCTCGGGTCGCCCATTGACTTCAATGGGGTTCGTTACTCGAAACGAACCCTCGAGCATCGCGATAATTTCGTCCCGAGTAACGAGCACCCGAGCATTTTGGTGCTCGCTCATCTCTAATCATGATATAATAGTGAATTTAAAATAGCAACTCTACCTCTACTGTATTGACAAACTCTGTTCTATAAATCTGTTATATCAATCAATATCTTCAGGGGCATTAGGAGCATTCTGTGGTTTCACAATAATTATAAACAAATCAGAGCCCCATTATACCTATTAGAAGGCAGCATTCAGCAGTATTCCTGCAAGTCAAAGTCAGACCTTTTAATAAGCAATGTAACAATGACTGGGAATTATGAGTCAAAGCCAGAATTTTCTCCAGAAGGAGAAGACAACCATACACAGACAGCTGTTTTGGGGTGAATGCCCCTCATCAGTGTGCTGTAGGTTTCTAGCTTGGCTAATGAGAGGCCTATAGGAGAAACAATACCCTTCCTGACCAACGTCTATTCACCCCAAAGCAACTGTTTGTGCAGAGTTTTTTTCTGGGGAATATTCTGGCTTTGGCTCATAATTCCCAGTCATTGTTGCAAGGCTTGCTAAAAGGTTTGACAAAGAGTTGCAGGAATGCTGCCTTTCAATAGGTGGTGTCGTAGAGGTATTGTTCCATCTTCCCATCTATGGGATATGTGACTGTGATATGAGACAATCTAAGGGATCTTGGAATGGCGGGTAAACCACAATATGTAAAATGAAATATAGAAAAACAATGTAAAATAGGGGATGGGATAGAGATATTGTAAGGGATCTAATAGAAACAATAAAATGAAACTCGTGTGTCCCTCAAAAAAATCATGAAGAATGAATTGGTTTTGGTGTCATTTTAGGCCTCCCTCACACAGGGCGTTTGCAGAAACGCAGCGTTTTGCAATGCTGCGTTTGCTGCAGATTCCACCCCCGTTTCAGCAGCGCTGGCATACTTTATGCCAGCGTTTTGGCTGCGTTTTCAGCTCGGCTTCAGAATGCTGAAAAGAAAAAAAAAAGCAATACTCACCTAGCCGCTGCAGTACGGGTCGCGGCCGCTGATCTCTACCGCTGATCCGGGCTTCCTCTGCGCTCCCAAGTCTATTGCCGTAGGCCAGGTTTGAGAACCCCGGCTCCGGCAATAGACTGCTGTGATTGGGTATCGGCACGGTCGATGCCCAATCACAGCCCTTCATTGACTGTCTCAGCCAATCAGCGCCGGCAAGCTCTGATTGGCTGAGACAGCCAATGAAGGGCTGTGATTGGGCATCAAGCAAGCGCCGACAACCAATCACAGCACTCTATTGCCGGAGCCGGGGTTCTCAAACCTGGTCTCCGGCAATAGACTAGCGAGTGTTGGAGAAGCCCGGATTAGCGGCAGAGAGCAGCGGCCGTGACCCGGACTGCAGCGGCTAGGTGAGTATTACTTTCTTTTTTTCTACCTAGCCTAGCTGGGACTGATTTTCGGGGTAGGGCTTCTATTGCAAGCCCTCACCCTGAAAATCGGCGAGCGGTTAACGCTGCCAAAAACACGGCACCAAGTGTTGCCGCGTTTTCAGCAGTGCTAAAACCGCTGCCCATTCATTTCAATGGGCGACGCAGGGCTGAAAACGGCCAAAAATAGAACATGCATCGCTGTCAAAGCGCAGCGTTGGTAGGCGCTGCGTTTTCAGCCCTGTGTGAGCAGCCCCATTGAAATGAATGGGAGTGTTATACAGCGTTTAGCGTTGGGCCGAAAAGGCAGCGTTAAATGCTGTACAAAACGCCCTGTGTGAGGGAGGCCTTAGAAGAAATAAAATTTGTAAAATGCAATGTAAGCAATGAAAATGTAAAAATAGAATGAAAGTAATACAATAGAATAATTAAGTTTGCTAATCAAATATAGTGTACAATTAGTTGAAAATATTGCAAAAAACTAAATGGTAGATGTATAAAACAGTATATATCTGGTTTATAGAAGGATTAATGATAATTATGAGATATGTGTTGTGGATTGTGGCCCTAGATGCATGGTGATTGTCAAGTAACATGGCATGAGTTATCAAATACATTTTCAAGACTTACATTTAGGCCAATTGGTGTCAAGGTGTTCAGCTTGAAGATCTAATACATATATTTCTCAGTGCCAATTGGCCATGACCTGCTCTAGAACAGTAATTAAGGAAGACCTAACAGCTCCAATCATGGAAGACAGATGCATAACTGGAAACCATTGGTGGAGTTTGATCTGTTTATTAATACAGCACAATAACGCTTGTGTGGTGTGGCCAACATAATGCTAGTGACAAGGGCGTTCCAGTAGATTTATCACAAAACTAGAAGATCAATTCAGAAAGGTTTTAATCTGGAACCTTTCTTTGGTCACTTTACTAATAAAACTCTGCTTGTTGTTAATGCTGCTGCAACATTTACAGTTCTTTCTTCCACATTGGAAACAACACACTAATTTTGAGAAAAGCTAACGGCAATGCGCCAGATGGGGTTTAGTTGATTTCAATCTACTGGGAGGTAATGGGGTGGTTTTCAAGGTGTAGTTTTGCATCATACCTAAGTGTATATAATTTATACAATTTTTTTTCTACCAGAGTGCATATTTTACATGTATTTGTTTTTTTTCCCCTTTTTTTTCTTCCCAGCTCTTTTTTATCTTATCTCTTTACTGTTCATTGTTGTTTATAGCACTAACTCCTGCTAAACTGATGGAAGGGCTTTCTACCTCAAAACACATTTGTTTCTGGTTATTTCATTGATCAATAAAAGAGAAGTTGGATTTAACCTCATCTCATATTCGGAAGGTTGCATCACAACACCAGTGTTGTTTTCTATATACCTCCACTTCACAAGGTCATATTTTACATCTACATAAATAGTTATTTCCTATTTTAAATTATGAGTCTTCTTTCCCTGGAATCACTAAATGGAGAACAGTAATTCCCTCTGCAGATGTCCCTACACTCCTTAAAGGGGTTGTCTCGAGGAAGCAGTGAATTTTTTTTTTGCCCAGTCCCCCTAATTAAGCATACATTACTAAGCCCCCCTGTAAATGACTTTTCTAGCTGGTTTGTACTTACAGTTCCAGCGTTTCAGCAACTTATAAAAATTTTCCCAAGATGGCCGCTGGCTCTTTTCCCATCGCTTGCTGTAGCCCGACGTGCGCGCTCCCGAGACGCTACCAGCTGTGTCTCCCTGACAACCAGACGCCCCGCAGCCGCCGACCGGACCCCTGGATTGAACGCGGCCGACCATGGCACACAGTCACCCACCGCCAGGCAGCAGGTAACCGGCGCAGCCCCCCCCCGGCACAGCGACAGCCCCCCCATCACAGCAGCAGCCCCCCCCATCACAGCGGCAGCCCCCCGGCACAGCGACAGCCCCCCCATCACAGCGGCAGCCCCCCCCCCATCACAGCGGCAGCCCCCCCCGGCACAGTGACAGCCCCCCCATCACAGCGACAGCCCCCCCATCACAGCGGCAGCCCCCCCATCACAGCGGCAGCCCCCCCCGGCACAGCGACAGCCCCCCCATCACAGCGACAGCCCCCCCATCACAGCGACAGCCCCCCCCGGCACAGCGACAGCCCCCCCATCACAGCGGCAGCCCGCCCCCCGGCACAGCGGCAGCCCCCCCCGGCGCAGCCCCCCCGGCCCATCACTTACCTGGGCGGCAGGACGGCGGGACAGCTGGGCGGCTTCTCTGCTCTAACAGAGGATGGTACAGAATGGCCGCTCCAGCGCGCTCCCGAGCAGTGACAGCTCGTCTGCGCATGCGCAGAAGAGCTGTAGCGGGGAGCACACTGAAGCGGCTCGTACTGAAAGGAGAAGACCGGACTGCGCAAGTGCGTCTAAAAAACCAAGCTGCCAGCGAATTTAGACGGAACCATGGAGACGAGGACGCTAGCAACGGAGCAGGTAAGTGAATAACTTCTGTATGGCTCATATTTAATGCACGATGTATATTACAAAGTGCATTAATATGGCCATACAGAAGTGTATAACCCCACTTGATTTCGCGAGACAACCCCTTTAAGATCTTAGAATATACGTAAAAAGCATTACCTTCGGCTAGGT
The DNA here is from genome assembly GCF_035609145.1 of Eleutherodactylus coqui. Classification (NCBI taxonomy): domain Eukaryota; kingdom Metazoa; phylum Chordata; class Amphibia; order Anura; family Eleutherodactylidae; genus Eleutherodactylus; species Eleutherodactylus coqui. The sequence continues at coordinate 138,545,575 of NC_089842.1, forward strand.
ATCTAAAAATTAGTCTTCAAATGCTACAACAATCATATGTTTCTCCACATAGAGGGTCCCTGATGGGCATCTATACCACTTGTGCTGAAGAAAAAGGTAATATTCCCAGTGCTGATCTTTATCATTGCTTGCAATCATGTCAATAGATTAGAGTTGTAGTGTGATTAGATGAACAGTCTTGCAACCTGAGGCTCTAAAAGGCCCTATAAAAAGGCTCTCAGAGGCAGCTTGTATGCAGTGGATCACTTGTTCCACTTCTGAAAGGTTGTTGACCAGTTCACAACCCTCTACAACACAATCAAAGAGATTTAGCCGAATTAACAGAGTTTTAGAGGGGGCACATTATTGGAATGTGAAAAACTCGATAGTTGCATTGACAAATTGCCTGCCACCTGAGCTGTTCTGACCAAACTGTTAGGAGGTGTATGGACCAGTAGATGCATGAGTGCATACACACAAGGTGACCAGGCTCAGGTGACCAAAAAAGCGCATTTCATGACAATGTTCATCGCGCAGGTTAAATAATGCATTACTTTGATAGATCAGACTTTATGTACGCAGCAATACCATATATGCATTTTTGTTCAATTATTTAGTTTATTTTTATTACAAATATGCAAAAGGGTTTTTTTTTTTTTACTTTTTATTAATTTTTCTCCTTTATAACTAGTAAAACTTTATTGTTTTTATTTTACTGTCTTTTTTTTTAGTCCCCGTAGGGGACAACAACTTACGATGCTTTGATCGCTCCTGCAGTATGATTTTATGCCATAGCATTATTAAACCTTAACAGACTAAAAGCCAAAACCAAGGTCACAACAACGTTTGTTATAGAACTCCAATATGCTGGTAATGTAGTCTGTGCTCATTCAGAAGATGATCTATAAGCTACTTTAAACATCTTTGCAGAAGCATACGAAAGCTTGACCTCTCACAGAACATTGAGAACCAAAGTGCTCTATCAGCAGGCACCAACTAATTCTTCTGCGATGCCAGAAATACAGCTTAAATGGTGTAACGTTGGAAAATGTTGATCATTTCTGCTACCTTGGCAGCCACCTTTTTTCAAATGAAGCAGAGGGTGTTTTAGGACTGGGACATTCATTGGGATACCAAGATGCTTGTTTATAAAGCTATTGTCCTTCCAACCTTGTTATATGCCTGCGAAACATAGACTGTCTACAAACGTCACTCTCAACTTCTGAAACGGTTCCATCAGCGTTGCCTTCCAAAGATCCTGCTAATTTCTTGGGAAGACAGGCGGACAAATGTCAGCATTCTGGAGGAAGCAAAGACCCCCAGCATTAAAGCAATAATCCTTCACCATCAATTTTGCTGGACTGGCCACGTTGGGCGAATGCCTGACTACCGTCTCCCAAAGCAATTACTATACTCAAAACTGAAAAACAGAAAATGGAATGTTGGTGGTCAGCAAAAGAGATTTAAACTTGGGCTTAAAGCTAATCTTAAAAACTGTGGCATAGACATTGAGAACTTGGGAGCCCTGACCCTTGAGTGCTCAATTTGGGGGTCAGCCGTTACCAATAGCACTGTGAATTTTGAAGAGTCACGAATGGATGTCGAAAGAGAGAAACTTATTAAGAGGAAAGAACGTCAAGCCAACCCTTATCGGGACCGTCTTCCACTTGGAAACTGATGTCCCCACTGCGAAAGAACTTGCGGATCAAGAATAAATCTCTATAATCACCTATGGGCCCAACCGCTAAGCCTCTGTATTTGGAAGGCAATCATGCTCGGCCACGAGTGATAGCCTATGATAAATAGGAAAAACAGCTGTCTCTTTTAATAGTACTTTTTTTTTTTTCATTTTCAGTCAAGGGTTGAAAATGATTTGCACAAGTCAAAAATTTGTAATAGACTCGTGACATATAAAGAGCACAAGTTTATTAAGACTATGTTCACACAGTATGGGTATGCTGCGCAATATCCACAGCAGAATTTCCAGTATACAATCCACAGTGTTTTGAAATCCTTGCTAAATGAATGAGTTTTAGTGATTATTTGTCTACACATAGCGGTGAGATCGGAGGAGCCGTGCAGGTGTCATAGCAGCCGGGGGCCTTCTGAAAGGCCCCAGGGCTGCCTTAGGTGACTGCCTATCAAGCCATCCCTGTGGGGTGGCTTGATAGGCTGCCTGTCAAATTGCAGTATGACGTAATGCTGTAGCATAAAATAAAAATACATATTTGGTATCGCCGCGTCCTTAAAAGTCCGATCTATAAAATTAGTGCATTATTTACCCTGCACGGTGAACGTCGTCCAAAAAAAATAAAGAATGCCAGAAATACACTTTTTCAATCAAAAAATCTTATTTATTCCAAATTAGTACTAACGGAAACTACAGGACATCCAGTAAAAAATGAGCCTTCGTACAATTAAGTCGATGGAAAAATAAAAAAGTTATTGCAAGATGACTGCAGGAAATAATTGAAAAAAATTAAATGTATTTGAAAAAAAAGAGTAGTATAGTAAAAAAAAACTATACAAGTTTGGTATTGTAGTAATCGTACTGACGCATAGAATAAAGTAATCATGTCGTTTTTGTTGCAGTTTGTGCGCCGTAGAAACAAAACGCACTAAAAGAATGTCTTTTTTATCCCTTTTCTCTCCAGTTAGAATTTTTTTTAAGCTTTTATACATTATATGTAGAGATGAGCGAACTTACTCGTTTCGAGTAATTACTCGATTGAGCACCACGATTTTCGAGTACTTCACTACTCGGGTGAAAAGATACGGGGGGCGCCGGGGGGAGGGGGGAGGCGTGGTGGAGCGGGGGGTAGCAGCGGGAACAGGGGGGAGCCCTTTCTCTCTCCCTCTCCCCCCCACTCCCCGCTGCAACCCCCCACTCACCCACGGCGCCCCCCAAATCTTTTCGCCCGAGTACGGAAGTACTCGAAAATCGTGGCGCTCGGGCGAAAAAGGGGCGTGGCTGAGTAGGTTCGCTCATCTCTAAATATATGGTACTTTAAATAGCACCATTGAAAAATACAACTCGTCCCGCGAAAAACAAGCCCTCAGGCAGTGACGTCGATGGATAAATAAAGGAGTTATGATTTTTTTAAAGGGGGGAGGAAAAAACGAAAATGGAAAAAAGGGGGGCCGTGTCATTAAGGGGTTAATAAAAAAAATATATAAGTAAGGCACCCTCGCCTCGATGAAATAAGCTTATTCAATGAGTAACTACAATGATATATTATTAAAGCATCTCATACTGACTAAAACTTTTCTAGTAATCTAAGGAAGTGTTTGTGTGTATGTGGTCTAGGGTGATGGAACTAGATTTTGACCCACATATAAAAGCTGGTAAAACAGGCAAGTGCAAGGGACGGTCACAGTGTGTTTTCAACAGTGAGAGTTAGAACCCCAACAACAGGGATTGTCAAAGTTCCTGCATACTACTGGGAACAAAAGTGCTTAACAGTGGAAATCACAGTGCGCCACAGCAGTACCAGCTACAGCATACCTATAATAGTGACAACCGTGGAGTCCCCACAGCCACAGCAGCATACCATATAAAAGTGATATCCATTATGTTCCATAACAATTACAATTCCCTATGGTAATGCTGGCTATAATTATGTGACAGCCTCAAGCCTCCATAAACGTGTCAGCTCATAGTGTCCCCATAACAACAGTATGTTCTAGTGACAGAGTGTAAGAGGCGGCTGCTTAGGTGTTCTGAAGCTACTCCCTGGCATGCACAAGAGAGCCACAATGGTCTCTTTGTGGCGTTTTTGCTTTATATATTTTTTTCTTATTGATAATAATTTGCGACACCACTGCTACATTAGCACAAGAATGTTATATGTGGTGCAATTAAGAAATCGCAAGAACCAGGGTTTAAAACGCAATAACTTTCTTTTCTATTTCTTTGTTGATGTCAGTAGCAATCATACATCTGTGTACACATACAAGCCTTTCATTAAAAGTGGTCATTTTATTTACATGTTAGGAGTATCATTAACAGGTATAATGTACATTGGATTCTTCAGGTTAAAGACAGAGATGATGCTCTGGGTAACATATGACAGTGCTGTTAGTTTTCCTTGGGCCGGTTTAATAGCTCTTCAGTGGTGTAAACTGTGAGCAGTACACACCTTCATTTTGGCCCAGGGTATGAGAGTATTCCATGGCTCTTGTGTCCACAATTATAACTCTGCTCTGTATTTGGGGCCCTCTCCTCATGGTAAAATGAATACTTCTATGTTTTACCTCTTGTGTCTTGGCCACTTCGCAGGGACTCTCCTGTGATAGGCCGCAACTCACCGCTGGATACAACTCTTCTGGCAGCTCCCTGACTGCAATGCTGACAAGGATTTTTCTTCTCCCGGTAATCCTAACTCACTCTCTATACACACTAACACTTTCCCTCTCGCTCTCTCTGATGGACGCCTGAAGATTTTTACTATCTAACTCTCTCACTTGTCTGACTAACTCCTCTCAACTACACGGATGATCACACTGACTAACTATACGGTTCACTTGTTTAACAGCCGATTTACTGACCAACTCTCTGCGCACTTTACTGTTCTGATCTGACTGAAATCTCACTGACTGACAATCTTGTCACTATTACTATGACACAACTCCTCTCCTACCTCTCTCTCTTCTCTCCCCAGACCTGCTCGATCAACTGCCTCCTAACTATCACTCCACTGGCTTGCAGCTAATCCCAGTTCAATCTGCCGGCAACCAATGAGAATCATCTATCCACCTGGCAGATTATTAATAGCTCTGTCGTAGGGCAATTTTAATAGTGGTTAACCTCTGCTGGTCATACATGAACTGAGCACCGTCATTTAAAGGCAAGAGATTTTAGTAGGACCAATTTGGGCCACCACAAGAGTCTCCAAGATCTCGCCAGCCAAAGAAAACCCCATGACTGAGACTCCAGAGTGAACCCACCATAATTGTGTCAACCAAAGAGTTCTAAAACTCTCTCCCCTGATGCATGCTCCTCACTCCAGTTCTATGGCACTACCGTCTATCCATTAACTAAGTCAGAATTCCCCCTGCCTTTCACTAGCACAGTAACAATGGCATTATTAAGGAGTTTTCTGTCACCTGCTACTCCTGTCTCCGCTACTTATCATGGCATCAAGATCTCCATCTTGGGAAATCAGGTCCCCTGCCACTAGCAACCTCTACAAGCACCAATGATACTATAATAGCAACACTAGTGCTATTTGTCCAACAACCAAAGCCAAAACATCAACGCTTTCCCTGTTAAGGACACAGCATCGCTGTGTCAATACCTGCCACCATGCCAACACAGTACCGCAGTGTCAACACCAGCCACCATGCAGCATACAGGCTACAAAGTGCAGGATTACTCAAAGAAAAACTCTCTTAGGTTAATTTTATATGAGCACATTAAGGGCGCAATTATGCATCTGTAAAATGGACAAGTTTCCCAGCCCAACCATGGGTCTCCTACCTCAAACTAAAGCCATTATAAAAATCTATGATGCTCTGAGTTCGAGTCAGTAGACCTGCAGTTGGGCTGGGACATTTATCTATATTATGGTCACATAAATGCTCTCGGAATACCCTTGAGTGAAACTGGTGTTAAACAGATTTACAAGGTGAACATATACAGACTATTTCAGCACCACCACCACTCCCACCACAACATAAAGTTTTTTACATTAGGAGCCCCTTTTGTTTTGCATTAGAATGCCATGAGCTTGGACTATAATCCATATTGTACATCTATTACATACATTATGAATGATGTAAACAATGCACTCTGATTTAATATTAATAGTTAAATGGAATGCAGGAAAAGATTATGTATTAATGCAAAAAAAATGTGATTTCAGGTGATATAATGTTAATCCGAACATGCATCTACAAATCCACCCTGGCGCAAAAGTAAAAAAAAACAACTATTCACGTTTTCCTTAAGCTATTCTCCAAACTGCTCATAAAATATGAAGAAACATTCAGGTTTGTTTACAGTGCACTTCAAAATGAAGGGAACAGCAGTAAAATAGTAATGTGAGAACATTTAAAATCTGGTAGTCCAAAAACTCTACAGAATGAAGGCATTGTAGATTGTAGCATATTTACATATAGTGCACAAACTGAATTCCCTGGGCTTATCCCCTGCGTCTTCGAAAAACGTGTGCCTAAATGTAATTGCATTATAAACTGTGTTTTTATTATGGGTTACAAAGGACAGGTTAATAATTTCTAATAAGAGTATTTCAGAATAAACCCAAAATAACAGACTCTAGTCAGCATATGGAGTATTTTTTGTGTCAGTATCTGAGCCCTGTTCACTGTTACCCAAATTAAAAAAGGTTATCATATCAAGGAATCAAATATTGATCTCCCATGATTAATACAAGACAGTGTTTCAGTACATTCCTTCAAACGTGCACTGGCTAGCCCATACAGGATATGCCTGGTACTATAGCTCAACCTCTTCAATCTTCTGATTGACAGGGTCACAAGGTCTGGACCACCAATGATCAAACATTGATTATCCTAAAGATAAGTCATTTAGGCCTTAGTCACACGGGCGTTTTTTCCCACGATTTGCGGATCGCATGACGGATGCGCAACCGCAAATCGCGTGACCGGGGCCGAAAAATCGCCCGAAAATTTTGCTCCTAGCCGCGTTTCAATAGAAACGGGCCGGAGCTGTCCAGCATTGAAAGCAATGCGCTGCGGGCGATCGTGGGATGAATTTTCGGGAAGGGCTTAAATATATAAGCCCTTCCCTGAAATTCATCCAGAAATGTGTAAAAACAAAAAAATATATACTCACCTTGTCCCGGCAGACGGAGTTCAGCCGCGGCTGGCGGCAGTTCTCCTGAACTGTTCAGGGAATGAGCTGCCTCTGATTGGTCACAGCGCTGATTTAGTCCCTGCGCAGAGCCAATCAGAGGCAGCACTCACTCATTCATGAATGGGTGTGAGTGAGAGCTGCCTCTGATTGGTCAGGCTGTGACCAATCAGAGGCAGCTCATTCAGCAGGCGGGGATTTTAAATCCCCGGCTGCTAAATACTACTCAGAGCAGTTCAGGAGAACTGCCGGCCGGCCGCAGCTGAACTCCGTCTGCCGGGACAAGGTGAGTATATATATTTTTTTGTTTTTACACATTTCTGGATGAATTTCAGGGAAGGGCTTATATATTTAAGCCCTTCCCGACAATTCATCCCGCGATCGCCGGCAGCCCATTGCTTTCAATGGAGCCGGCTGTATTGCCGGCTCCATTGAATTCAATGGGCAAACATCATTCTTCTCTGCCACAGCTGTTACAGCTGTGGCAGAGGAGAATGATTTGTCTACTATATGTTCTCAATGGGGTCGGCGCTGCTGCCGCCGGCCCCATTGAGCGTAAATAGAGAAGAGAACAGGAATCGCAGATCTATAATTTATCGGAAGAGCACATAAAAAGCGCTCATGTGTCCGATACCATTGCAAAGCAATGGTTTTATAAAATCGCCGGACGCATGCGCATGCGCAAATCGTGCGAAAAAACGCCTGTCTGACTGAGCCCTAATATGTAAGTGCCAAAAAACTCTATTTGACATGATTTTCAATTATAAAGTGATGGTGATATTGCAGATGATTATTTTTATTATTTTACAACTTAACTTTTTTCCCAGTTTGTCTGTTTTCAAAAAAATAATAGAAAATAAAAGATAAAGCTAATGAAAAAAGAGAGTGAATCACAATTCATTACAACTGCCTTTTAATAAATTGACCACAGAGAGCTGTACAAGAACGCCATTACAAATAACATGTATCTCAAAGCAAAGGAAGTAATTACAGCTTGTTCTACTTGTGATAAAATGCAACACCTACAAACCGAGAAAATTTATTAGACAATCCCAACCCCGTAGCTTGTTCTCTGCTGCTTTTATATTTGCTTGTTATCTGTGAACTCTGAAAGATTGGTCTCAGGTATAGCTAGAGGGGAAATTGTGCCCAAGCTTGTGCTGTTTTTTCAGCTACGTTCTACAGATATGCTTATTATTAATATTTCTTCTATCTTAAGTGATTAAGAATTCATTTTAGGTTGGTAAACAATGCAATTTTAACAGATCCTGTGGTCACATCTCTTCTACAAGTAAGTGGTGTTAGCGCAAAATTCGCTATTTCAGATATACTGTGTGTTTCAAATTTAGATAATATGCACAGGCCTGGAGAGCCTTTCAAAGATCACATGGCTTACATCATGTGGCCCAAAAGAGTCTGTCTTTATTAACGCGCGTAAAAGTTTAAATAAAATCTCGACACAGGAAGGGAAGTAATTTAGGATACAGTTACATTATTTAGTGAGCTGATAGGTCATTCTCAGAGGGAGGTATTTGTGAGGTAGCTTGTGATGTCATCCATCTGGGAGGAACTTCGGTCAGCACGCTCAGTTCATTCTTCAATTTGGTCTCATGAGAAGAACATCCTGTTTCTCCTCTCTGCTTGACCAAGATAAAGACAAAGACAATCCTAGATAGGTTTTTGCCAGTTAGAACCGGTTTGACCAGTTTATGGACACGGAGCACTGCTCCTCCAATTCTTGTGGAGGTGGGGGGGGGGTGATGTTCCCTTCCCCCAGAGGTTCAGACCAGAAACACAACATAGCATCTTCACAGTTGACAAAAATACAGAAAATACATATACGACATCTCCCACAGTGGTAAATGTGGTAAGTTTAAAGTGTCCATACTCGGTCAACAGATATTTTTCCTGTTGCCTTCATAGTCATAAATGCTTAGTTTTGCCAAGTGTTTTCAATAAGCAGAGAAAAGTAAGTCATTGCCAGACAGCTTTGATGATAGCTTATCTCCAAGGAGAACAAAAGGATTGGGTGTCAAAATTCACCATGTCCAATCCTTCTTTTTCCTGACATAGTCAAGAGGCTCCAAATTGTTTAGTCCTACCGAAATTGTCCAGTTTGGACAACTTTTCCCTAATGTGTATGGAAGCGGTGGTAAAACACTTCCCCTAGAGGTCTCTATTATAATGTTTTAGCAGTAAAAAGGTGGCTCAAGTTGTTAGCGGGCAATTGGTGAAGTTTCGTTAAAGGGAGGTTAATCCCTCAGCATTCAGCTTGGGTAGGACAGGTGGGAACCAAGAAGGTGTGAAGAGAAGCTCTGTGAACTTCAACCCAAGAGTAGGTAAATGGACTGTTTTTATGATGTATAATGAGTTATGGCATTAGTTGATGTATAGTGAATGACCAGGTGGTCAGGGTTTATTTTGTATACCAGGTAATTTACAGCATTGTATACTGTGAACCACTGCTGAGATTAATAAAACTGGCAGATGCCAGAGTTAAAGTGTAAAAGTGTGTTTCTGAGAGTGGCATCAACCACCTTCACTGAAGAAGATGTCATCCTGAGTAATGACAAATCATAATAGCGCTATGTGTCGCAGATCCATAGTGTAGTGCCAATATTCTCATATAAAGCATACTTGGCACAGATGTTCTGGGAGGAGCAAGGGCAGTTCCATTTAAGATTTTATTTTATAAAAATTGACAACACACTTTTACTCTTGCAAACGCAGCAGATTATTCCTTAGACTAGTTTAGCTTAACACATAAGAATAAGCTACTTCCTCTCAGCCATTTTTGCCTTTATAAGGCCCAATGTCCATGGGCGGATTTGATTTGCGGATGCCACACGTGAAAAAGAAATTGTGGCATGCTCCATTTTACCGTGGATTCCGTGTGGATGGGCTCCATTTATCTTTATGGATGTGAGAGATCCACAATGCATCCGCAATTCAATTGTGGATGCATTGCGGATTTGTAGGCCCAAGGCTAATATTGCTGTCACCCTGTCACCCATAGAGCCCATCCTTGTGTAATCACCTCTGGATTCTTCTCACTACACCTTATGTAACCTCTCTTTCCTCATCAATCTCTGAGACATCTGTCTAGTTTCTCTCACTTGAGACACAAAACAACTGCTTCACCCTAAACCTGAAGCTGACGAGCTCATGGGGTATGTTCTATAAGTACACGTACTGTGTTTGTTGATTACTAGGGAAGAAAGACCATGCATGGCTTCAGTGATTTATGCTCACTGTTGTGTAATTTGAAAATTGCATACCTTATGTATTCATATCAGGGTTCTACCAAAAAGTTAATTAAAAAATAACTATAACACCATATGACAAATACCCCAAACTCTAAAACTAATAATTGTTTGAGTCATAAATGCCCACATGTATCCAGTTCCATGTGCCACTATTGTTGGCACATTTTAGTGGATTTAACACAAACCAGATTTATCAAGAATTTGAAAAAGAATTACTGGTTGCACCGCATGTCCTACTTCTTCAATTATTCTAGCCAAGTGGTTCTGCTGATGGGTAGCATTACATTGTAGCCATATTTATGAAATGACCCTTAAAAAAATCACAAAAGTTGTACCTGCACCCTACCAGCAGTCTGGCTTAACCAAAAGCACCACACCTTCTCCTAATCAAATGCAGCAAATTTAACTAATTATGTGCAACATTTAATGTGTTTGTAAAAAGAGTTTAACTACCTGACACTAAATAAAATAAGACAGACACATAATAAGCTAATAGGAAGGGACACTATTAATGTATCAAACAAGCGCCACTGCGGGTAGAGTGGCAAAAAAAGAAAAATAATTCAAGTGGTGGAGGACAGTCACCAGGGACTAAGGAATGTAGGCTGAATGTGTGGCTGCATGCCCTGCTAGAGGACAACTGGGTACCCCAGCGTGTGAGCTAAAAGGGAGTAAATGAAAGGCCTGCTGTGGCTACCATCGTAGCAGGTGAAATGAAGTATGCACACCCTGCAAATCCAGTGCCAGCAGAAGATGGCCATATGTTATAAGGAGAGATGCGGATAAGCTGCTGACCATGCTTAGATGAGTGACTGTCAGAAGGAACGCAGATCATTTTCTAAGGGCAGAGTAAGTGAGTCGCAACCCAGCATTGTAGTGCTATCCCTTCAGAGTGCTGCACCATTCAGCTGTGTGTGAGCCCGAATTCCAGAGTCACGAGTGAGCCAAGTAGACCAAGTACCATTGCCATACGTTGTTGCTGATGGAAAACAAGCAGGAACTTGGCTCTGCATCACAGAGGTCCCCCTTGGGACTAGGAAAAGCAACTAAAACTATATTCAATCAGACAGTAAGTCCTTTGGAAGAGACTGTCTGTTGGTGGGTGCTAGGTCCATGTATGAACACATGTTTTGGTACTGTATTCAGTAGTATCCTGTTTATGCAGTGTTTCAAGTACCAGTGTTGTCCTATGAAGTGAATTGTAAATAAGGTGCTTTAAATACATTTTTTGATTTTACTACAAAAATTCTCTTCTTGCTTCTGTCTGTCCACTTCAATGCCATCGCAACACTTATCCTCTATCTTACAAAATCACAAAGTAAAGGAAGTTAATGTGGTCGCATCGTAGCTCGCCAATTGTTGGAACCACTACCCAACGATTACAAGTAATCCAAACTTGACGGACTTCTTGCGATAAGACAAAAGGAGTTAACGAAGGTACAGAAAAGAGAATATAGTTTTGGAATCTTGATGGAAAATTACTGAGATGCTATTTAATTACAAAAATTAACTGTTATTGATGTCAATGATAATACTTGTGCCTTGTCAGCACTTCCTGAAACAGCTGACCAAACATCTGTTCGAACTGATCTAAACTAATGAATGCAGCATATTATGAGTCACTAAGAGTGTGTGTTATTTCAAAAATTACCTACACCTATCTCTAGGGCATTTTTCTAATGCACATTAAAAATTATAACTGTGAGTGGATTTGATACTTTACATAAAATCTCTTCTTAATTGCGTTAGTTTTGAGACTTATTAACAGATTTGTGGTTCTGGATCTACAGTTCCATCTAGAATAAAGGATCTTGAGCTGTAAAAATTCAATCTTTAAGGCTGGCTTCACTCAAGCATAAGCACAATTGTGTGTGCCTTAACGCAATGTATTTGCACACTAAACTTTTTTGCATGCTTATCAGCGTATTTTACTGTACCTTTTCTGCCCATAAGACATGTTCATTTATGCACAGCAAACAAATGCACCAATGTGTTCTTTTTCCAGTGGAATTCCACCGAACTTCATGCATCTGTGTATTGTGCACTGATTTACACCCCCCCATTGACTTCCAAGTGCATCCCCATTTGGAGAGATCTCGTAAACTGACAGAGTATGGACAACAAAGCCTTGTACGAGCTGTGAAGGCATCATGCATATTGTCTGCTGAAACACTCACTCAGGAGATCTCACAGGTCATTGGAACAGTCATTAGTACCAGAACCATCTATGTGGAACTGCATGTGAAAGGTTACCCTGGACAAGTGGCTGCACACGAGTCCAGCATCACAGCAGTGAATACACAGAGGTGCCTGCAATAGAGCTTCGAAAGTCATTCTTGCACTGTAAATGAGTGGAAACAAATACTGTGGACAGATGAATGATGGTGCATCATTTTCTGTTCATAGGCCGCACTTGGGTGTGGCAGTTACCTGGAGAGTGGTTTCTCCTTGACTGCGTCATCTCAACAGTGAAGTTTGGAGGAGGTTCTATCATAGTATGGGGTGTTTCTGCTGGAAAGGACTAGGGCCATTGGTTATGGTGAAGTCCACTGTCAATGCCAAAGGCTGCAGAGACATTGTGGACAATGTGCCATTATCTACCCTATGGCAATACTTTGGTACGGCTCCATGCCTCTAATAACATGACCAAGCACCATATCTTACAGCATGCAGTGTTAAGAATTGGCTTGATGAGCAGAACATCTGCAAACGTCATTGGTCAACCCACAGTCTGGATCTCAATCCCATAGAGCATCTTTGGGTCAAACTAGAACGCAGTATGTGTGCATGCCCAGCATGACTATCCTCCCTTGCATCACTAGCTCAACCTTTCCTGGAGAAACAAAGGCAAATTCCTCTACATATCTATCAGAATTTGGTGGAAAGCTGCCTAGGAGGGTAACTGCAGTCATTGAGGCCAAAGGCAGCCCAACACCATATTGAAAATGTTAATAAAATCGAACTTCATCGTCTTCTATGTGTGTCCCAATAATTTTGTCAACAGTGTACAATACAATAAAATGCCTATTTAGAGAAGTTTTAGCAGAATATAAAAGAATTCAAGACAGCTAATGGATTAAAGGATTAAATGAACAATAATATTTTTTATGTAAATGAAAAATTGGGCTAAATCCACTAGGTTCAATAGAACATGTCATCTGTCAGAAAAGCAAGCAGCAAGACATCATGGCAGGATTTACTCAGACAAAGGACAAGAAAGAATAAAGAATGTATCATCTATATTGTAAGATAAAGTAGTTTTTTTTTTCAAGAAAGCCCCACAACATTGTAAATCTTCTTACAGAAATTCAAAATTACCATAGAAATATGACAGCTGGACATGTGAATGAACCTACTCAAGAATAAGCTGGGACAGGTGGGTTCTAAGAGCTACAGAAATATTTTGGGGTCAAGTGATTTGCATGGATTTTATCACATACTAGTTCAAAGGAGAATTTCTCTATACAATGAGGCTTATTTACTAATACTGTCTTATAATTAGATAGTGGAAATTTAGGGCCTTTTTACACAGAACAATTGTTGAGTTCTTAAGAGGCTGACAGTTGTCCAAAAGATGATCTCTCTTGTGCTTTCACACAGGGGTGATAATCACTCACAGAATGGAGATATAAAGTGCTGTAGATCTCTTATAGCCACCCACTCCATTCACAGTAAGCATGCAGCCGTTCATAGATGAACAATTGCCTGTTTACACTGGCCGATTATCATCAGGTTTTCATGCCTGTATAAAATGAATGACAAATGAAAAGTGAACCAATTATTATTCGTCATTTAATTGTTGGCCTTGTTCACACTAATGAATCATCATTTGGTCTTGCATAATCTAACTATCACCCAAATGATAATCATTCTGTGTAAAGGAGCCCTTAAATTATAGACAGTCATAAAATGCGCCAGATTTATCAAAGTAGCTCTGATGCTGTATGATAAATCTGCTCAATTTTAAGACTGTTTAGTCTAAAGGCCCTTTTACACACAACAATTATCCATCTTTTGAGCGATAATCATTGTGTGTAAATGTGCGCCCATCGTGCACTTAGTATGCACTTTTCGTCCTTCGCTGACTTCAGGTCCACGTGAAATCTTTGTCCCTTAGTATAATAAGATAAGATGGACTGCAAGCTGTGTTCTCTGTGGACAACGCTGATAAGAGCTGATAATATTCTTTAACAGCTGTTAACAGCCACTGTTCCACTGGAGAACAATAGTGATGTATTTAGAGAACAGACCACCCGCTGTTCTCTAATTACATGCAATGAAGTACTAAAGGGCTGCTTAGCCCATTAGTACCTATGCAAAATTATTGCTCAAAACTTGTTTGGTCTGGCAGACGAAGGCATCGTTCTATGAATCTGTGATTGTTTTTTTTCCAGCACATCCACCCAGCTCCAGGTTGTTTGTCATCTCTTCACCACTATACGGAGGCGTCAAACCTGACAGCCTCTGCCGCAGTGTTGGTGTCCTCTCATGTATGCATGTGCTTCAGTTGCTCCTATTGTTCCTGTGTCTGCAGCTGGTACTTGGTCTTCAACTTGCTCAGTACTTCCAGCTTGGTGCTGAACTTGCTCACTCCTTGGTTCTGCAGATGGCATGGTGTTATCCAACTTCCTGGTGACCAGTCCTAACAAGGTTAATCAGCGCCTAGGTTCCCACACAGTGCCGCCCTTGTCAGGGCAAATTCTCTGCTGTTGATAGGCAGGGACTTTTGATCTCCTGTTTCCAGCAAAGGGCTAGATCCCCTGGTCACCTTTCCATTCGAACCATGCCTCCAACGGTGAGCATTCAGTTTTCCAGAGGCGGCTGTCTGCCCTGCCGGTCTGATCTATCTACTGGTTGAGCGACACAGAGGATCCACATTAAATCCCTAACAAAACTGTCAGTTTCTGATGAATTTTGAGTAATCATCTGTGTGTGTAAATGCACCTTAAGTTTTTAGACAACCTTTTAGTTGGCTTAGTTTATATCGAAAATTGAAAAATCACTGCCACCAGCCCTAATTACTAATATATTAATACACAAGGGAAAGTATACATACCATATCCCCCAGCATGCAGACAAATTGCTATAAGAAGTAGCATTGCACAAGTGCAATATACTGATGAGCAACCACTCACATTCCCACCACATATTGAGGGGAGTGGCTGTTTGGTATTCTACATGCACATAGATAATAGATACAAAGTATATCAGACCCTCTAATATGTGTAGAGCACCATGCAGATTTATAACATATTAATGATGCCACATATGATTCAGTCCAGTGGGTTGTCCTGTACCTCAAAAGTAAAATACACTGGCACTGACACCCTGGGCTCCCTCAACATATAAAGCCAGATTGCTACAAAAATAATAAATACCCATTAATACAAGGTATTGGTTATAATTTTAGCAGAATTCACTTCAATATGGAACAATTTTTGACACAAATTAGACAATATCCTTTTTTTATGAAGACACTTTTTATGCTGTGTCCAACAGTGTCTAAAACACATAATAAATGTGGCGTAAAGCATGTTTGAGAGTTTGTGCCAGAAATCTGTTGGATTTTCTTTAGTAAAAAAGCCTAGTATGTCTTTGATATCTGTGAGACAGTGAAGATATAAACTAGGTTGACAATCCTTCATAAATTCTCAGCAATGCTAGACCACTTCAAAGTATGACATCAAATCTAATTAAAACCAAGGAAAAAGTATACAAGTCATAGAAAGGAATCTCAATATTTGTTAGTTAAAGGAATTGTCCAGAAATACTAAAAGTGGCTGCCATCCTTGCAGCTGATGGAAACACATTCTATGATGGCAGAATGCATGTGCAAAACCAGAGAAGTCAAGACTCTCCCGTAAAAGTCAATGAGTCCTCTCCAGCCTGTGGCCTTGAAGGATTATTCACATGAGCATATATCAGTCTTATTTTCACTGCCGGACGATATACAGGTGAATAAAAATGGTCAGCCAGAAGATATCATTTGGGATTTATCTTTTCAGCCGGAATACGTCGGCCGGTCCCATAGACTTCCATGGGAGCTTCCGGAAAAGAAAGCTGGGGGGAAGTTTAGCAGCGGCTTTGCTAAACTCCCTCCGCCCCTTGTTGGCTGTGGGCAAAGGGAGGGGGTTTGGACAGGATGAGAGATTAGCACACTAGCTCCTGCCCCACCGACTCCCTTTGTTGACAGCTAAACTCTTTCCCTCCTGCCAGATGGTATCCTAGGTTCGGTATATACTCGCCGCACCTGGGCCATCTGAATAGGCGCATAAACGGGAGACGCAGCCGTGACTTGGTCACAGCTGCCTCTTGTATGTGCTATTTTCTTAGTCTTAGTAATCAGAGTGAAAACTGTAAGGGTGTTTTCACCTTTCACCAGCTATGCAGAATCCGCTAATGTGCGGATTTTGATGTGAAATTGAAAATGGGAGAATTCTGTCGGCTATTCCATATCAAAATCTAGTTAGTCGTGTGGATTTTGTTGCAGAATTCCAGGCCAGAATACTCCACAATGCTGTTGCAGACTATTCCCTCCCACATGAAAACACCCTAGGATGTCAAAATTTTTTTCAAATCACCAAAAATTATGTTTAACATAAAAAACGTGAGTTAACCCTTTGCAATCCAATTTTGGATTCAGGGTTTCCTAGGCGGCTTTCTCTTTCTGCATTATACAATGGCACCATCTGCTGGCTAGAACCAGTAATGCGGTGTGGAACTTGCTGGAGAGGCCCCCGACAACAGAGCAGCCAGTAATATACAGTAAGAATACCCTGACGGACGTCTTCTGACATCGGATCTGTACAGCCTTCAATCAGAATGTCTTCAGACGTCAGACAGTGGATTGGAAAGGGTTAAAGACATTCTGATGATGCATTCTCTTCAATATCAATCAACATGTATATAGAATTAATCAAGGACTGACAACTGCACTCTCCCTGGTGATTGACCTCATGCTTTTCTAAAATATTCTACAAATACTGGTATTTTCCTTTATACATTTGGAAGACATATGTTCTATTTTCAAAGCTGATAATATTAAGCAACCACAGGATTTTATTTCTACCCAGCTGAAGAAGCCTCCATCTCCCCACCTATATAGTGAAAAAGATATTAGGTACAAGGGTCACAATAATAATAGACAAGGGCAGGAGGTCAATCAGCAAAGATTCCAATACTGTAATAATTTATTTCCTTCTATCTGCTTTAACTTCAATTTAATTACAAACTTGATAAGCTGAAAATGAGCAGATGGCTGTCTGAAGATGCTATCTATGATGGCTAATTGGAGTTTATCGCTGCTGATAATGATATTGATTTGAGTTTATCATATGCATTTTTTTGAACATGGAATTAACAAAGCCCTCACTTTTATTGATCTTCTGTTCAGAAATGGGTATTTTGAAATATTTGATGTGCCGTGAAATGTCTCACAAGAGAGCAGACTTTCTCATTTTGAAGAAGACAAAGAAAAGCACGCATTAGTCACAGAAGTTAATTAACATGAGTATGGCATTCATTTTAGTAGAAAAACAATTAGGCATGTACCCCGACAAATACAGGGAACAAGGCCTTTTACAACTGGAAAATGCTGCTATTGAACAGCCTTTACATTGTATTAGGAGAATATTTTTAATGGATTTCTAATGTAAATTTAACAGTGATGGTCATAGATTTTATGTTCCTGTACTATGCAGATGTAAGCAGACCTGTTTTATTCTGCATTCATAAAAATATAACTAACGCATATAATAACACATATATATCTGACCAATATACTATACATATATATTCGGTTTGTGCTAGATTATGGTAAAGAAAACACAAACACAGTATGTACATGACATGACCAGGACAGATGTTCATCCACTAAACAATTAAGGTTCCTATTGAATGACATAAGTAATTGAGATGGGAAAATTGTACAATTGAAAACTGATAAAATGAATTGATGGTCGCTCAAAACTGTCACTCATAATGTTGTTTGAGCAATCATCTGTCAGTGTAAATGGGGTATTAGATATATTGTCAAAAGACTAACCCATTGTTCTAGATGGACCCTATCTTAATTACATTGTCAATAGCTTTTGCAAGAACAGTGATAGTGCAATTATTTGCACCCTACAAGGTAATAGTGATCTTTAAAAAGTAATTATGGCCCTCTTAGTGCCTCTTGAAAGTAACTGTGTCCCCTGAGTGTTCCTTAGGAGTAACAATGACCTCCTGAGTTCCCTTTGGAAGTTATAATGGCCCTTAGGTGTTGCTTAAACAAAACAATCCACCTTGAATTGCCTCAACAGTACGGAAACCTGATTAAGTAGAAAAAAAATTATACTCTCCTCAACAAACACAGAATCCTCTTCTGGTCCGTTTCTGGTGGCATGACATCATCGCTCCACCTTTTTCAGGACACAGACATCCTATCAGTGGCCTGACAGATGGAATTTGGTAGACCAGGGAGCTTATGTCTTCCAGCTCTGACAGGTTACAATTTTATAAGTATACTGCCTTACAACTGTATCCAGCACCTTAAGAGTTCATATTCAGGATTGGGTGGGCCCCATCCAGTAAGTGGGACTGGGTTTGTTATTTGACTCTCTTCTACTTGACCTCTAAATTGTGGAATGTTTAATTTCTCCTGCAGTGGTGCTGCAAAGGAATTGAATACTTGTTATAATATATAGCTGATTGCCATTGGTAGGAAGCTCTGTTATTCATTTATCACCAGGACTTTATAGCAGAAACACATTGTCCACATTGGGCAACCTCTTTAAGCCTGTGTTGATTTTTTTTTCACTCGATTACAATAAAAGTATGATTTATTTATATTGCAGATATGACAGAAACATTATTTGGAAGATGCTTGTTGTTTCCTTAACATGGTCTACTGTCTCAAAAATATCAACTATTTGGCTATATTCCTTCTGGTTCATAAATTAGTTAATTTGAGTTTAGACTATACTTGCTGCATATAACCTTGCTTGTTGCATACAATTTGTGCTTAAGAAACTTTGAGGCATGCGAGTCTGAAGCTTATGGTCTGTTGATTAACTTACCATAATGGTCAATTAGAGCATTCGAAAATTCACAACTTAATTAACCTGTAGGTGATGAAGAGTTAGTACACTGACAGGAGGTTAGGAAATCAGACAGCATTGCAACAATCAAAGGGACAGGGCAACCTCTAACTGAACAGAGACTTAAGATGTTCCTGGATGCAGGTCAGCAAATAAACAAACAATTCATTAAAATGTTCATGATAATTTGATAAACCATAGAAAAATTAACAAAATGCAAAGTTCCCTCCAGAAATCAAGGTATTCATTCCTCCATCAATAATGGGTGATTATTTGAAGGAATACACTCATTTATCAACAGCTTTTGCACCTCCTTGACCTCATTTGGTCAAAGATTTGAAGCTATCCACAGGATTACTTGATAATAGACTTCATAGTTAATTTTTCTGCAATATGTATACATTTATGGCATTCACTTGTTAATGAAAATATGTAATTAATGCTTTTGATATATTCTGTTGTTGAAATACATTCTCTTTGGTTTAAAAGACTAAGCTCTATTCACATTATGTTTGGCATGCATAGTATCCATATATTTCTATAGGACAGACACAAGACAAAAAGGGCAGGTTTATATCTAGATACTTTGTCACAGTATTGAAAGGTATACGTTTTTATCATTTTTGCAACAGCTAGAAGCCACAAATGGCATGATGGTAGTTGTTATGTCAATGACAGGCATAGACAAACATGTGGGTATATTGATACATCTTTGTATACTTTTAGATAGTAAATATATATGGATACATCTAAGGGGAAAAAACGTAAAAACACTTAATTTGCCCTTTAAAAAAATGGATCAATCAAATGGATGCTAACTGTATGTAATATTGATGAAATGTTATATATTTCGACATCCATTTTTTATGCACTAGATATTTCCTTTCTTAAAGCAAAAGGAGATCACATGTCTGTAAAGTCCTGAATATTCTGGGGCACGAGAAAAAGGACTTGTACACAGTGTAAGAGCGGAGCAGTGAGGAGTGGATGCCAATGGGGATTCTGTATTAGGCCCTCTAGCATGGTCTACATGCTGCTAATTCCAGTGAAGGATTGTCTGTCTATTGGGGAGGGTATTATGGAGAAGCCTAACATCTGCCACAAACCCGTGTTTCACCACTGCCCAAAAAAATAGAGGAAGCAACTCTCCATACACCAGAAAACGAACACACAGACTCTAGTTGCTGTAAGTCTCATATATCTCAGATTGTTTGCTTGTCTTAAAAAGAAATGTTACTGCCAATTGACTTATCGATCGTTGCCAAGTGATCCTTCGCAAATCAGAGGTTTTCTTTGAGTTATATTTGTAACAGACTGTTTATTGCAAGAACGCACCTTCTAAATTATCAGATGTATAAAGCCGATCCAGAGACTGCTTCAGTTACTTACTGTTTACTCAAGTTAAGAAGAAAAATGTCAGGCCTGCAGCATGTTATTTTCCACAAGCCACTGTCTATCTTGATGCACTCCTGTGATAGGACTTATTATACCAGGTATGGAGCAGAATCTGTTCTACAAATGGTAATGCCTACTCCACTACTAGCAGTACCAGTGAGTTCAAATTTGCTAGCCTGAAGCTGCAAACCTGCCAGTGGGCTTGACCTCCATCCAAGGGCCCTTTTTAACTGATTACCACTGCACAATGTGCGACGGGAAGCCTAAGAAGAAGCATGGCTATCTTGAATCACCAGAGCAGGGCATCAGGAACAGGCAGATTGGCGGCTGTATGGAAAGGAAGGCACCAGGTAATATAAGGCCCACCCTCAGATCTGGTCCCTGGACATGAAGTTCCCTTGAAAAAATGCTATATGTCTGATAAAGGGCAGAAACACAGTCATGCTGGAATTCAATGCTCTCTATGATTAGAATACAACCCGAGACTGACCCTATAACAGCTGAGGTGAGCAACACATAGAATCTGGACAATCCCTTATTTCTAAAAAAACAACAATCTTTAGCATAAGATAAAACCCAATACATTAGTGTTAGGATTAGCAGCATCTGCACTTGCTGCTGCATGTCTGGGATCTGCACTCGCTGCCTTTTGCCTAGGTCTGGCTGCTGGCAGACTCCCCGCCCCAATCAGCTGCTGGGGCGGGAGTTCTGACAGCATATAAACGTGCCTGTTTCTCTCTAGCATTGCCAGTGTTAGTTTTGGATTTCCTGCTACACCAGCCTACTGCATACTTCTGACTCCTGACTCCTGTTACTGACCTTCTGCCTTTGGACCTGACGTTGCCTTTGCCTGACCCTCTTACCGCGTACCCTCTTGTTGCTGACCCGGATTGCCTGACTCCCCTTGCTGTTGTTTGTTCCAGTCCCTGTCTGTTCGTTAGTCCCCGTGTCCCCCTTCCTTAGTGAGTGTAGGGACCGTCGCCCAGTTGTCGCCCTGGGGCTTAGCCCAGGGGGGCAAGTAGGAAGGGACAGGGGTTGCGGGTATTTTCAGGGACCTCCAGTTTCCCGGACCCCGAGTCCTGACAGTAACACTGGCCGAACGGAAGTCGGTTCCCTACATCCGACCAGCAACCTTGAAACCCACTATGGAGGCTGTGGCGGCTTTAGCCAACCAGGTACAGACTCTGACGGACCTGTTCCAGGACCTGACTGCTCGCCTGCAGCTTCAGGAGCAGCGAGGGGCTTCTAATATGATGCAGCTCCCTGCCACTCCTGGTACGGTTTCTGAACCCCGAGCAACACCTCCTGACTTCTTTTCCGGTGAGAGAAGTCAGTTTTTTGTGTTCAGAGAAGGCTGCAAGCTTTATTTTGACCTCCGACCCCACACCTCTGGCACAGAGTACCAGAAAGTGGGTTTCGTGATAACTCGCCTGAGGGGAGAACCCCAAAATTGGGCCTTCTCCCTACCAGCTGACTCCCCCACCCGACAGTCACTAGACGCCTTTTTTGCTGCTTTGGGCCAGCTGTATGACGAACCCGACCGTGCTGCCTACGCTGTCGCCAAACTGTTGTCCTTGCGACAGGGTCAGAAGGTGGCAGAAGATTACTGCTCCCAATTCAGACAGCACTGCACTGAGTCGGGGTGGAACGACTCAGCCCTCAAGGACTTGTTCTTGACTGGTCTATCTGAAGACCTAAAGGAGCTGCTGGTGGCCCAGCCGGAGCCTGGTACCTTGGAACAAGCAATGTCGTTAGCCATCCGAGCCGACCGGCGCCTGAGGGCCAGACTATCTGCTCGGCCCAGTCTGATCCATCCGGCCTTCCCGGCCACTTCTGCGGCAAGACCGACAACCTCACCTCCCCCCGCTGAAACCATGGAACTGGGGACGATGTCACCTAAACAGCGAAGGGAATATCGGTTAAAGAAGAACCTTTGTTTCTATTGTGGAGAGCCTGGTCATCGCATCGCTACCTGCGGGAAAAGACCTCGGCAGGAGAAACTTCCGCTCCTAGGCAGTTGTCAAGAGGACTGTCTAGGGGCTCAGGTACCCCCTGTTGTGTCTAAAATGTTCTTGCCCTGCGTTTTGAAGCTCCGTTCCTTCTCTCGTGCAGGACAAGCCTTTGTTGATTCTGGGGCAGCAGCAAACTTTGTGAACTTTGATTTTGTGGCTCAGATTTTTGGTTCCTTGCTACGTTTAGATCCTCCTATTCAGATTGCAGGGGTAGACTCCACTCCCTTGCATGCCGGCCTCGTCAATCTTGTTACCCCAGAGTTGACATTCACCATTGGAGCCCAGCATACTGAGACTTGCACCTTCCTCGTTATGAAAGACTTGTCGGTGGACATAGTCTTAGGGCTCCCTTGGTTAAGAGAACACAATCCCATTATTAATTGGGACACGCTGGAGCTGGTCAAGTGGGGGTCCCACTGTACTAATCACATGAATCCAGTGCACCTGGATACTTCTGTTTTGGAGGGGGTCGAGTTACCAGACTATATTAATGAGTTTTCTGATGCTTTCTCCAAACCACTCTCTGAAGGATTGCCTCCTCTTAGAGAATTTGATTGTGAAATTGATCTGACCCCAGGTGTTAAACTCCCAAAGGGTCGGATCTACAATGTAACTGTTCCTGAGAGAGAGTCCAGAAAGGACAATATTCAGGACAGTTTGACAAAGGGATATATCACTACACCATGTGATATTCAGATGGATCCCATTAGGGTGAAAGCTATCACGGAATGGGCTCAGCCAGTTACCCTAAAAGCCCTGCAGCGCTTCCTGGGGTTTGCTGAGTATCATCGTAAGTTCATTAAGAACTTCTCCGTGGTGGCTAAGCCTTTAACGGATCTCACCGGAAAGGGGGCGGATGTGAGTAATTGGTCGCCAGATGCACTTGCGGCCTTCACCACCTTGAAGGCTGCTCTATCTTCAGCGCCCGTCCTCATCCAACCTGATCTATCCAGTCCGTTCGTGGTGGAGGTAGACGCCTCCGAGTTTGGAGTAGGAGCGGTACTGTCCCAAGGTACCTCCACACTCACAAACCTTAGACCTTGTGCCTACTTTTCCAGAAAATTCTCCTCTACTGAGCGTAATTATGACGTAGGTAACCGGGAGTTACTAGCTATTAAATGGGCTTTTGAGGAATGGAGGCACGTCCTGCAAGGTGCCCTCCATCAAATCACTGTACTTACAGACCACAAAAGCCTCATGTATCTAGACTCCGCCAAGAGGTTGAATGCTCGACAAGCCCGCTGGGCTGGGTTCTTTTCACGGTTCAATTTTGCAGTGACTTACAGAACTGGTTCAAAGAATGTTAAAGCAGATGCCTTGTCTAGGAGTTTTTGTACCCCGGAACCTGCAGAATCCACTGAATTTGCATTCAATATTCATGACAATTCGTCTCCCCAAGTTTCGCCGTTTCTCTGTAATTATGGTTTCCATCCTCGATTTGCACTCTCTACGCCTCCTGTTTCGAACACTCCACCCGCCAATACTGCTATTGATGAACTGTGCACAGTTTGGGCCCAGGTTCATAAGAACCTTCAGGGTTCCCAGGAGAAGGTACTTAGGCAGTCTAATAAGAAACGCACCATCACTGCACCTTTTTTGGTTGGGGAGCAAGTTTTATTGTCTTCTAAGAATTTGAGACGGAAGGTTCCGTCTTTAAAACTTGCACCGCGGTTTATTGGTCCTTTCTCTATTTTGCAGGTTATTAACCCATTGGTTTATAGATTGTCTCTTCCGGGCTCTTGGAAGATTCATAATGTTTTTCATAAAAGCTTGCTAAAAAGATATGTGACTTCAGTTTTGCCCACCCGTGACCCGCCCTCTCCTACGCTGGTGCAAGGAGAATTTGAATTTGAGGTGGAAAGTACTGTTGACCCCAGGCGGGTTCGGCGCTCTATACAGTATCTGGTCCACTGGAGAGGGTTTGGCCCTGATGGACGGACTTGGGTTCCTGCCAGAGATGTTCATGCCCCACGTCCGGTCCGATTATTCCACAGGGCCCTCCCTCTTAAGCCAGCTCTGGGTCTTGGGGGTCCAGTGTCCCCCCGTAGAAGGGGGGGTACTGTTAGGATTAGCAGCATCTGCACTTGCTGCTGCATGTCTGGGATCTGCACTCGCTGCCTTTTGCCTAGGTCTGGCTGCTGGCAGACTCCCCGCCCCAATCAGCTGCTGGGGCGGGAGTTCTGACAGCATATAAACGTGCCTGTTTCTCTCTAGCATTGCCAGTGTTAGTTTTGGATTTCCTGCTACACCAGCCTACTGCATACTTCTGACTCCTGACTCCTGTTACTGACCTTCTGCCTTTGGACCTGACGTTGCCTTTGCCTGACCCTCTTACCGCGTACCCTCTTGTTGCTGACACGGATTGCCTGACTCCCCTTGCTGTTGTTTGTTCCAGTCCCTGTCTGTTCGTTAGTCCCCGTGTCCCCCTTCCTTAGTGAGTGTAGGGACCGTCGCCCAGTTGTCGCCCTGGGGCTTAGCCCAGGGGGGCAAGTAGGAAGGGACAGGGGTTGCGGGTATTTTCAGGGACCTCCAGTTTCCCGGACCCCGAGTCCTGACAATTAGCTCATATTGATGGTATCAGAAAAAATTCAATGTACTTTAAGATCACTCTATAAATTTTATACACCATTATGCATTTTCATCCCCACTAGGGCTGGAATGGAACGATTAGCACCAACATTCAAGATTCATCCATTATTTATAACTCTGTGCTAACATTATTTATTTAAAACATCTGTTACATTTTTATGGAATTAATACAGCAGCACCTGACCCGCTGACGTATCCACCTCCCGGGCAATGAGACCGCACACCATGTTCTTAAGCAGAATGAAGAAAGTCTCCACTGATTTAATTCCAGAATTCACAATCTCACTAGCATCTTCATCTACAGTACTAACGAAACTGTGATGCCAAAGAATAAATGCATAAACAAACCTAGAGGGGATGCACTGAAGCCAATTTGGAAGTAACATGGAAGATTCTAGGACTGATTTATATGCCGGTATAAGAAATGTGTAGAGATTTTTCAAATTAAAAACAAACTATAGCTGCATTATAAATTGCTATAGAAGCAAAGTCAAATGAAATACATAAATTTGCTATTAATTTTTTAGAATTATTTAAGTAGTTAATTTAGCAAAATATACCCTTAAAATATAATTAATAAATATAAATAATATGAGGGAATGGCAATTCAAAATGTTTCTTGCAATCAAACAGAGACATACTGCTATACAGCGCCCTCATAATACTGCTATACAGCACCCTCATAATACTGTTATAAAGCACCCACATAATGCTGCCAAACTGCTGCAGAAAGTAGCACTATACTGTGCCCAATTAACATAGCCATACAGTACAATAATTAAAAATGTCTTTTAACCCTTTCCAATCCACTGTCTGACCTCTGAAGACATTATGATTTAAGGCTGTACAGCTCTGATGTTAGAAGACATCCGTTGGGGTTCTCTTACTGTATATTGCCAGCCTCTCTGCTGTCAGGGCCTATCCAACGTGTCACCTCATGCAGTACTGGCTTTAGCCAGCATATAGCGCCGCTGTATAACGGCAGAAAAAGAGTAAGCTCCCTAGTAAAACCAGAATACAAATTGGATTGGAAAGGGTTAAAAGGTACCAATTAAACTCAACTCAAAGGTTGGTAAGAATTTGGAGTACCTATGTAATAAGGCATTTTTGAATAGTCACCAAACAGTCACCACATCGGCATGGGACCACCAGGTTTGCTTAAAAAATAAGCCTCAAATTTAAACAAAATGCCACAAATAAATTACATCTGAAACAAAATTGATATATGTTGACAATTCTCATTCA
Organism: Eleutherodactylus coqui; assembly: GCF_035609145.1. Lineage (NCBI taxonomy): Eukaryota > Metazoa > Chordata > Amphibia > Anura > Eleutherodactylidae > Eleutherodactylus > Eleutherodactylus coqui. Next base: position 138,571,976 of record NC_089842.1, read on the forward strand.
TTAATTGTTACTCATATGATGATAAACAATACATTTGTCATTAATGTATCTTCTCAATGAAATGTTAGTTACATAAACTATTGGAGTATAGCAAGGACTCAGATGTCATGGAATTAAATCATATGGTAGTAAATAAAAGCAATGGCATTTTTACATTTCTAGTACATTTTCTAAAGTATCCATAACCATCTCTAAGGAGTTCAGGCTCTTTGGGAAACGGTAGAAAAACTATCCATAGACAGTGGACAAATTGTCTTACTGCTGCCATGGTCTGGTAATTTTGTTTCTTGTCTTTTGCGTATTAATTTTATCTAATTGTTGTTTGGTTTTCCCTGAAAAGTTATATTTTAAGTGAAAAGATAATAGTTACATTTTAGTTCAGTAAAATATTTTATTCAGAGTTACGAAAACTTTTAGGACAACGCTGACCCACCATGTCAGCTGGTCAATTTTCAAACCCAGTTATAGTCACTTAACATATCTGGCTTGTTTATTCTTTCACTTTCGTTCCTTAAATATCAGTTTCCACACTGCTCGGTACACTATAAACCCTTAAGAGATATGTATCCCATCTATTTCAAGGCCCCCCCCCCCCCCCCCCGTCCTCCCAAATGGCTTACTAGGAGTACAAAAATCATTGAGCAGGCTCTTCTCATAACTCCTATAGAAGTGAATTGGAGTTACGCAAACTTTACAGCATAGCCTGCTTGGCTGCTTCTGCAGACACATTCAGAGCGGTCTTCAGGAATTGTTCTTGCTGAACGTGATCCAGCGCAGGTTCGCGATTTGGTCTTTGGTGTCACGACCTTTGACCAAATCGCAAACCTGCGCTGGATCACGGAGAAGACCCGAGCATATCAAAAGGACGTGTACACGTGTTTCATCGACTACAGCAAGGCATTTGATTGTGTTGAACATGACAAGCTTTGGAAGTGTCTGAAGGCAGAAAGTGGTTTTTGACAAATAATGTACTGACATCTTGCTTCTTAACGTTAATGAACCGTAAAACAAGTAACGGAAACAGTCTCTGAATCTGCTATATACATCTGATTATTCAGAAAATGTGTTTTTGCAATAAACAGTCTGTTGCAAACATAACTCAAAGAGGACCTATGATTCATGAAAGACCACGTTGCAGTGATCAACAGGTTGATCAAATGTAACAATTCTTTGAAAGATAAGCAAGCAGTCTGTGATGTACAAGAGTTACAGCAACCAAAGTGAGTGCTTCAGTGTATGAAGAGTTGCTCCTCTTTTTTTCCGGCAGCGGTGAGTCAAGAGGACCTGGTACAGTATCCAGCTGGCAGCCATTACTTCTTTTCTCTTCAGCGTGCAAGGCCATATAAAGGGGCCTGGTACAGCATCTCCACTAACAGATGTTCCTCCCTTCTCATAGGTCTTCTGGTGTACTCTCTGCCCTGCAGCTGGGTGCAAACACTTTTTATTTAGTCCCTAGAACCTCCTCCTGGACTTTTTCCAACATGTGATCTACTGACTGCCTATTACAAAATAGCTTTCATTTACATTGCAAAAGAAATCAGTAACACTGAATAACCACAAGGGGTCAGCCTTCATCCACAGTTTAGCACAAATATAAATTATACCATATCTGGAAATAAAACAAGTTAATAACAAATGTGGCACATTCCTTCATGACCACCACCATGCAATTTTGAGCCCTCATGTACTGGGGACTTTATGCACAGAGCCTGAGCCAGTTGTTACTGGAACTTGGGACCCCCTGAGTCCTGGAGGTTGGTCTGCATGTATGCCCTGAGTTATGGACCTGATTATCTTTCCATTCCATATTGCAGTTTGAATCTTGTATGCCTATATCTTGCATTTGAGTCTTGTTTCTGAAGCTTACAGTTACACCTGCATGCTGAGCCTTGTTCCTAATACTGGAAGTCTACGAGGGGCATTCATTAAAGATTTACCCTTACCCACTTCCTGTGGACTGAGAACAATGAAACTTGGCACAGTTATGTGTCCTTGTCTACATAGGTGTCACCTAGAGACACACACTTCTACCATCTCTTTATGCAACTCTAAACACCCAACTTGTAAAAGTTGACAGGTTTCTCCAAAAGCCACATTGTGACTATGGAAATCAGAGTCTCATCATCTGGAAAATGCTTGCCCTTCAAAAATGACTTAATTGTTGGAAAGAGCTGGAAATCTGATGGTGCAAGGCCGGGTGAATAAGGGGGATGCGGTAGAATTTGATACCCTCAGCAGCATGCTTCCATCTGGGCAACATGTTAGTTGTGAATTGGGGCATTGTCTTGCAGAAGGCTGACACCTTTGGAGATCATGCCATGTCTCTTGGTTTTGATGGCCTCCCGCAATTTCCGCAGCAGTGAAGCATAGTATGCCCCTGTAATTGTAGTATCCTTTGCTAGGAAATCCATGAAGACTACTCCGCGCTTGTCCCAAAAGGCTGTGAGCATGACCTTTCATGCCGAAGGTTGGGCACGTGCCTTCTTTGGAGGCAGTGAATCTGGATGCTTCTATTGGATTGACTGGACTTTAGTCTCTGGATCATAGTGATGAATCCAGCTTTCATCCCGTGTGATCAGTCTGTTGAAAAAGTTCTCCTGATTTCCATGGCACATCATTCAAAGAGCCAGGGAACATTCAACTCGTTCCTGCTTCTGCAAAGGTGTGAGCAGCCGGGGAAAGCCAGCAAGCAGATACCTTATGCATATGAAAATGGTCTTGGATGATTTTTTTTCCATGAACTGCACACTAATCTTGGCATTGTGGGCTAGGGCACGAATGGTTACACAACAATTTTTCAAAATGACAGCTTCCACTTGCTGGATGGTGGGTTCATCAACAATGGAGTTTCTACCAAAGTTCTTCACTATATCACATGATGGGGAATCTTCCCTATAAATCTTTTTTATCTCATCGACAGTCTACCTTGGTGTGCGGTCTTTCAAGTAAAGGAACTTGATGACTGCTCAGTATTCCACTGGAAAAAACCCCCATAAATTAGGGACAGAGATCCACCAATCTCCGCACAACAGTAGCAAGGATGAAGATAAAGAAGGATTACCTGGCGTTAGAGGGATAACCTCTTGGTTACCCACCAACACCTCCAAGTCCTAGTAGCAAGGCAGGATCCATCCATCGTTCCCTTTAATCCTGAACCAACAGGAGAGCTTTCTAGCAAATTTGTGTCCTCTCTTAGAATGCGCCCAATAGATACAGTGAAACTGAAATAAAAAAAGAGCTTGGTACTCCAAAGGGAAGACTCCAGGACACCTTCCGTAATAACAACTTAGGGTTTTAATTAGAGATGAGTGAACACACTCGTCCGAGCTTGCTACTCGTTCGAGTAATAGGCTACTCGAGATGCTCGGTACTCGAATCACTTTCATTTCCCTTCCTCGCATGTTTTGCGCCATTTTTTAGCCAATAAACATGCAGAGAAGGCATACCGCTTCCCGCTGTGACGTGCCAGCCCTCTGCCTGCCAACAGCAGTGAGTGGCTGGCGGGATCAGGTAAATGCTGAGTACTAAAACTGGTCCCGCCCGCGGCTCGCCTCAGATGTATGCTGGCAGAGGTCAGGGAAAGTGCTGATGCTGATATAGGGAAAGTGTTAGGGCGCCCACCCACTGGCGTTTTTTTACCTGCGTTTTGCGTTTTGCGTTTTTCCTGCACAGGCATAGAGATAAAGTGTGCTCATGTCCACTGGCGTTTTTAAAATCGCCCCGCCCCGCAAAATCGCATCGCAGCTGTCCTTACACTCTGGCTCCTTTTTTTAATCTAACTTCTCCCATGGTTTTCAATGCTCCCGGAAAAAACGCAACGCAACGCAATTCGCACGTGCCGTGTGGCGTTTTTGCAGACAACATTACTGAAGACTGTGGAAGGGCGGGCATTCTTCACAGGTGCTGTAGGGTGTGTTGGTATAGAAACGCTATGCAACGTTTTAGGATGAGACATTCTCCGTGTTTTGCGTAAAAAAAACGCAGCGAAAAACGCAAACGCGTAGATGCGAAATCGCTGCGTTTTTCACGCACTAACAACGCAAATGCCAGTGGGTGGGCGCCCTTAGAGTAGGATCCTCTCTTCAAGAATCCCAACGGTCCTTCTTAGCGCTACTCCTCATTGTGTGCATTACAGTTGTGGCTGGCTGGGAGCAGCATTGCACCCTTTTCTTTTTAAAGCATCTAGGCCTGTGCAGAGCATTACAGCTATAGCATTCCCAGTGTAAAGTGTATTAGGCAGAGGTCTCATTGCTAAACAGTACTCTAATACTTCCAGGGCCACTGCTAACCATTTCAGTTATACCGTTCTATGTCTGCAGTGCATTAGGCAGAGGTCTCATCACTAAACAGTACTCTAAAATTTCCTGGGACACTGCAAACCATTTCAGTTCTGCCACTGTGCAGAGCGTCTCACAACACCCTTCCCTTCGGGGGGGTTGAGGTAGCTGCAGTTATTAGCACTGTCCACTGGCTGTATAGTTTTCTGCCCCTGTGCAGAGCGTCTCACAATACCCTTTCCTTGGGTGCGGTGAAGTTGCCGCAGTTATTAGCACTATCCACTGGCTGTATAGTTTTCTGCCCCTGTGCAGAGCGTCTCACAATACCCTTTCCTTGAGGGGGTTGAGGTAGCCGCAGTTATTAACACTGTCCACTGCCTGTATAGCTTTCTGCCCGTGTGCAGAGCGTCTCACAATACCCTTTTCTTGGGGGGTTTGAGGTAGCTGCAGTTATTAGCACTGTCCACTGGCTGTATAGTTTTCTGCCCCTGTGCAGAGCATCTCACAATACCTTTTCCTTGGGGGGTTGAGGTAGCCGCAGTTATTAGCACTGTCCACTGCCTGTATAGCTTTCTGCCCCTCTGCAGAGCGTCTCACAATACCCTATCCTTAGGTGCGGTGCAGTTGCCACAGTTATTAGCACTGTCCCCTGGCTGTATAGCTTTCTGCCCCTGTGCAGAGCATCTCACAGTACCCTTTTCATGGGGGGGGGGGGGGGGGCTGAGGTAGCTGCAGTTACCAGCACTATCCACTGGCTTTAGAGTTTTCTCCCACTGCATACAGCCTCTCTTATCTGCAAGTCTCTGTGAGACGTGAATGACCCCTAGGTATCAGCGCAAGACAGCGGTTTAATTTTTTTCAAGTCACAGAATAGAGCCTCCGCTATCTACAAGTCTCTGTGTGCGGTGAATTAGCCACAGTTGTCAGCGCTGTACAGTGGGGTAATTAATTTGGGCCCTGCTCTATCCTTAATCCACCATGATGAGGAGTAGGGGTAAGGTCGAGGACGTGGACGCAGATGCGGGCGTCCAAGTGAGGGTGTGGGGACAGACCGAGTTCCCGGCTGCTGAGGGATTATTAGAGAGGCAAGTTTCTAGGCTCCCCAGCTTCATATCACAATTTGCGGGTCCGAGTGGTAGACCTTTATTGCAATCAGAGCAGTGTGAGCACTTCCTGTCGTGGATGGCAGATAGCGTGTCCAGCAATGTATCGAACCCCCAGCCTTCTACGCAGTCCACTTCTCCCGGCCTAGGGACTGCAATCTGAATCCTTCCTCCCAGCCTCGTCCCTCCAGAAAAATGACAGATTCTGAGGAGGCAGACTTCCAGGAACTGTTCTCAGGTCCCTGCCCTGAGTGGGAACAACAAGAGTTTGTTGTGACCGATCCCCAACTTTTGGAAAGTTCCCGGAGTCCGGGTGATGAGGCTGGGGACTTCCGGCAACTGTCTTAAGAGCTTTTTGTGGATGAGGATGATGAGACACAGTTGTCTGTCAGTGAGGTACTAGTAAGGGGAGTAAGTCCGAGGGAGGAGCACACAGAGGATTTGGAGAAAGAGCTGCTGGTGCTGAACAATGACGTGACTGACCCCACCTGGCTTGCTAAGCCTACTGAAGACAGGGCTTCAGTGGGGGAGGCAAGTGTAGCAGCAGGACAGGTTGGAAGAGGCAGTGGGGTGGCCAGTGGGAGAGACAGGGCCAGAGCCAAGAATCCCCCAATTGTTTCCCACAGCACCCCCTCGCAGCAAGCTTCCGTGCAGAGGGCTAGGTGTTCAAAGGTGTGGATGTTTTTTAGTGAGAGCGCGGATGACAGACGAACAGTGGTGTGCAACCTGTGCCGCACCAAGATCAGCCAGGGAGCCACCACTACCAGCCTCACCACCACCAGCATATGCAGGCATATGATGGCCAAGCACCCACAAGGTGGGACAAAGGCCACACACCGCCTCCAGGTCACACCACTGCCTCTTCCCGTGCCACAACCTGGCATACAGATCCAATTCCCCTCCCAGGACGCAGGCACAAGCGTCTCTCGGGCTGCACCCACAACCTCACCTACACGGTCCTCCACGGCATCTAGCAATGTCTCCCAGCGCAGCGTTCAGCTGTCGCTAACAGAAGCGTTGGAGCGAAAGCGGAAATACGTCGCCACCCACCCGCATGCACAAGCTTTAAACACGCAGATTACCAAATTAATCAGCCTGGAGATGCTGCTGTGCAAGCTTGTGGAAATGGAGGCTTTCAAAAACATGATGGCACCAGCGGTCCCGTGCTACTTGGTCCCCAGTCGCCACTATTTTTCCCGGTGTGCCGTCCCCGCCCTCACCAACACGGTTACTGGGAAGGTCCACTTAACCACAGACACGTGGACAAGTACTGGCGAGCAGGGCCACTATATCTCCCTGACGGCACATTGGGTAAACTTGGTGGATGCTGGGACCAAATCAAAGCCTGGGACCGCTCACGTGCTACCCACACTGAAAATAGCGGGTCCTACCTCGGTGCTGGTATCTGCAGCGTTTTATGCCACCTCCTCCAAATCCCCCACCCTCCTCCTCCTCCGCCACCTTTACCTCTCAATTAAGATGTGTGAGCACATCACCAGCAGTCGGTAGCACGCGGCGAGGTAGCACAGCGGTGGGCAAGAGTCAGCAAGCCGTGCTGAGACTAATCAGCTTAGGTGATAAGAGGCACATGGCCCCCAAGCTGTTACATGGTCTGACATAGCAGACCGACCTCTGGCTTTCACCGCTGAGCCTCCAACTGGGCATGGTCATGTGTGACAACGGCTGTAACCTGGTGGCGGCTCTGCAGCTTGGCAGCCTCACACATGTGCCATGCCTGGCCGACGCCTTCAATCTGGTGGTTCAGCGGTTTCTAAAAAAACTACCACCACTTGTATTACCTGCTCGGCAATGTGCTCAGCATCTGCGCACATTTCCACAAGTCTACCACGAATGCTGCCCCCCTCAGGACACTGCAATGTTGGTTTCAGCTGCCAGGGCACTGACTGCTGTGCGATGTGCCCACGCGCTGGAATTCTATGCTGCACATGTTGGCCAGGCTGTACAAGCAGCATAGAGCAATTGTGGAATACCAGCTGCAACATGGGCGGCAGAGTGGTAGTCAGCCTCCCCAGTTCTTTACAGAGGAGTGGGCATGGATGGCAGACATCTGCCAGGTCCTCGGAAACTTTGAGGAGTCTACCCAAATGGTGAGCGGCGATGCAGCCATCATTAGCGTTACCATCCCACTGCTTTGCCTGCTAAAAAGTTTGCTGCAAAGCATAAAGGCTGACGCTTTGCGGTTAGAACAGGAGACGGGGATGACAGTATGTTGCTTGATAGCCAGACCATCCTCATGTCTATATGTCAGCGCGTTTTAGAGGAGGAGGGGGAGGGGGAAGAGACAGCTGGCCACACTGCAGAGGGTACCCATGCTGCTTGCCTCTCATCTGTTCAGCATGTATGAGCTGAAGAGGAGGAGGAGAAGGATCCTGAAAGTCATCCTAGACATCTGTTAGATGCATTCTGGCCAACACGGATTACTGACTGTACACCCTTCCAGACCCACGGTATAAGGAGAACCTTTTCACTCTCATTCCCGAAGAGGTAAGGGGTACAAGACTGATGCAATACCACAGGGCCCTGGTGGAAAAAGTGATGCGAAAGTTCCCATCTGACAGCGCCAGTGGCAGAAGACGCAGTTCAGAGGGTCAAGTAGCAGGGGAGGCGCGGGGATCAGGCAGCATGTCCAGCGCTGGCAGGGGAACACTCTCCAAGGCCTTTGCCAATTTTATGGCTCCCCAGCAAGACTGTGTCACCACTCCCCAGTCAAGGCTGAGTCAGAGGGAGCACTGTAAAAAGATGGTGAGGGAGTACATAGCCAATCGTACCACCATCCTCCGTGATCCCTCTGCTCCATACAACTATTGGGTGTCAAAGCTGGACACGTGGCATGAACTTGCGCTGTACGCCCTGGAGGTGCTGGCCTGACCTGCTGCTAGCATCTTGTCAGAGAGGGTGTTCAGTGCAGCTGGGGGGATCATCACTGATAAGCGTACCCGCCTGTCAACTGTCAGTGCCGACATGCTTACACTCATAAAGATGAACAAAGGCTGGATTTCCCCAGACTTCTCTTCTCCACCAGTGGAAAGCAGCAGATGCTAAAGATTCTTTTAGCTGCAACAGAAGAAATATGCATCCTCTCTCTAACCCCCAAAAAGGGACGAAGTAGCTTGGTCTATCCCTTTCGGATCTTACTTCTCCTCCTACTAATCCTCCTCCTAAAACAGCATGTCATCACGCTGAACCAGCACTTTTTCTGCGGGCCAAAAGGCTCTGTTAAAACCAATGTTTTCGGAGGGCCACCTCCAGGCTCTATTACAATTAAAGCAACAACGAGCTGTATCTTTAAAAAATGTTTATGGCTTTCACCTGCCCTCGGGGTTAAGCAATTTTTCAGGGGTACACTTGTACTCTTGGCACACCAATTTTTCAGGCGCTCGCCTATACTCTTAGACAACTAATTTTTCCGGCCTTCACCTATACTCTTGGTAAACAATATTTTTCAGGTGTTCACCTATACTCTTGATACACCATTGTTTAAGGGGTTCGCCTATACTCTTGCAACAGATATGTTTCAGGGATTCGCCTATACTCTTGCTACAGAAATGTTTCAGGGGTCCACCTATACACTTGCTACTAAATGGTTTGAGGGGTTCGCCCATTCTCTTGCTACAGAAATGTTTCAGGGGTTCGCCTATAGTCTTGCTACAGAAATGTTTTGGGGATTTGCCTATACTCTTGCTACAGAAATGTTTTAGGGGTTTGCCTATACACTTGCTACTGAAAGGTTTGAGGGGTTCGCCTATACTCTTGCAACAGAAAAATTTCAGGGGTTCGCCTATACTCTTGCTACAGAAATGTTTCCGGGGTTCGCCTATACCAGTGATGGCGAACCTTTCAGAGACCGAGTGCCCAAACTGCAACCCAAAACCAACTTATGTATCGCAAAGTGCCAACATGTCAGGGGGCGGGGCTTATCACGACATGATTTTACCCCCGTCATTCTAAAAAGGACAGGGTTGCTTAAAAATAGACAGGGTGCAGATTCTGACTGCTTTTTGGATGTGGAAAATTCTGCAGCATTTCTGCATCCAAAAAGCAGTCAAAATCTGCACCCTGTCTATTTTGAAACAGCCCTGCCAGTTTCTGCCTCATGTAAACATACCCCAGTGGTAATAGTGGCCCTCCTAGCGATAATAGTGACCCCCCCCCCCCCCCCCAGTGGTAATAGTGACATACCCCAGCAGTCCCCCAGCAGTAATAATGCCCGCTTCCCCCCCAGCGGTTCCCACAGCAGTCACAATGCCACCCCCAGCTGTCTGCCAGCAATAATGCCCCCCTCCCCTCAAGCGGTTCCCCCAGAAATGATAATGCACCCCCCTCAGCGGTCCCCTCAGCAGTCATAATGCCTTCCCCCCCAGCGGTTCCCCCAGCAGTACTAATGCCTCACCCCCCAACAGTTCCCCCAGCAGTCCTAAAGTCTTCCCCCCCAGCGATTTTCCCAGCAGTCAGAATGCCCCCCCCCCAGCGATTTTCCCAGCAGTCAGAATGCCCCCCCCAGCGATTTTCCCAGCAGTCAGAATGCTCCCCCCCAGCGATTTTCCCAGCAGACAGAATGCCCCCCCTCCCCCCCAGCGATTTTCCCAGCAGACAGAATGCCCCCCCTCCCCCCCAGCGATTTTCCCAGCAGTCACAATGCCCCCCTCCCCCCCCAGCGATTTTCCCAGCAGTCAGAATGCCCCCCTCCCCCCCAGCGATTTTCCCAGCAGTCACAATGCCCCCCTCCCCCCCCCAGCGATTTTCCCAGCAGTCAGAATGCCCCCCCAGCGATTTTCCCAGCAGTCAGAATGCCCCCCCTCCCCCCCAGCGATTTTCCCAGCAGTCAGAATGCCCCCCCAGCGATTTTCCCAGCAGTCAGAATGCCCCCCCTCCCCCCCCAGCGATTTTCCCAGCAGTCAGAATGCTCCCCCTCCCCCTCAGCGATTCTCCCCCCTCCCCTCCCCCCAGCGATTCTCCCAGCTGTCAGAATGCCCCCCCTCACCTCCCCCCAGCGATTTTCCCAGCAGTCAGAATGCTCCCCCTCCCCCCCCCCAGCGATTCTCCCAGCTGTCAGAATGCTCCCCCTCCCCTCCCCCCAGCGATTCTCCCAGCTGTCAGAATGCCCCCCCTCCCCCCCCCAGCGATTTTCCCAGCAGTCAGAATGCTCCCCCCCCCAGCGATTCTCCCAGCTGTCAGAATGCCCCCCCTCCCCTCCCCCCAGCGATTCTCCCAGCTGTCAGAATGCCCCCCCTCCCCTCCCCCCAGCGATTCTCCCAGCTGTCAGAATGCCCCCTCCCCCACATACGTACCCCTCCTCCTCGCGGGAGCGCCGCTCCTCTCCTGCCTGATCCCAGGTGCTCACTGAAGGCAGTGTGCTGCTGTTGGATGCCTTCTCCCCCTGCTCTTGCGGAACCAAAGTAGGAGACGTCGGGGGACGGGGGAGAAGGATCCTAGCTGCACACTGACTCACAGTGTGCGCCGGGATCAGCACAGAAAGCAGCGCTGAGTGAATGTCAGCAGGGGAGCCCTGCCCCTGCAGGCATTCAAAGGTGGTGATAAGTGGCCGATGGCGACGCGTGCCAGCAGGGAGGGCTCTGCGTGCCGCCTCTGGCACGCGTGCCATAGGTTCGCCACCACTGGCCTATACTCTTGCTACAGAAAAATTTCAGGGGTTCGCCTATACACTTGCTACTAAAAGGTTTGAGGGGTTCGCCTATACTCTTGCTATAGAAAAGTTTCAGGGGTCCGCCTATACACTTGCTACTAAAAGGTTTCAGGGGTTCGCCTATTCTCTTGCTACAGAAAAGTTTCAGGGGTTCGCCTATACACTTGCTACTAAAAGGTTTGAGGGGTTCGCCTATACTCTTGCTACAGAAAAGTTTCAGGGGTCCGCCTATACACTTGCTACTAAAAAGTTTGAGGGGTTCGCCTATTCTCTTGCTACAGAAATGTTTCCGGGGTCCGCCTATACTGTGGGTGCACAAAGGTTTTTCATAATGGTGTTCAGCTGTCGGGCACAAAAACACTGAATGACTTGTGCAGAACTGTGGGCCGAGGTCCTGGGCGGGGTGAAACTCTGCGATGTGTGGGCACTCTGATTTCTTCATGTGTAATACTGTCTTTGAGTTTTATGTGCTCGCCTATGCTGTGGGTGGACAAAGACTTCCCAATGCGGTGTTTTACCTATCTGGCACAAATACACTGATTGACTAGGGCAGAAGTGTGGGCCAAGGTCCTTGGGGGGTGAAACTCTGCCATGTGTGGGCACTCTGATTTCTTAATATTTAATACTGTCCTTGGGTTGCAGGGGCTCGCCTATGCTGTAGGTGCACAAAAATTTCCCAGCGCAGTGTCCAGCTGTCTGGCACAAATACATTGAATGACTTAGGTAGGGTGCAGAGTGCAGATAGCTTTCACAGCGGGGTGTTCAGCTATCTGACACATACACAGAATTAAGTGTGTGGGGACACATGGATTTCCCATAGCTATATAACTCACGGCACCTTGGGTCACACAAGGTGGAGGCTGGGACCAAGCCTGATCCTGGGCCCGCTCACGTGCTTCCCACACAGAGTATTGCGGTTCCTACCTCAGTCACGGTTTCTCTGGCTTATTATGCCACCTCCTCCTCCTGCTTGGGGTCTGGGGATCAGCGCTAGGCGACATGTATTATCTCTCATGCTACAAATTACCACAGTTATCCGAGATACTGGATTGGAGCATTCACAGGAAGCGTTAGTGATTTAATGAGACTTTCACAGGGTCACTGTATACCTGTGGTGGTTACTTTTGTGACACCTCCTGCTTCAAACCAATCTTTGGTGTTAGTATGTGCTGCTACATTGTGGAGATGTGTAGAAATGCTGGCACCTGAGTCCCCCTTATGCCCACATTTGCAGCTCCTGACAATTTTGTGACTGAGGTGGCACGGGATTGGAATTATGATCGTACGTCAATTTATCATCAATTTTCATCAGCATTATGGGCTATCGCTCACACTTTCAAAGTGGTTCGCTGCCTGGCCCTGCCAACCGTCTGCAGTGTGTGTCTCCGGTTCCTCCTCATCGCAGATGCACTTATAAATCGACATGAGGGTGGTGTGGCTATCAAGCGAGCATGTGGCATTAGGGCAGCTGAACGCTGCGCAGGGAAAATTTTGTGTGCAATGTGGACGCAGGGTCGTGCGGGGGGATTGGACAGCAATGCCAGCATGTAACCCAGGAGAAGAGGCAGCGGTGTCACCGGCAGGCAGTGATTGTCCTTGGTTCCAGCTAGTGTGGTGCTTAGCTAAGATGTGCCAGCGCATGTGCCTTGCTGCTTATGGTCTGTCCCAAGTAAGTTATTAGGGTAGGGGAACGCCAGGCTCTTGCCCCCAATTTGGCTTCATAGTGCGACCTGGGAGCCTCAGATGCACCCATGCATGCTGCCCCTACCATTCCCTAACCGTTTCTGTGGTGTTTCCATGACTTTCTCATGTTTTCAGGTGTTTCACACAACCTCCCCCATGCGGAGCATTGGTCCCATACAAAAATGCTCGAGTCCCCCATTGAATTCAATGGGGTTTGTTACTCGAAACAAGCTCTCAAGCATTATGAAAAGTTTGACTCGCATACCGAGCTCCCGAGCATTTTGGTGCTCGCTCATCTCTAGTTTTCATCTCAATATAGTGCAACACGTTTCATCGCTAAAGTTGTGACTTTGTGCTTGAGAAAGTCTCAGCTTTAATGACGAAACGCGCTGCACTATTTTGAGATTAAAACTAGAGATGAGCGAACACGTTCGGCCCCGCCCCTTTTTCGCCCGAACACCGAACTTTGCGAACACTTCAGTGTTCGGGCGAAAAAGTTCGGGGGCCGCCGTGGCAGCGCGGGGGGGTGCGGCGGGGAGTGGGGGGGAGAGGGAGAGAGAGAGGGCTCCCCCCTGTTCCCCGCTACTGCCGCCCGCGCCGCCGCGCATCTCCCCGCCCCCCGGCGGCACCCGGACACTTACGCGCGAACACTGCAGTGTTCGGCAAAGCGGGTGTCCGGGTGCGGATGTGTCCGTAACGGACACGTTCGCTCATCTCTAATTAAAACCCCAAGTTATTATTATGGAAGGTGTCCTGGAGTCTTCCCTTTGGGGGCCAAGCTCTTTTTTTATTTTAGTTTCACTGTATTACACTGGGTCCATTATCAGACCTTGCACCACTTCAGCACCTGTAAAAGAAAGAGTGTCATCAGTTCAATGTTACATATTGGCAGGTAACCTATAGAGACTTATACCATTACACAGGTGCAGTTCCAGCATCATGTGATAAATAGAAGTGGGTCAGGGGAAATCTTAAATGAATGCCCCTCGTAAAATTGTTGTCCTGGATGTGTCACATACTGCAACTTCAGCTCTGATATTTCAAACTGCAACTTTTGGCTCTGTCATTCCGTGATGTCCCACAGTTTGTATTCTAAATTGTCTTGTGCTACAGAACTACGCCAAATGTTTTTATACTGCAATTTTGTTTGTGCTGTGACTTGTTTTCAATGAATTGGACCTCAGTTGAAGCTTGTTGACTACCTCGTCTGCTGGACTTTTATTATGCAACCAACATCGAAACACGGATATTGCCATCTTGGCAAATATTGACAGACATTGGAATAACCCTTTAATACCACTTACCTTCCCTGCCATTGCATAGGGGAAAGGCAGAGAAGGTAAGTATAAAACCTACATCCTTGGACTTTTTAGAGCTCAAAATAGCTCTTTGAGGGATTAATAAAGTATTAGTAAATTTAGCATTTAGACATTTAAAAAGTGATATGGATGTTTATGGCAATATTTTGAGACATATTGTCAATCTCTTTTGAAGGTATGTTTATATTTATTGATTAAATAATCTTGATACCAAGTTGGTTTGTTTAGCAATATTAGGTCTTACATGATGCCTTTTCGCTTATACAAACTTATGCTCAATGTCTTGCTTATAAGATGGTTCTGGAGACACTATACTATAGAAAATAATCAGCCAAGGACTTTTATTGTAATAATTTGAGTACAATCTGTGTGGTCAAACTAATGTCCATTTGCTTGTTCTGACTTCACAGCATACAATATGCTACATTTTGTTTTTATTTTATGTATCATTGTATTCCTTAGCTTTTCCTATTCACGCATAAGCCGAAAGTGCATAAAATGAATGTTTTATTGCTATGCCAATATTTGTATGTAGTCTGCAATTTGAAGCTATCTTAAGACTAGTTATATTTATTCCATGGCTTTTGATCATGTTTACACTTCTGAAGTATGATTGGCATTGATCTACCCTGATTGCCATTTGTTCTTCAGATGACTTTTACCTACACCACCAATTGTTTGACTATTCATAGCCTTTTATGCTTCCCACTCTAACAGGGGTCTTTGAACTGCATCTTAAATTATAAACTGCTCCAATCATCATGAGGTTCAGAAATTCCATTTCATAACCCAATCATTTCATTCACTAGATGAACCCTGGAAGACACAGATCTGTGATAGACCATTCATGTAAACTGTGTAAAAGCTTTTATGCCACACAATACAATAAAAATCATAAACCTTTGTCCTTGAAGCTACAGTAATATAGATGCAAGCTAACAATTTTCAGTGCCAAAATCATAATTATTGTGTTTAGGAACATACTTGGATACAGTATAATAGAAAGTGAAACTGTTCAAAACTCCTATGGAGTTGAAAAATCACCAAGCAAAACTTCCATCTACATTACAATCTGACACAACTGGGTAGTTAGCCACATAAACTAATCTCTTCCATACAGAAAGCATGTTGGATTGAAATCCTTTCTGGTTTCTACTAGGGAAAGCTGTAAATTAGTTTTACACAGACTAGCTGAGAGCTGCCCCTGAGCCAATCAGTGGCAGCCCTCACTCACCCATTCATGAATTCATGAATGGGTGTGAGTGAGGGATGCCTCTGATTGGTCAGGCTGTGACCAATCAGAGGCATCTCATTCAGCAGGCGGGGATTTTAAATCCCCGGCTGCTGAATACTACTCACAGCTGTTTAGAGCAGTTCAGGAGAACTGCAGCCTGCTACACTGAACTCCGTCTGCCGGGACCAGGTAAGTATATATATATTTTTTATTTTTACACATTTCTGGATGAATTGCAGGGAAGGGCTTATATATTTAACCCCTTCCCGACAATTCATCCCGCGATCGCCGGCAGCCCATTGATTTCAATGGAGTCGGCTGTATTGCCGGCTCTATTGAATTCAATGGGCTAACATCGTTCTGCCGGGACCAGGTGAGTATATATATATTTTTTATTTTTACACATTTCTAGATGAATTGCAGGGAAGGGCTTATATATTTAAGCTCTTCCCGACAATTCATCCCGCGTACGCCGGCAGCCCATTGCTTTCAATAGAGCCGGCTGTATTGCCGGCTCCATTGAATTCAATGGTCAGTGCTCGTTTAATCGAGACAAGTACCGCGTGGTGCTCGTCTCGAGTAACGAGCATCTCGAGCACCCTAATACTCGAACGAGCATCAAGCTCGGACGAGTATGCTCGCTCATCTCTAGTTGTGAGATAATGAGGAGATGAGAAGTGAAGTAGACTTGTTTCGCATGGTGGATGGCAAGGTTGTAGGTTCTGAGCATGAATTTAAAGAGGAGAAGGTCTGCAGACTTTTGTAACTTTCTCCACAGCCATTTAGCACACCTAGAACACCGCTGGATGAAGTGCGTTTTGAGACGTGAGCCAGGGTTGCTGCGGTCTGCATCAGATGGCTTGAGTCACAGGTTGTGCCGCTTTATCAAAGGTATGTTTGAGAATGTTGTAATGTGTGGCAGCCAGGTTGGGGCAGGGGAGGAGAGAGATAGCAGACAGAGAAGACTGTAGGGTCTCAGGGAAGTTTTGGGTGTGAACGGCTTGAAGTTTCCTGTACATACTGTGAGTAGGAGGGTCTGGGTAGATGCTTGGGTGCTTGACACTGTAAGCGAGGAGATTATGGTCCGAGAGCGAGGAGAGGAGAATTAGTGAAGTGGGATGCAGAGCAGAGATGGAGGAAGACCAGATCAAAAGTATTGCTCTCTCTGTGAGTGAGAGGCAGATGGGATCATTTATGGGGATGTTAAATTGCCTAAGATGAGGGTTGGGATTTCGCAGGATGGGAATTGTGTGAGCCAGGTAGTAAAGTGATCCAGAAACAGGTAAGGAGACCTCAGAGGTGGTAGATAACTGCTACTTACATGGACAATGGATGGAAAAGTCATAGGGTATGTACCTCGAAAGATGGGAAAGTCAGTGAGGGTACCTGGGGAATGCCTTTGCATGGTGGAGAGAGAAGAGCACCTACTCCTCTGCCATACCTGTTTTTTGGTCTTGGGGTATGGGAGAAATGCAGGCCATTGTAAGACAGTGTCAGACTGCTATATCCATGTTTCTGGAGAGAGGGGCTGATATGAATAGAATGCACCAAAGGTGGGCTTTGGAAGTAGGTTTGAAGGTTAATAGTAAAGATAAGGATAGAGGCTTCAGAAGTAGGGATGGTGGTGAAGTGGAAGGTGTTTATGCAATATGCAATTTGTGTGGCCTATCTGTCCCCTGCCCTGTTGAACTGCCATATTTAACTGCACAGACTACTTTATCTACCTCTCTTCATACAGGTCACACACATGGCACTGAACGTAAGACTAAGTTTATAGTATAAGCTACAGGACAATGCCCGACACTCGTCCCTGTGTGTCTGCGATCCCACGCTGTCGCACAAGAGCTAGTAGTGCTGGCTCACTCACAGAGCAGCCATCAGGGGGGCAGGGCAGTGCAGGAGATTTATCTCCTCTCACTCCTGTGCCCCTCTCCATTCGCTTAATACAGCAGCCATTCAGTAGTGAACGGCCGCTATTTACACTGAACTATGAGCTCATCGTCCATCGTTTATGCAGCATAAATGATGAGTGATGAACTTATCACTCATCGTTCAGTGTAAATAGCGGCCGTTCAGTAGTGAACAGCTGCTGTGTTATTTCAATGCAGGGGGGCGGGGGAGCGAGAGGAGAGAACTCTTCTGCACTACCCTGCCCCCTGCTGGCCGCTTCGTGAGTGAGCCAGCTCTGCTAGCTCCCCTGCAACAGCATGGAGGCGCGGACACATAGGGATGAGTGGTCAGGCATTGTTTGCCCAACAGTCGTCCTGTATAAATGGACCTTAAGAACACAGCTGGGAGTGGCTAGTTAGATTGCATCAATTAAGCAACTGGAGCCAGTATGGCATGGCCAGTCACGGAGGGGGGGGGGGAGGTTATTGCTCTCCTCAGATAAACAAATCACCACCCACAACACAAAGAGGAGACATAGAGGTGGCAGATAATGCTGTTGGGGGGAAGTGTTAAGCAAAGGTGCCTCATACTGATACGAGAAGGCAGATATAAACACTGTATCCCAAACATGCAAGCAATCAAACTGCTACATGGAGGAGCCACCGCACAGGAGCAAGGCACTGATGAAGAACCACTCACACACCTTCCTTACATTGAGGGTGGTGGCTGTTTACTACTATTGTTGCATTAAAAAAGGAATATCCATGTTGCCAGTCTACATGATATGTATAGTGCACCATGTAGGCTTACAGGCTATTAATGATGCCATATTTCAATCCAGGTGGCTGACCTGCACCTCACAGTTGTACCACACCGGCACTGGTACCCTGGGCTCCCGTAATGTTTAAAGATACATTGCATATTACTGAAAAATAACGATAGATAAGAAGTATTGACTAATATTTTGGCCAAAATACATAAGCCCACAACCCGCTTCAAGGGTGCTCGTTTACTACTGTGAGTCCCTACACTAAGATCAATAAAATCCTAGAAGAGGGAAATGTAAGCGGACAAAAAAAAAACAGAAAGTGGCCACATACTTACTAATATACTGATACAAGAGCGCAGGTATAAACACCACATCCCAAACATGCAGACAGCCAAATTGCTATATGGAGGGGCAAATAGCACATGTGCAAGGTACTGCTGAACAACCACTCACACACCTTCTTTATATTGAGGGGGTTGGCTGCTTAGTAGTATTCTTGCATAAATAAAGCATATACAGATGTTCATCAGTATCTTGCACATGTGCGGTGGCTCCTCCACATAGCAGTTTGGTTGTCTGCATGTTTGGGATGTGGTGTTTATACCTGCCCTCTTCTTTCAGTATATCAGTAAGTATATGGCTGCTTTCTGTGATTTTTTTTTCTTTGTCTGTTTACATTTCCATTTTCTGTGATTTTTTTTATGTTAAAGACATGCAAAAGATAATCCTATTCTAGTACCTGTAAAAAGTATTCACCCCTTTGACTTTTTACATTTTTATGGTGTAAAAACATTGACTTACAGATGATTTGTTTGTTTTAGGTTTTTCTTAGTGGAGACAAAACAAACAATGAAATCAGATTTCACCTCTGTGTAGGTTAGAAAATAACTTATCTGCAGTAAATGGTCGATGTGCTCTACTGTACTAATCCAGTTTTTAATTGCATTAATTTAATAAGTTATTTGATCCTATTCACTCTATTTTTTTATATAATATATATTTATGTAATTTTTTTAGCATTCATATTTTTTAAATCAAGACTGCCAGTCTATCATGCATCTCCATTGATTTGGTTTATCAGAGAAAATATATTCTGTTGTAGCCAATGGATTGTTAAAGAAATCACCAGATCAGGAAAAATTATTAGTAGAGATGAGCGAACGTACTCGTAATGAGTACTTACGCACCCGAGTACCGCCATTTTCGAGTACTTCAGTACTCGGGCGTAAAGATTCGGGGGGCGCCGGGGGGCGGGGAGAGGCGCGGCGGTGCGGGGGGGAGCAGCGGGGAACAGGGGGGAGCCCTCTCTCTCCCCCTCTCCCCACTGCTACCCCCCAGTGCCGCCACGGCACCCCCCAAATCTTTACGCGCGAGTACCGCTGTACTCGAAAATGGCGGTGCTCGGGTGCGTAAGTACTCGTAACGAGTACGTTCGCTCATCTCTAATTATTAGTAAAGAGTCACCCTTTAGAAGAAACCAGACGACACAGATGCTGTGTTTAGTCAAAGGATAAAACAGCTCTAACTTGAACTGCCCCCCCTCATCATCTTTTATAGATAGATAAAAGAATGCGGAACAATATGTGTAGAAATAGGTTGTTTTACTAGTATGACAAAATCAAGGTACAGTATATGACTAAATACATTATTGGCAGAAAAATAATCTTTCCAGGCTTAGATGGTCTACGTGGGGTTGAAATCAAGGCTTGGCAAAAACATCCCATCATCTGGGACAACATTACAACCCTGATCAGCGGTTATTTCTGGACGAAACTGAAGGAAACAACATACTACTTGGGCAGCTGCCAATACAATCATGTAAGTTATGCTCACAGTTAAGGCTTAAGGCCGATTATCGCTCAAAATTCGCTCAAAAGCCGTCTTTTGAGCGATAATCATTATGTGTAACTGCACTAACATTGTGCAGTTTTCGTTATGCCATCGTCCTCGTTGTCTTTCAGCATGAGCCTTATCAGGGATTCACAGTGGGATACAGCTGATACTATTGTTTCAGCTGTATCCCGCTCCCTGATCACAGGCTGGGTATGAAGAACAGAGCGGTCCAGCTCTGTTCTCCACACTTTGCTCCAAGCTCTCGCCTGTATAACAGTCGGGTGCTCCATGCAGAAAACAGTTAGATGTAGAAGACAAGCAATCATCTTGCACTGTAAGGCCTTAGTCACACGGGCGTTTTTTCGTGCAATTTGCACATCGCATGATGGATGCGCATGCGCAAATCGCGTGACCGGCGCCGAAAAATCTGCCGAAAAAACGCCCGAAAATCTGCTCCTAGCCGCGTTTCATTAGAAACGGGCCAGAGCTGTCCAGCACATTGCATTCAATGGAGCCGGCAATACAGCCGTCTCCATTGAAAGCAATGCGCTGCGGGCGAGCGGGATGAATTGTCGGGAAGGGCTTAAATATATAAGCCCTTCCCTGCAATTCATCCTAAAATGTGTTAAAATAAAAAAAAATTGTATACTCACCTTTCCGCTGCAGCCGGAGTTCTGCCGCGGCCGCTGTCAGTTCTCCTGAACTGCTTCTCGGCACTATTCAGGCGGCGGGGCTTTAAAATCCCCAACTGCTGAATGAGTTGCCTCTGATTGGTCACGATTGATGAATTCATGAATGGGTGAGTGACTGCTGCCTCTCAATGGCTCAGCGGGACCAATCAGGGGCAGCTCCCGCTCCCGGACGCATGCGCAAATCGCGGCTAAAAACGCCCGTCTGACTAAGGCCTAAATGACACAATGATTGCAGCTCAAAGGACATCTTTTGAGTGATAATTGTTGCATGTAAATGGGCCTTTAGATCCTCTGTGCCAAACCCAGATTTGAGACAAATCCTGAGGCAACACTTGAGGTAGCCCGATCTTCACTTTTTAACCCAACGAATTGGGATATGGACTTTGCTGCAGAGTCCCCAGGCCGTTGCCCAAGAATTGTCCCCATTAATGTGGCAGCTGACACTACTTTAGACCAAAGCATGGTACCTGAGGGTGTGAAAAGGACAGTCCATGTCACTACAGGCAGTAGGAAGAAGCATAGTCAATACAAAATGATAGGGTCAGGAGTGAAGATGGGTACATGGGAATAGTCAAATACAGGAATCAGAACAAACTAATAAAACTAGAGATGAGCGAACGCGTTCGTCCGAGCTTGCTATTCGTGCGAATATTAGGGTGTTCGGGATGTTCGTTATTCGTAACGAACACCATGCGGTGTTCTGGTAAATTAAACTTTCTTCCCTGAGACGTTAGCGCTTTTTTTTGGCCAATATAAAGACAGGGAAGGCATTACTACTTCCCCCTGCAACGTTTAAGCCCTATACCACCCCCCTGCTGTGAGTGGCTGGGGAGATAAGGTGTCACCCGAGTATTGAAATCTGCCCCTCCCGCTGCTCGCTATGGATGCATTCTATATGCGCTCAATGGGGCCAGCGGCAGCAGCGCTGACCCCATTGAGAACATATAGAAGACAAATCCTTCTTCTCTGGCACAGCTGTAACAGCTGTAGCAGAGAAGAACGATGTTTGCCCATTGAATTCAATGGAACCGGCAATACAGCCGACTCCACTGAATGCAATGGGCTGCCGGCGATCGCAGGATGAATGGTCGGAAAGGGGTTAAATATATAACCCCTTTCCTGCAATTCATCCAGAAATGTGTTACACTAAAAATATATACCGGCGTATAAGGCGACCGGGCGTATAAGACGACCCCCCAACTGTCACCTTATACGCCGGTAATACAGTGGAGCAAAGAATAAAAAGCATTACTTACGTTTTTAGATGATCTGCGGCGCTCCTGCAGGCTGTCACTCCCTCCTGGTCCACGGCAGACAAGCTTTCTCCACGAAAGACTTTAAATCCCTGCCTCCAGAAGCACATGTGCCTTCAGCCAATCACAGCCAATGACAATGATGTCATTGAATGGCTGTGATTGGCTGTGTTTCTGGAGGCGGGGATTTCAAGCCTTGAAATCCCCGCCTCCAGAAACACAGCCAATCACAGCCATTCAATGACATCATTGTCATTGGCTGTGATTGGCTGAAGGCACATGTGCTTCTGGAGGCAGGGATTTAAAGTCTTTCGTGGAGAAAGCTTGTCTGCCGTGGACCAGGAGGGAGTGACAGCCTGCAGGAGCGCCGCAGATCATCTAAAAACGTAAGTAATGCTTTTTATTCTTTGCTCCACTGTATTACCGGCGTATAAGGTGACAGTTGGGGGGTCGTCTTATACGCCCGGTCGCCTTATACGCCGGTATATATTTTTAGTGTAACACATTTCTGGATGAATTGCAGGAAAGGGGTTATATATTTAACCCCTTTCCGACCATTCATCCTGCGATCGCCGGCAGCCCATTGCATTCAGTGGAGTCGGCTGTATTGCCGCTCCATTGAATTCAATGGGCAAACATCGTTCTTCTCTGCTACAGCTGTTACAGCTGTGCCAGAGGAGGACAATCTTTATGCTGACAGTGGGGGGGGGGGGGCACTCTTGCCGCTATTGTGGCTTAATAGTGGGACCTGTGAACTTGAGATGCAGCCCACCATGTAGCCCCTCGCCTGCCCTATCCGTCACTGTGTCATTCCCATCACTTTCCTGAATTGCCCAGATTTTCACACATGAAAACCTTAGCGAGCATCGGCGAAATACAAAAATGTTCCGGTCGCCCATTGACTTCAATGGGGTTCGTTGTTCGAAACGAACCCTCGAGCATCACGGGAAGTTCGTTACGAATAACGAACACCCGAACATTTTGGTGTTCGCTCATCTCTAAATAAAACCTTAAGCAAGAGCAAAAAAAATTACAATACTCGGGTACACTCCAGAGGGTAGGGATGCCTGATATTACTAAAAATCACAGACAATTGGAAGGGGAACATTAAGTTTAAGACATACTGGTCCTTTAGAATGCAGCTGGGAGTAGCAACTGCTCCCAACTGCTCTTAGTGAGAGAACAGATGTCGAGGGTGACATCTACAGCTGTGGGGACCTGATTGCAAGCTGTGACAGCCAGGAGGGGTAAGTCGGTGGCCGTGGCTGCAAGCTATAACAGAACCACTGTTTGTAGCAGCATCTAGAGAGAACCCCGATATGGCAAACGGACAGTGGATGTCCAAATGGGCCAATCCCTTAAATTAAAAGCTTTTGCTACTGGTTCAAAAAGAAAAAACTGTAATATCAAACTGAAAATCTGTTTGCAAACAAGATATTGCAAATGATTAAAGTACAAATAAAATATTATAGCACAACCTTCAAAACAGCGTGCCTGAGAAGCATACATTTGCCAGGTTATGTATTTGAATTATTGCTGATTTTGGCAGATGCACATTTACAATGTTCTGCTTATATATTTGCTAAATGCAAAAGATTGTTCATGGCTTTCTCAGATGCTAAGCTGAAAATATTCGCATTAGCCTAATGTGTATTGTTCATCATTTTCTGATAAATAACTCCTATTATATTTCCTTGGAGTTTTCATTATTTGCAGGCAGTGTGTGGCAAAATATATTAGTTTATAAATGTGAAGATAGACAATAGTGAGAGTTGAGAGAAGATTTTGGCAAGATTTGTGCGTACTCTGTATATTTAAATAATCACTGCAAATTACACCTGTGGAAGTTAATTGGTTTTGCTTCACTGTAAATACATTTTCAATTAATCTTTTTTTCTCCAAACTGAGTTCCTGTAGAGTCCTCGTTGTGTGAGATGCACGTGTGATGATTACTAGACAATACAAATAATAAAGATTAAACTTCAGCTAGAAATTTTGGTCCTTTGAAAATACAGAAATGATTTGTGCTTTTTCTGTACATAAAGGTGTGTGTATATTGGGCTATTGAAGTGGATTCGTGCCATTTAGATGAAGTAAGGCAAGGAATACTGTCAGTGGGCACAATGTGAAAAAGTCTTATAGGGGGTCACAGATATAAACACAATAGCTTGCAAAAAAGGCTGAGCGGAGACTTAATAGCTGTCTACAAATATCTGAAGGGCTGTCACAGTGCAGAGGGATCAGCCCTATTCTCATTTGTACAAGGAAATACTAGAAGCAATGGGATGAAACTGAAAGGGAGGAGACACAAATTAGATATTATAAAACACTTTCTGACAGTGAGGGTGATCAATAAGTGTAACAGGTTACCACAGGAGGTGGTGAGTTCTCCTTCAATGGAAGTCTTCAAACAAAGGCTGGACAAATATCTGTCTGGGATGACCCTGGAGGTCTCATCCAACTGTACCATGCTATCATTCTTTAACCCCTTACCGCTCCAGGACGTACATTTACATCCTGGGGCATCAGGGTATGTATTAAGAGAGATCGTGGGGCGACCTCTCTTCATACAGCGCCGGGCGTCAGCTGTTTATTACAGCTGACACCCGCAGGCAATAGCTGCAATTGGCCGCACGTCCAATCGTGGCTATTAACCCTTTAAATGTTTTGACATTTAATCAGTTCTGACAGCGGCATTTAAATCCCCCAAACGATGTTCGGGGGTCCCCGTACGCCCCCCTGCGTGAGATCGCAGGGAGCCGTACAGGTGTCATGGCAGCCGGGGGCCTTCTGAAAGGCCCCAGGGCTGCCTTAGGAGACTACCTATCAAGCTGTTTCGTGGGGTGGCTTGATAGATTGCCTTTCAAATCGCAGTATGACGTAATGCTGTAGCATTACGTCATACTGCAGGAGCAATGAAAGCATCGCTAGTTGTGGTCCCCCAGGGGGACTTAAAAAAAAAGTAAAAATAAGATCAATAAAGTTTTATTAATCGTACAAAAAGAAATAATAAAAGTTTAAATCACCCCCCTTTTGCCATATCTATAATGAAAAAATCCAAATCATAAGAAAAATGCATATTTGGTATCGCCGCGTCCATAAAAGTACGATCTATCAAAGTAGCACATTATTTACCCTGCACAGTGAACATTGTCCAAAAAAAATAAAGAATGTCAGAAATGCACTTTTTCAGTCACCCTGTCTCCCAGAAAAAGTTTGATATCGTAGTAATCATATAGACCCATAGAATAAAGTTATCTTGTCATTTTTATTGCAGCTTATGCGCCGTAGAAACAAGATGCACTGAAAGATGGTGCAATGTCGTTTTTTTAAATTTTACTTTACTTAGAATTTTGTAAAAGTTTTTTAGTACATTATATGGTACATTAAATAGCACCATTGAAAAATACAACTGTTCCCGCAAAAAACAAGCCTCATACAGCGACGTCGATGGATAAATAAAGGACTTACAATTTTTTAAAGGGGGAGGAAAAAACGAAAATGGAAATAAAAAAAGGGGGCGCGTTATTAAGGGGTTAATATTAAAAGTAGAACACAGATATAGTGAAAGTCCATGGTGCTGCTGTCCATGGTCCTTAATTAAGCTGCAGGTTTTCAAGACTACACCAGTGGAGCAGAGATGAACTGTCGTTTATTTGCCTCTGTCTTGTAAGTACTGTGTGACTAGTATATTGGGTAAAAGTGAAGATAATAGATGACAAAAAAATGTTGCTCCGCTATGAACTCTGCTTTTGAATTTATAATTGGGTGCAAAATGTTGCTATATTTACCAGTGTTTATTGGAATTAAAAGGTGATGGATTGTAAAAATAAGAAATGTAAAAAAATAATAGTTCATGAAACTCACTACTCCGCTGCTGCCCAGGGGTGGACTTTATCTGATTGGACATTAATACAATTGCCAAGGCACCATAGCAAGGGGCAACCACAGACCAATTAAAATAGAAGTTCCTCCCATGTTCATTTTCTTAACAGAAAATAAGCATATCATGCTTATAGTGGTTGGTAAGGAATCCTCAACCTCTTTGTGATGAGCCTATGTTTTCCCTTAAGGATCGAATGGTTTTCATTGTTGCATTGCAAGAGCCATAACTCATTGCCTTAGCTGTACGAGGGATTGTTTTTTTGTGTGACAAGTTGCATTTTTTAATTACACCATTCTGGGGTACATGTAATGCGTTGTTTCACTTTTACACATTTTTTTAGAGGTGGAGATGGACCCCTCTTGCCTTCCAGAAATACTGCCATTGTTTTGGGGTTTTGTTTTTATGATTTTCACCATTCAGTAAAAATAATATAACTTTCTTATCTGGATCAGCATGATTACTATGATACCAAGTTTATATAGATATTTTATTTTTTTTTTACTACTTTTGCACAATATAAAATGTTTTGGATGAAAAGCAATTGAATGTGCACCACCGTAAGATTCATAGCATTTTTATTTTTCCGGCAACGCAGCTAAGTGAAGTTTTTTGTTTTTTTTTTTGCGGGGAGCATTGTGGTTTTTGTTGGTACCAGTTTGAGGTATATATGACTTTTGGATTGTTTTTATTTCATTTTTTTTTGGGGGGGGGGGGGGGGGGGGCGAACAAAGTAAAATAGCAATTCTGGCATTACTTTCTAAAATAATTTTTTTTGCTCGATAAATAACAAAATATTTTCATTGTCTGGGTCATTACAAATGTGGCAATACCTATTATTATGTGTTGCTTTTTTAATGTTCATGGGTATTGTATTAATTTAAACTTTATTGGACTTTGTTTTACACTATTTTTTAAGTCCATGAAGGGGACTTGAAGACATGGTCATTCAATTTCTGGGATAGTACACTTTATTATGCATTATATTAAGCCTGTGACAGCAGCCTATTAGACGCTGTGAAAGGCGGGGCCTAATAGGCTGAGTTACATGGCAGATATGGAGGCCTTTGTCAGGCTGCCATGGAAACCCATTGGTACCTTGCAATTGCACTGTTAGGTGCCAATGGGTGATAGAAGGAGCCCCTCCCCCCCCCTGCAGTTGTTATTAATTGTGGCATTTAACTGCCAGGATCTGAGGTTTCTCTGGTACTGGTGGTTAGAATAGGAGTCTGGCTATCAGTAGTTAGCAAACCACTGCCCTAAATTGATATATGCAGATTTATACTCCATTTGTGAGGTCAGTAAAAAGGCATATTAGCCGTAACTAAGGGGTTAACCCTTAATGCCTGGGTCCTAGATCACTCTTTGTCCACTTCTGCTGCGTATCTATTTCCCCCTTCTAACATGCTGTCCCAATGGCAAACAGGTTTTGAGCTCATTAGCTCAATAATTTGGAAAAAAACATTGCTAGGTAAATACTGCCTTTAGAGCTACAGGCTTTCAAATGGGATTATCAAACAGAATTCCTGCAGCAAAAGTTCTGTCTCAAATTACTCAGGTCTTCAGGTCAAGACTGTATTTTCTTTGAGCTGAGGACATATGATAGGCATGCAAACTTGGCTAAAATGAATCCATTCTTTTATCTATCTCTAAAGCCTCATGCACACAACCGTATTACAGTTTCATGTTGTATGCATCAGTAATATGATGCCCATAGACCATGAGTCCATTCTTTATCTCTTGTGAGCCATTAATTTTACACAGAAGCTTTTTTTTACTGGATTAAATATCAACATTGTTTCATGATATTGTATTACAGGAATATTTTTCTCTTAGAAACCCCAGTTCTAGTTGTTGTTGTTGTTAACCGTTTAGTCGTTCACGACCCTTGGCGACCCTAAAGGTTCCCTCCCTCCATGTTTTTTGGTTTTGCACTGCTTCCTTCAGTTGTGTGATATCCATGCCAGTATTAGCTTTGACAGTATCGGCCATCATGTCCTTTGGCAGCCGGGTTTTCTTTTGCCACTGATCTGTCCAAGCATTATAGATTTGTCTAGCGTCTCTGCTCGCATTACATGCCCAAAATACATGAGTCTGAGTCTGGCCATCTTGCCCTCCAGTGATATATCGGGTCTTACTTGATTTAGGACTTCTCTGTTTGTTACTCTCGCCATCCAGGGTATACGCAGCAGCTTTTGCACCATAGCCTAAACACATCAATCCTCCTCCTATCAGCTTTTTTCGCAGTCCAGTTTTCACATCCATATATGGCTATGGGGAAAATGATGATTTGCACTATCCTGAGTTTTTGTTTCCATGCCGATATCCCTACTTTTTCAGGTTTTGTTCATGTTTAGCATTGCACTTCGCCCCAATGCTATCCTACATTTTATCTCTGGCATAGATTCTCCAGCCTGGTCAATTGTTGAACCAAGGAAGATAAAGTCTTGCACACATTCTACGGCCTCATTTTCAGTTCTAGTATAAGAAACGAAAAAAAAGTAGGTTTGGTACTGTGTTAAGCCCCATTTACACACAATGATGATGGCTTTTGAGTGATAATTGTTACATGTAAGTCCTACCATTTTTGCTTTTCAACCCAACAATGATTTTATGTTGAGTTTAAAATCCATAGCTTAGCTAGACAGCTGATAGCAGGGACCGCATATTGTGATTCTCCACAGGAGCACTGATAACATTGTATTCAGCTGCAGTCCTGTGGCAGAACAAAGGTGCTATATGCAGATAACAGACCATCTGTTGTTATCTGCATATAGCTCAGGGAGGCTCCTTTACATTCAAATGAAGCTAATAAGCTGCTAAAGAGAATTAGTGCCCTTTAGCAGCTTATTCAAAATGATTACTCAAACTGTCATTCGCCCTACCTTTTGAACTAATTTTGAGCGATCATCTTTGCATGTAAATGGGGCTTTAGCTAGTAGAGCAAAGTGTCATTACATAGTTTCTCTTGCTGGGAACAGTCACATTTAGTATAAGAATGTAATGCCTCATTAAAGTAACTACCGTGTGCTACACCATATGCCACCATTTTTCCATTCATACAACATTGTTGTCCACATAAGCCTTTAATGCCGTATCATTCAGTTTGTTTTAAACTAAATTCAGATGGAACTTCTCTAATGAAAGGGACTATAACTGGTTTGCAATTGTTATTATTAAGTTGATTTATGCATGCTGCAGACTTAGGGTGCATTCACACGAACGTATATCAGCTCGGTTTTCATGCCGAGCCGATATACGTTGTCCTCGTGTGCAGAGGGGGGAGGATGAAAGAGCCAGGGCCAGGAACTGTGCTCCCGCCCCCTCTCTGCCTCCTCTCCGCCCCTCTGCACTATTTGCAATGGGGAGAGGCGGGACGGGGGCAGGGCTAATTCCCGGACCTTAGCCCCGCCCCCATCCTGCCTCCTCTCATTGAAAATAGTGCAGAGGGGCGGAGAGGAGGCAGAGAGGGGGCGGGAGCCTCAGTTCCTGCTTCTGGCTCTTCCATCCTCCCCCCCCCCTGCACACGAGGACAACGTATATCGGCTCGGCATGAAAACCGAGCCGATATACGTTCGTGTGAATGCACCCTTATTGTAGAAGGAGCTGTAACTGTCTCATTTATCTTAAATCCTGTGTTGCCTGAAACAACCCCATTCAGATGGCAGGAACAATTTTCATTTGCAGAAATTTCTACAACACATTTGCCCTTATGTATATAGCCTGATCCATCCCCATGTCCATGTTGCATTATATAGTATTAGTCTGGATAGATCATTATAACCAACACTGGTGCTATCTCTGCAAACGAAAGATCAATTTTGCTATGAAGCCCTATTACTTATTGGTTTTTAAAGTGCAATACTTGCTTTTCTACCAGTAATTCTATGAGTAAGGCTACTAGTTTACCCTGTGTTTAACTTTTCAATGTATATAAAAATCGATACATTTAATGAACTGCCCAATATCCTTTAGAATATAAATGTAGTTCTTATTGATTATTTTTTGGACAAGTTGGATTTGTTGATCCATTTTTCCTATTAAAAATGCATTAAAAGTTATTTTTTTACCCAACTTTCACAATGAATTATGCTAGGTACGTGTTCATCTTACCTTCCCAGCAGTGTTGCCAAGCCACTTTACTGAAGCAGAAAGACTTCTTGGGAAATCAGGAACAAGAGGCGACGAAGAACAAAGTCTCTACTCTGTTAATTACTGCTTTTAATTAACCACCAAAAAATTGCAGCTGATCTTTAAGTCCAGGTACCGTAAGGATCATGGCATTATCCAATGGAAATGTTAATATTCTCCTGTATTATAGATAGATTACTTCAAGAGTTTAGCAAATCACTTGATTTATACATTGACATGAGTATTTTGAAAGTATATGATATGCTGTAAAAAGTTGAAACACATTATCAAACATAGTTAAGCAAGGATACATTTCATTCTGTTTACAGAAATTAATTTTATTCTGAATTTTGTGACAAATCCACTTCAAAATTTGCATGTAAGACATGGGGTATTTGGGGTGAAATTGTCTTTAATGGAATTTGCTGGCACATGTAAAAAGACCCATAGCTCATAATGCTCCAGAAACCCCATTGGACACAGTTCAGAGGTTTTTTTTCTTAAAGGGTCTGAAAATCTGTTTCCATATGTCCTATTATGCTAATTAGAGAGAGGAAAACTGTTTACTCTCCCGCGTTATTGCGAGAACACCACTAAGCCATAAACCAAAGAGTGAAAAGGATGGGAAAAGAACTGGTATGGAGGCGCAACACTCTAAGCTACTAGAAGATGTAGATCAAAGTCCAATGTGTGATGGTGAAAGCACTTCTTTTTTATTATTTTTTTTTTTTCAGAAATAAAAAACCAGCAATGGAATACGCGTTTCGGGGAAGAACCCCTTCGTCAGTTCGGCTGGATAGGACTGTGTGATAAGTACAAATAGATAATGGAGGAGTGATTAACAAAGAAAGGGGGGGAGAGGGGGAGAAAAAAAAAAAAAAGAACAAAATTCATATACATAATGAAGTCTCACAAATGTGTCAATAAGAACAATAAATATATGATGAAAACATCGATCTGAACAGTGATAAAATATATATGAGACAAAAAACATAAAAGAATATGAGCATCCGTACATGTAAATTAACATGAGATTTATACAAAACAAATATCTGTTAAAATAGGATGAAGACAATCCGGAGTAAAATACCAATCTTAAAAGTACCAATATGAGAGCGGATGGACTCAAAATCGTGTGGTTGCTTTTAGCTGAATGGGATGACTACAGAATTAAAATGCATGTACAGCCTATTGGGAAATATGATATGATTGCTACACCCAAGGGGGTGCATAAATAAATGTGTATATGTATGTAAAAATGAGAAGAAAAAAATAAATAAATAAAAAAATATATATAAATAAATAAAATAAATAAATAAAAAAGGGAATCTATTGGAAAGCTACTTCAGAATGGTGTGCATTGACAGCATTGGGTTCATGGTGTGGGATAAAGTTAGGAAGAGAAAAAAAAAATTTATCTATACATCTTTGGAATCGTGTCACCCCTAGGCATCCTGTTGTCCTATCCAGCCGAACTGACGAAGGGGTTCTTCCCCGAAACGCGTATATTACTTCAAACCTATCTCAATATATAGATATCCTGCTCCAAGGATATGTAACAAGCCTGAGGTCCCACCTCAAGGATACCCCATCTCTTATAAAATTACTATCCCCAATAGAATGGAAACCCGCTTATGTGTGGGCCACCTTGGATGTTTCTGCTCTGTATTCCAATATCCCTCACGATCGGGGTATATCAACCATCATTTCCATACTTGCTGAGGACCCCTCAATCCCACAAAAACAGAAACAATTTATCACCGATTCCATATCCTTCATACTCAAGAATAACTTTTTTGCATTTAATTCTGGATTATACCAACAGATAAAAGGGACCGCTATGGGTACTCGATTTGCGCCAAGCTTCGCAAATTTATATGTGGGGGAGTTTGAACGACAATACATCTATACTGAACACATGTGGTCTAAGAAAATTATTTTTTATAAACGGTACATTGATGACCTTATTTTCATTTGGGAAGGGTCAGGGGAAGAATTTAATTGCTTTACGGATCACCTCAATATGAATGATTTTAACCTGTCCTTCACTGGTGTCACCTCTCCTATTTCTGTGGATTACCTGGACCTAACTTTGGGCCATGAGAGTGGGAGAATTATTACTAAAACTCATTTTAAACCTGTTGATGGAAATAGCTTTCTTGATTTTAGAAGCGCCCATTACAGAAAATGGAAGAACAACATTCCATACGGTCAGTTTAGACGCATTAGGCGCAACTGTACCAAGATCGAGGATTACAATACTCAGAGCTTGATTTTGAGACAAAGATTCAAACAAAAATATTACCCTAAAAAATTGGTGGACACAGCCTTTAATAGAGCTAAACATGACACTCCTAGAGACATTAAGATCCCTACTGAAAAGCTCACTGACTTTCACCATAATTTCATTACCACCTATAACCCATGTCATACTCGGGTGCGCACAATACTAGAAAAATATTGGCCAGTATTGCTCCAGGACCCGTTCCTTTCTAGTCACTTACCACCTAAACCACGCATTACGTTCAGAAGAGCGCGCACCCTCAAAACCTCCTTAGCCCCCAGTAACCTTAGAACCAGCAGACCACATCCATTACAGGAGAGAACCTTTTTTCCTAAATTAGTTGGATGTTTCCGATGCGGCAAGAAAATCTGCATGTGTTGTGACAATATCTGCCACAAAAGATCTAGTTTTACGAGTTGTACGACAAAAGAGACATTTTCTATCAAATCATTTCTAAACTGCTCATCTACGTATGTAATCTATCTACTAGAATGTCCCTGCAAGCTTCAGTATATTGGACGCACCACCCAGACCTTGAGGAGTCGCATTAACAAGCATAGATCAAACACCAAGAATAGCTATCCAAACCATAGTGTTTCCAGGCATGGGACAGCAGTCCATAATAATGATTTTAAAGCATTTTCTGTAACAGTTTTAGAACAAATACCCGCCCATGTAAGGAATAGATTTGAAATTCTGAGAAAACGAGAAATATTTTGGATATTTAAACTGAACACGCTTATACCTATGGGCCTCAATGAAAGTTTGGAAAGCATTTTTGACAGTTGATTGGGTTTTATTTTTTATTATTTTTTTTTTATTATTTTTTTATTTATATATATATATATATTTTTTTATTTATTTATACATAATTTTTTTTTTTTATTTATATATTTTTTTTCCCTCTCTCTCTTTCCTTCTTTCCCCAGATTAACATTGATTTGCAGGATTGCTGCATTCCAATAGGTGTCACTGTAGAGACATTGTTTAGTTTTTCCTTATTTACCCCCAGCATAGTCCTCTTCTTACTCCACACCTCCCTCCCTTTACTAGCCAAACAATAGGAATTACCTTGTACATGAATCCCCCTCCCAACTCCCTATTCCATCCATGCACCCTGTAACCACGCCCCCTTTTTAGTCAAGCCTATCAACATTGAATTATTTTTCCCGCCCTCTCTCTCAGGTATTTATACCCCTGACTTGTCCTCAGCTCCCTTGTTAAAGCATTTTTTTTCTCTCCCCTGTCCTCCTGCACACAGGTAAGCAAACTTCTCTTTTATCCTATAACTTAGATTTACACATCAATTCCTTTCCCTCCCCCTCCCCCCTTCCCCTTCCTTCCTAGTATGACTTTATCAGGAGCAAAAAAAAATCCCTCCAGTGCTCAGTTCAATCTAACTGTCCCCCTGCACTTAATTACCCTGCTAGAACCCTCTGCCATATATTATCCATACATCTTCCCTAATCTGACAATTCTTCATTTTCAGGACCTCCGACACATTCTATACATCTTTGGAATCGTGTCACCCCTAGGCATCCTGTTGGTGAGCCCCTTATCTCAATTTCTAATTAGTTTTATTCTCATTTTTGTTGGTTACATAAAGGTGTCCCTCCTCCCCCCCCCCCCTTTTTTTTTTTTTTTTTCTCTTCCTAACTTTATCCCACACCATGAACCCAATGCTGTCAATGCACACCATTCTGAAGTAGCTTTCCAATAGATTCCCTTTTTTATTTATTTATTTTATTTATTTATATATATATATATATATTTTTTTTTTTTTCTTCTCATTTTTACATACATATACACATTTATTTATGCACCCCTTGGGTGTAGCAATCATATCATATTTCCCAATAGGCTGTACATGCATTTTAATTCTGTAGTCATCCCATTCAGCTAAAAGCAACCACACGATTTTGAGTCCATCCGCTCTCATATTGGTACTTTTAAGATTGGTATTTTACTCCGGATTGTCTTCATCCTATTTTAACAGATATTTGTTTTGTATAAATCTCATGTTAATTTACATGTACGGATGCTCATATTCTTTTATGTTTTTTGTCTCATATATATTTTATCACTGTTCAGATCGATGTTTTCATCATATATTTATTGTTCTTATTGACACATTTGTGAGACTTCATTATGTATATGAATTTTGTTCTTTTTTTTTTTTTTTTTTTCTCCCCCTCTCCCCCCCCCCTTTCTTTGTTAATCACTCCTCCATTATCTATTTGTACTTATCACACAGTCCTATCCAGCCGAACTGACGAAGGGGTTCTTCCCCGAAACGCGTATTCCATTGCTGGTTTTTTATTTCTGAAAAAAAAAAAATAATAAAAAAGAAGTGCTTTCACCATCACACATTGGACTTTGATCTACATCTTCTAGTAGCTTAGAGTGTTGCGCCTCCATACCAGTTCTTTTCACATCCTTTTCGCTACAGTTACGCCCACACTGGTGGAGCGTCATCTGGTTGGCAGCACCTCCACCATTCAAAATACTCAATCATTGAAAACTCTTTGTACTCCATAAATATTCCACTACCCTCACTGGGTCTTGCTCCACCCTCCTTTTTCATTTCTTTTACTCACATAAACCAAAGAGTAGCTTTGGTTTAGTCGCAGCTCTGACACAAGACAGGTTAGAAGCACTGTAATGTGATTCTAGAGAAGTAGGCAGTGTTGTAGTCAATATACAAAGCTGAGGTCAGGACAGGTGGAGTTCATGTGTAACGGTGAAACTGGTAGAGGTTCAGGGCTGACAGCAAACTGATATATCATTGTAAAAGTTAAAGCCAAGATCAGGACAGGAGAAGACAGGAAAACTGGATGATTCAGGCATGGATCAAACCAAGATTTAGTCATGATACAACAGCATCTTTGCAGAACCATATGAAACTAATAAGCAACCAGGCAGCAATTCAGATTGATGGGGATAGGATAGTTAGTATCTGCATTGGCCCTTTGGGCAGTGATGGGTGCCTGAACTGAATGGATAGTGATATGTCTGCCATACATGAAAGGAGGAAGTTGCAGACTATGACAGAAGGTAGGAGGAGCTACCAGCTGCAGCCACTGGATATAACATTAAAAAGAACAAGATCTGCTGATAGCTAAATCTACACCAATGGTCATAAGACTATATAGGATGAAAGGGGGAGAGATGATGATTAGGAAGTCACTGGTTAGCCTAGTGGGTGTGAAGAATCCAGGTAATGGGGCATAAACCCCATGGCTATTGTGAGACCATCTTTTAATGTCTAGAATGTCCTTATATATTTGAATATCTGTACTTTTGCTGTCTCTGTCATTTAAAAAAAAGTTATTTTGAGTGTTAAGACTTTTAGGTCCATTAAATTGGGATCCAGATGTATCCAGCTTTTTTGCTATCGTATGTCTGTTTAGATTCAACCTGAACTGTAGTTTGTTTTGTTTCCTTGTGGTAAATTTCATCATGGTACCTTGTACACCGTATCAAGTACACCATTTGGAGGATGTGCAGGAGAAAGCATCAATAATTTTATAGGCCCGCTGTGTGTTTGTGTTTTTGCATTTTCGGTTGTTGCAAGGGAAAGTGCCAGTCTCTGATGGTGATAAGAGGGCACCTCTGATAAGGAGATTTCTTAGGTTTAGTGGCAGTTTGTTTAAGAAGAGAGGTAAAGCTTGTAATATTTCCTGAAGTCTATTTTCTTGGTGGAGTATCTGTCCTTTTACAATGGACGAGCCGTCAGGCAAATAATGCCCGACAACTCTTCCCAGTGATGCTCAACTCTGTGCTGTTATACAGGAGCGAGTATCATGGGCATTGCTCACAGCGCTGCCAGAAATCGAGGCAAGCGGGCCGGTGAGCATTCTCCCTCCGCCCGGCTCCATTTACAGTAATCAGACAGCCATTCAAAAGTAAACGACTGTGGTTTACACTGAACGTCACGTTGTTCAGTTTTATATATGCTGAAACTGAACGACTGAACAATTCTCATTCAGTCATTCGGTCACTGCATATGTTTACAAAGAAGCACTGGAATCTGAATGATTCTGAACATGTTAAAGAGCTATACGGGTTGGAGATAAGCAGTGATTTTTCTCAAGAGCTGTATCCACAGCTTACTGACGCATTCCACATGACCAACCCAATAACTTAATCACACCATGCCTTGGATCTGTTGAGTATAAGTGTGTTTCCTCATATTTAATCTGACTCTAGCCTGATGTAGAAACCTTAAGTAATCTCGAACACCTACACTTACAATTTTTATGGTTAGCCAATAAAGGTCTCATCTCCATAATACATTTTACCCTAATAACAATCCTGGAGAATATAGTACATCAGTAATATAAAATGTGATTTTTGTAGTTGGATTTATATGGAAATTCTTAGTATGCTGCCATGTGAAATCAGAGGTATACAGAGATATAGTATAGCCTTGTAGACTTCTATGGGCACTGTATTATGACTCATTAAAATTTTGAGGTTATGGAGACTCAAGATATGCACATGTACATGCAGTCATATACAGAAAAAAAGTGTTTGTTAAGCATGTGGTTTGAGTTTATGGCAGTTGTATCTCTTGATAATTTTATTATGCCTAATATTAAATATATGAATGTTTTTTATATTTTTTATAATACCATTCAGATGAACCAACACAATTCACCCAAGCCTAACATTAAACATTTCCAACAAACATATTTCTACAATATTTGCTACAATATTTTCCAATGAAATCCATTGTGTTATGAATCATTAGAGTCTTTGCTCCACTAAATCTCAGTTTTATATTATTTACCTTCATACAAAATTGAGGTCAAGTCACCCGAAAATGAAAGCAAGAACATTAACAGATACGGGAGGAAGGATCATCATTGTCATCATTCATTTTCTTTCTCTTTTTGTTTCCTATGTTTATGGAAGTTCATGGAACCACTGAAGGGAAGATTCCTAAGCACTGAAATGACAGGGAAATCAATCACCCTATGGGGTAAACATAAACATCCCAGCCCCAAGGCTAAATTCATTCCTTAGTCACTCCTGTCAGCAAACTGATGTGGAAAACACAATCTCTCCCCCTCTACCTATTCCACAAACATTATTTACCACCATTGCGTTTTTCTAAATGTTTCCCTGTTGATTTGGAATGGAAAGAAAATAGACTAGACTAAGGAAAGGGTAGAAAGCATTGACTGATTTGGAGTAACAAAGCAGAATAATGGGCCATGTGTATCTGTAGCACGACAGGAGATCTCCTATACAGAACTGGTGTCTAATGAACCGATGACCATCACTGATCAAAACTCATCTGTCAGGTGAAGCTAGACCTTGTTCTGATCTCATGGTAACACACAGAGACAAAAACAATGACTTTCCTTCATGCAGCAATATTATTATTATTATTTACCGTTTTTTCAGAATAATGATCATCATGGGAAAATGATCCTCCTGATTCTAATAATACTCTAAATTGTTATAATATGTACATCCCGCTGGTCCAGTAGCGAAGCACATATATTGTACTCTATATTGAAGCTGCCTGTTTGAATAGCACTTCATATTTTTTATATTATAGCTTTATGCTAGAGTATAACTACACATCTAATTTACAGAACAATGCAACTAATCTCTAGAATGCAGTGATTAAAGTGCGAATATGAGGAGTGAGCTGCGGAAAAGGAGGAAAACGATGATTAGAATAATAGCAATAATACTTTCATTATTACAAAGAAACATAGTATAGCAGAAAATGCTAAAATGATTCAGTTTTGTATTCCCTTAGATAGATAAATAGATCTTTTTGAATATTATTAAACGTAGGTCTTTTTGTATATATATTATCAAAATTATTTACATTTTAACTTCTGAAATACTCTACAAGGCTTAGATGGATTAAGAGCTCAGACATTACAACCTGACTGATTTTGAGACACCGGCCCTTTCATGATTGGAGATTCCCAGCATGGAAATTTGACAAATGACTCCAGAGGAGCATTAAATAAAGTGAGTTCATTTTCCATGGATTAGCTTAATTGTAAATTCACATTAGAAAGGGAAAATTAAGCAATCTCAACTTCAAGCAGGGCATAGTCATCAGTGCTAGACTATCCATGGCCTGTAAGTCAAATACAACCAACCCTGTTGGGTTATTCTTGCAATGACATTGAGATTATACTGATAGTGGTGGGATCAAGGAAAAACATCCAGGGAATGAGGATCTTGTGGATTTTAACTTGTCGAGGAAAGGGATCAGAGGAGGATGTCAAGAATCGTTCTGACAAACAGGGGGCTTACAGTAAAGCAAATTGCAGCCAAATGCAATGCTGGTGCTCCAACTAACATTTCCAAATGCACAAATGGATTGGCCATAACAGCAGATGTCCCATTTGACTGGTATTTCTGTATAATAGAAGCAGAGAGGCAAGATTCCAGTGGATAAAAGATTGCAAAAATTGGATTCCTGAGCAGTAGAAAAACATTGCCTGGTCGGATGAATCCAGATTTCTGTTAGGCCACATTGATGGGAGGGTTACAATTTGGCAGAAAGCAGCAATAATAAATGAACCCTTCCTGTTAGGTCCAACAGTTCAGGCTTGTGGACGCAGAGTAAGGATGTGGAGTTTCTCCTTGATCATATTTTCCTGCAAGCTTCATCCGTGTTCATGACAGACAGAACTCGCACAGAAAATGAACTCATTCATTTGAATGCAGAAACAGAAGATTCCAGCATCCATTTAAATTGGTTTTATTAAAGTAAATTAAAATCCCATCAGGAATAAAGACATACAGAGAAGGCAGTTTCTTGACGCGTTTCAAGCTTTCATGCAGCTCTCAGTCATAAGACGCTGACAATGTATGCATACTTAGTTAAAAAAATTAACATACAACCAATAAGAAGGCATAGTAGAAAATGTGATCAGGCAAATGAAAAAAAAGCACTTATGATGACATGGTTCCACTAATAAAGCAAGATAAAGGAATTTCTTGATCAGTAATCTTCTTCACAAAGAGGTATGGACTTTGCTGCACTGAGCCACCAGGTTGCTATCCCCAGAGTAGTCTCTTTTATAAATAGCTGATACACTGCAGAACGATAAATACCAATATGCAGTGCCACGGCAGCAGAAGAAAATCATAGCCGTACAGGCAGAGGTCAAGGCAGGCAGAATTCTTTCACAATGGTATACAGGGAGAAAGGCAGGACCAGCTAAGTTATTTCAAATGTAGGCAAAAGATCAGAACAGGCAGAAGATGAAAAGATGTTGTCAGAAAGCAAGACCGGTCAATTCCAAGAGGCCATAAGCTATGCCTGTATAGCTAGCAGAGGAGAGAAACATCTGTAGAGAACAGCAGTAGCTCAGGAGGGAATGCCACACATTGAGGTAAGCTATGCCACAGAGACACATAGGTCTGCATAGGAGCTGTGTTACACTAAATGGTAGGATTTTAAGCCACAATTTGTTTCTATTTTACATGCATCACAACAGAAAAAAAATGCCTTGTTAAAAGAATACCTGGTGAAAATATCTTTAGTGTCCTCCCTCTCTAGCTATACATGTATGTATATTATATAGACATACATATCTCTTTCTCTCCATAAATACATAGTGGCAAAGGGAGTTCACTTGCCTTTGGATCGTTGACCTCTTGGTCCGGACATGGGCACCACAAGTGTAAAAATGGCTCAGGAGACTTGATTTTCTTTAAATCTGGCGCCTGCCTGTTCTATTCCACAGTAAATACAGCATGGCAAACATATTCAATATATCATACCGTTCATGTACAAAGTCCAGGGTGTACAGACCTCCAGCTCCCAGTCATGATGCAGCGTCTCTCGCCATCTCTCTCTGGTCCACCCTGGACCTCAGGCTTGCAGCCTTTCCAGCTCTGCTAAGCTGTCTCTTCTAACTCCTGAGTGTGACAGGAACTAAGACTTTTATACTGCTTCCTGCCACACCCAAGTGTTAACCTTCTGATTTCTGTAGCTAAAATGCCTGTCTAGCAGCCTCTGCAGGCCACTCTATGTACTGCACTTCTACAATATGTATATATACTCGTATGTATATATATATGTAAAATTTATGTATATTATATAAAAGGCTTGTCTGATAAAGAAAACCAATTTCTGTGTACCTCATTGATGCATGTAGGCTGAATGGCCCAAATGAAATGCTGCATTTACTCTGCAACAATCATAGGAAAAATCACTTGAGTGAGTTGAGAGTTGGCCAAGTTTTCATATGAAAGGGAGTGTCAATGATTTAAAAGGATGGCTACTTTTTTCAAGAAACAGCATTATTGCAGCTGAGCTACATGGAAGTGAATGGTCTTAGTGAAATGAATATGACTCCATTTTCTATCCATTTTTCAATATGCTTCTTCTCTGTCATGTTTTTGTACTTTTCCTTTTAACAAGATTTGCAAAAATGTACTAAAGATTAAAAAAGTTACCTACACTATATAATGCAGGCATGTTGTAGATGTTTTTATGCTTGAGAAAGGCCGATATAACGGCCGAAACGCGTCGCAATAAAAAGGAATTACTATATATACCTTCTGAATTCTGCCTGCTACCTTGGATTCAGGGGTGCTTAACCACTAGCACCCCTGTGAAGTAAGTAAACATCCACATCATATACACCTCGTTTGCACTACCTTGCATCATCTGCCATTTTCCAAAGCACCGGAGCGCTGGTTAATTTTCTGTTTTTCACATTGATCTATCCCTATCCCGTGGTGGTTTTTTCATCGCCGGGAGCAACCAAGACGCTCTCCTCAGGATGTCTCATGAGACCGGTGTGAGGAATTTCTTTCTGGATTGACACGCCATCTTGGATATTGACGCACGGGCACCCCACAGACGGGCCCGGCGTCACGGGGTGAGTTACCTTCTGCACAAGATTGCCCCATATTTATTTACGTATATTCTCTGTATTTTTTGACAACCACGTCTTATCCATTTCTTGGAGCGCTATCCATCTTTATCTTCTTAAAGATTAAAAAAGGTGACTAGAACATTCCAGGGAAGAGATTGAGAAAGCAGACTCAATGGCCCAATCGTAGCGCCCTGTTCTCTACTTGTTCCTAAACATTTTATTGTTTTACATTCTTTGTTCCCTTGTTTTTGAGAGCCATGGTGTCACACCGGCTGGGAGAACTCTGTTTTGGCGTTTTAGATGTTAATAGCGCTTTCATGCATATTCATATTTGTGATTGGCTTTATGAACCAATGGTAATAAATGAATTGTAATTTATTTTAATTATTGTAATTGAGGCATGTGCCTCTATAAAGCTACTGCCTGTCAATTAATAAACAGATAACTTTTGATTACATCCAGTTGTGTTGGGGTATAAGAAGTTATTTCCGAGCTCAGCTGTATACTTCTATCTAGTTTGAAACCCTAAAGACATACTTAAGAAAGCAAATCTTTAAACTTTCACTACAATGGAAATGAGATACAATATCTCATGCAACCTTTTTTATTATACTAAAACAGCCATGTTTTCATAATCCTGGACAATTCTTCTAATTGCTGGCTAAAAATACAACAATGCAATAACAATACTTACATGTAAATAATCAACAATCCTCGACCAATGACAACTCCACAGATGCCAGACACTTGAGGTTCACATAAAGGAATTACGATCAAATTCTACAGCTAGAATGGAGTATAATCCAGTACAGTTCCTAATAATTGTCTCAGTAAGTGGCTTTTCAGTTAGATAACATTTCTTGATTACAGCTAGAGATGAGCAAGTATACTCGCTCAGGCACTACTCGGTCGAGTAATGTGCCTTAGCCGAGTATCTTCCCGCTCGTCCATAAAGATTCGGGGCCGCCGCAGCTGACAGGTGAGTTGCGGCGGGGAGCAGAGGAGAGCGGGCGGGAGAGAGGGAGAAAGAGATCTCTCCGTTCCTCTCTGCTCTCCCCCGTAGCTCCCCGCCGGCCCCCGAATCTTTAGGGACGAGCGGGGAGATACTCGGCTAAGGCATATTACTCGAGCAAGTAGTGCCTTAGTGAGTATACTCGCTCATCCCTAATTACAGCACCTCCAATAAGCAGTTCAAATCAGTATACGATTCCACATGTGTACCTGATTAAGAATCCAGTACAGATTTGAAACATGTAGTGGATGTTCTATAGTCAAAAAGATTTACTAAAACTCCATAAAATGTCATAAAGTAAAATATAAAGCCACTGGAGAAATTGTTCTGTCACATTTTATGACCCACCACCGCACCACTGTGCTCACATGACTACTAGATTGGCATTTCATTGCTAAGGTGAAGCAGTGGGTAGCTCGTGAACAGGATGATTGCTCTGTCCTATTAAAACTTTTGCCATGGCTTAGGTCTAATGATTGCATGCTACTTACTTCCTATCACATGTCGTTGAAGGGGACTCAAGTTACAAAATTCTAAAGTGAAGAAAGGGGTACGTTCTAGGGAGGGTGACCCTCTTACCCCATTGTACTTCCCACCTGGGCGGGATAAAGGTAGTGGCAGGCAATCGCAAGATGACGCAGCTGAACTTTTGTGGCTGGGATATATCCAGCTGAAATTGTTTGTCAACAACAAGGTGGAAGTAGCCATGATTCCACTACTGTACATGTCACACATACTGCCATGAACTACTGCCCATCTACCTCCTGTCCCCTTAATTGGACCAGATAAATTTGTATCTTACTTTCCTTGGCTTTATTTGTAAGCTTAGGCCCCGAGAGAGATGTTTGCTAAGAGGTAGGAACCCATCTTTCCCAGGTCATAATTAAACCACCTAGTATTAGTGTTGGGGCCCATGCGAAAGCATGATCACCTGGACCTTGGTGGAAGGGCCAATATACTTCGATCAAACTACATACTAAGAACCTTGCATTTTCTAATGTGGCTTACATATACATTAGAGCTATGTATTTTTCTGATAAAAATTTATTTTGAGTGCTGTTGCCATGTGTTTCTACTTGAACTGTTTAGTTGCAGCCACAGTTTACTTGTTACATTTTGATTAAATTGTATAAGCCCACTAGTCACTTCATGGTGACCTCTTTTATGTGTGTGCCTACATTGTTGGACGCAGCACCACATAGCGACCTCTGCCACCACAACAGTGCACCCGCAGGACGAGCAACCCAGTTGCCCAACAACATCATTGCTGCACACTCTGGCCCTGTGCGGTCATTAAGGTTTGTATGTACTTTTATGCTTAAAATGTAATAAACTTTGATTGAACAAAGTGAAATATGCCATGATGTTATATAATGATTAGAGATGAGCGAGCACCAAAATGCTCGGGTGCTCGTTACTCGGGACAAAATTATCGCGATGCTTGAGGGTTCGTTTCGAGTAACGAACCCCATTGAAGTCAATGGGCGGCCCGAGCATTTTTGTATGGGACCTATGCTCCGCTAAGGTTTTCATTTGTGAAAATCTGGGAGATTCAAGAAAGTGATGGGAACGACACAGCAACGGATAGGGCAGGCGAGGGGCTACATGTTGGGCTGCATCTCAAGTTCCCAGGTCCCACTATTAAGCCACAATAGCGGCAAGAGTGGGCCCTCCCCCCTCCCAACAACTTTTACTTCTGAAAAGCCCTCATTAGCAATGCATACCTTAGCTAAGCACTACACTACCTCCAACAAAGCACAATCACTGCCTGCATGACACTCCGCTGCCACTTCTCCTTGGTTCCATGCTGCCCAACCCCCCACCCGCATGACCCAGTGTCCACAGCGCACACCAAAGTGTCCCTGCGCAGCCTTCAGCTGCACTCATGCCACACGCTGGCCTCATAGCCACACCACCCTCATGTCTATTTATAAGTGCGTCAGCCATGAGGAGGAACCGCAGGCACACACTGCAGTGGGTTGGCACGGCTAGGCAGCGACCCTCTTTAAAAGGAGCGGGGCGATAGCCCACAATGCTGTACAGAAGCAATGAGAAATATAATCCTGTGCCACCGCCATCAGGAGCTGCACACGTGGGCATAGCAATGGGGAACCTATGTGCCCCACACTATTCATTCTGTCAAGGTGTCTGCATGCCCCAGTCAGACTGGGGTTCTTTAGAAGTGGACACATGCAGTTACAACTCCGTGTGGACCGACAGCATGGGTGGCTCCCTGGAACCCACCGGCTGTACATACAGAAGTGAATACAAATCACAAAGAATTACTGAATAGCAGATATAAAACTTGTATGAAAGATGCAGAAAATGTTTAATACAGTATCCTACATGATCACTTAAGTCTGCTTACCTCCAAGTCGAGTCCATTCACAAACCATTCAATGCCCAGAAAGTTGACGGCCATGTCTGCACCCCCACTATACACCAGGATGCGATACTTCTGCAGAGAAGGATAAATAGCAGATAATGGCTGTCCAAAAAAAATTGTGCAAGACTGCTAAAAGCAGCCTCAACAGTACTGCACACGGTCAGATGTGGCCCTAAGAAGGACCGTTGGGGTTCTTGAAGCCTAAAATAACTCCTAACGCTCTCCCTATAGCAGCTCCGGCATCAGCAGCACTTTCCCTGATCTCTGTCAGAATGCATCTGTGGCGAGCCGTGGGAGGGGCCGATTTATATACTCGGGTGACACCTGATCTCGCCAGCCACTCACTGCAGGGGGGTGGTATAGGGCTTGAACGTCGCAGGGGGAAGTTGTAATGCCTTCCCTGTCTTTCTATTGGCCAGAAAAGCGCGCTAACGTCTCAGAGATTAAAGTGAAAGTAACTCGAACATCGCGTGGTACTTGCCTCTAGTAACGAGCATCTCGAACACGCTAATACTCGAACGAGTATCAAGCTCGGACGAGTACGTTCGCTCATCTCTAATAATGATGATACAAATAATCATATATATATATTTTTTAACTGATGTTTCAGCTAATTCTCAGTTCTTATTTCCAGTTAGAATTTATAGTTTTTTTTATTTGAATATAATGT
Source organism: Eleutherodactylus coqui (assembly GCF_035609145.1). Taxonomy (NCBI): domain Eukaryota; kingdom Metazoa; phylum Chordata; class Amphibia; order Anura; family Eleutherodactylidae; genus Eleutherodactylus; species Eleutherodactylus coqui. The sequence continues at coordinate 138,616,930 of NC_089842.1, forward strand.
ATTTAATGTAGTACAGCAGAATTCTAAATATACAGTGCTGTCTTATAGGTAAAAGGGTTAACAACACACATGATATCAAGTTAGTATTATGTATGGCATTTCCAAATAGGTTAAATCACAGTCAAATGTCTGACTGTTGTACTTTTCCATAAAAATTGTTGAGTATGTAATTGCATTGAGGCAATGTCAATGGCAGGGAGTAAATGGATTTTCCAGATGGATACTCAGGTGCCTAAGGAGATAAATGTGGAAATTGAATTTGTGATCCTACATTTCTATTCACTTTTTGTGTCTGTGGTCATCAGCTACGTTGTATATTCTGCTACTTACTATTTTATTTGATGATTAGATAAGATTATTCTATGTTTGCTGGTTTCTGGTGGAACAATCGTTTTTGACAACTTTCACTATACAAGTATACTATACAATGATGGTAAACAACTGTGAAATTGACTTAAATACAGAACAAACACATAGAAACAGCAGGTAAATATATTCTTGTATTTTATGTATTATTCTAAACCCAATTTCAAATTTAATTTTCCTTAACATTTGACTTCCTATTTCCAAAGGGCTCTCTTTAAGAAATAGACTATTGCCCCTGTGAATTACGTATTTTCAGAGGGTAGGGGCAAAAAATAATGAAATTTTATTCAGGAATAGAAAATTTCTGTAGAAAATCCACAAAAATGCATACTGGCCAATCCACACCAAATCATGTTGCATTTGTTGCAGATTTTCCCTTTACTGATTATAACAGCTGATCGTTTGCAATAGAGTTGAGCGAACGTACTCTGCCGAGCTTGATGCTCGTTTAAACATTAGCATACTCGATGGTGCTCGCTACTCGGGGTGTTCGACCCTGCCCCAGTTTTGGCCCCTCCCCGCCGCTGATGTGTCAGATTTGACCCCTTGACGCTGCGCATGTCAACGCTAGTTTGTGGATTTGTGGCTGGCTTGGGAGAGAGAGAGAGAGGAAAAAAAGAAAAAAAAAGCCTGGTAACCGGCGGGTCACATACAAAAATGCTCAAATCTCCCATTAAAGTCAATGGGGTTCGTTACTCAAATAGAGCTCTCGAATTTTACGAAAAGCTCGACTCAAATAACGAGGACCAGAGCATTTTGGTGCTTGCTCATCTCTAGTTTGCAATGAAAAAAACGAATCACCTGGCACTCTTCTGTTGACACTTGCCTTGTCACCTGCACGACTCTATTTATCCAATACTGATGTGTTGACACATCATACATTGTAGAAGTCCCGTGTCAATATGTCATAAACAAAGACTAGTAGTGAACCAGGGAAGCTTCTTCATACGAGCTGTAGGGAATAGAAAATCTGAAAATTGCTGACTGCGTTAATATTGCTGCGGATGAGCAGGGTAATCCACAACTGAATGTGCAATACTAGGATTTGATTCCAGATTTCGTCTTCCCTATTGAATTCAATGGGGAAAATCCCCACTACATCTGTGCTCTTTGCACACTACAAGTCCATTTCCTAGCGGAAATTTTCAGTTGAGAATTTTCCAGTGGATTCACTCTTACGCCTTAGTCAGACGGGCGTTTTTTCGCGCGATTTGCGGATCGCATGACGGATGCGCATCCGCAAATCGCGTGACCGGGGCCCGAAAATCGCCCGAAAATCTGCTCCTAGCTGCGTTTCATTAGAAACGGGCCGGAGCTGTCCAGCGCATTGCATTCAATGGAGCCGGCAATACAGCCGGCTCCATTGAAAGCAACGGGCTGGGGGCGAGTGTGGGATGAATTGTCGGGAAGGGCTTAAATATATAAGCCCTTCCCTGCAATTCATCCAGAAATGTGTTAAAATAAAAAAAATATATATACTCACCTTGTCCCGGCAGCCGGAGTTCAGCGCGGCCGGCCTGCAGTGGGTGTGAAGGGGGTGTGAGTCAGGCCTGCCCCTGATTGGCTCAGCGCTCAGCCAATCAGAGGCAGGTCTCACTCACACCCCCTTCACACCCACTACAGACCGGCCACGCTGAACTCCGGCTGCCAGGACAAGGAGAGTATATATATTTTTTTAATTTTAACACATTTCTGGATGAATTGCAGGGAAGGGCTTATATATTTAAGCCCTTCCCGACAATTCATCCTGCGCACACGCCGGCAGCCCATTGCTTTCAATGGAGCCGGCTGTATTGCCGGCTCCATTGAATTCAATGGGCAAACATCGTTCTTCTCTGCCACAGCTGTAACAGCTGTGGCAGAGAAGAATGATTTGTCTTCTATATGTTCTCAATGGGGTCGGCGCTGCTGCCGCCGGCCCCATTGAGCGCATATAGAGAAGAGAACAGGAATCGCAGATAGGTGCGATCTGCGATTTCTGTTCTATAATTTATCGGATGAGCGCATAAAAAGCGCTCATGTGTCCGATACCATTGCAAAGCAATGGTTTTAAAAAAATCGCCGGACGCATGCGCATGCGCAAATCGGGCGAAAAAACGCCCGTCTGACTAAGGCCTCATACTAACATCAGATAAAACATTTTAAAGTGATTTTCCCATATATTTGATGTTAGTTGTATTATTACTAGAGATGAGCGAACGTGTTCTTCCGAGCTTGATATTCGTGCGAATATTAGGGTGTTCGGGATGTTCGTTATTCGTAACGAACACCATGCGGTGTTCTGGTTACTTTCACTTCCTTCCCTGAGACGTTAGCGCGCTTTTCTGGCCAATTGAAAGACAGGGAAGGCATTACAACTTCCCCCTGTGACGTTCAAGCCCTATACCACCCCCCTGCTGTGAGTGGCTGGGAAGATCAGGTGTCACCCGAACATAAAAGTCGGCCCCTCCCGCGGTTCGCCTCAGATGCCGTGTGAGTTAGATGAGGGACAGTGCTGTTCGTACCGGAGCTGCTGTAGGGAAAGAATTGGTAGTTAGTGTAGGCTTCAAGACCCCCCAAAGGTCCTTATTAGGGCCACTGATAGCTGTGTGTTGGCTGCTGTTAGCAGTGGCAATTTTTTTTTTCTCAAAATCGGCTCTGCAGAGCATTGCACCCGGCATTAGGGACAGAAGTGCTGCATAGGCAGGGAGAGTGTTAGGAGTGAGTGTAGCCTTCAAGAACCTCAACGGTCCTTTCTAGGGCCACATTTAACCGTGTGCAGTACTGTCCAGGCTGCTGTTAGGTGTGCTGCATTTTTTTTTGCTTCTCAAAATCGCCTCTGCAGAGCATTGCACCCTCCATTGATACTGCAGGGAAAGAATTGTATAGGCAGGGCCACAACACAGTTATTATTCATTGAATATACGCAGTGCTGTCTTTTGCTTGTAAAACAAGTGAAAATAATTCTATTTGTCCTGCCTCTGTCCGTCCTAAGGGCGGTGGACACGTGTCGGCTGCGTGTGCAACCTTTAAAAATCAGACGCACCCAGCTACGTTTTACTCCTGGCTTTGCCATTTGCTTTCCTTAATTGGGAAAAAAATACCTGCTCTGCCACAGTTAATAACTCTGCTACCCTCACGTTCTGTGACACATTAGCAGGGACACAGCACAGTTATTAAACTTCTCATGTTCATAGAACATACGCAGTGCTGTCTTTTGGTGCAAAAAAACGGAAAATAATTCTATTTGTCCTGCCTCTGTCCGTCCTAAGGGCGGTGGACACGTGTCGGCTGCGTGTGCAACCTTTAAAAATCAGACGCACCCAGCTACGTTTTATTCCTGGCTTTGCCATTTGCTTTCCTTAATTGGGAAAAAAAATACCTGCTCTGCCACAGTTAATAACTCTGCTACCCTCACGTTCTGTGACACATTAGCAGGGACACAGCACAGTTATTAAACTTAGATTATACATTCACTAGAGGCAGTGGGGCCTTTCGTTTTCAAAAAAGGGAAAAAATTATATTTGGCCTGCAGTCTTGCGCCAATTTATTAGCTGCCTGTGAAATCAAATCACTGGTAATACAGCATGCTGAGGGGTAGGGGTAGGCCTAGAGGACGTGGACGCGGCCGAGGACGCGGAGGGCCAAGTCAGGGTGTGGGCACAGGCCGAGCTCCTGATCCAGGTGTGTCGCAGCCGACTGCTGCGCGATTAGGAGAGAGGCACGTTTCTGGTGTCCCCACATTCATCGCCCAATTAATGGGTCCACGCGGGAGACGGTTATTAGAAAATGAGCAGTGTGAGCAGGTCCTGTCCTGGATGGCAGAAAGTGCTTCGAGCAACCTATCGTCAACCCGCAGTTCTGCGCCGTCCACTGCTGCAAATCCGAATCCTCTGTCTGCTGCTCCTCCTTCCTCCCAGCCTCCTCACTCCACTACAATGACACCTGCTCAGGAGCGGGAACACTCCCAGGAACTGTTCTCGGGCCCCTGCTTAGATTGGGCAGCAGCGGTTCCTCTCCCACCAGAGGAGTTTATCGTCACTGATGCCCAACCATTCGAAAGTTCCCGGGGTCCGGGGGAAGAGGCTGGGGACTTCCGCCAACTGTCTCAACAACTTTCTGTGGGTGAGGAGGACGATGATGATCAGACACAGTTGTCTTGCAGTGAGGTAGTAGTAAGGGCAGTAAGTCCGAGGGAGCAGCGCACAGAGGATTCGGAGGAAGAGCAGCAGGACGATGAGGTGACTGACCCCACCTGGTGTGCAACGCTTACTCAGGAGGACAGGTCTTCAGAGGGGGAGTCAAGGGCATCAGCAGGGCAGGTTGCAAGAGGCAGTGCGGTGGCCAGGGGTAGAGGCAGGGCCAGACCGAATAATCCACCAAGTGTTTCCCAAAGCGCCCCCTCGCGCCATGCCACCCTGCAGAGGCCGAGGTGCTCTAAGGTCTGGCAGTTTTTCACAGAGACGCCTGACGACCGACGAACAGTGGTGTGCAACCTTTGTCGCGCAAAGCTCAGCCGGGGAGCCAACACCAACAGCCTCACCACCACCACCATGCGCAGACATATGATGGCCAAGCACCCCGCAAGGTGGGACGAAGGCCGTTCAGCGCCTCCGGTTTGCACCCCTGCCTCTCCCCCTGTGCCCCAACCTGCCACTGAGATGCAACCCCCCTCTCAGGACACAGGCACTACCGTCTCCTGGCCTGCACCCACACCCTCACCTCCGCTGTCTTCGGCCCCATCCAGCAGTGTAGTTCAGCGCACCGTCCAGCCGTCGCTTGCGCAACTGTTGGAGCGTAAGCGCAAGTACGCCGCCACGCACCCGCACGCTCAAACGTTAACCGTCCGCAAAGCAAAATTCATCAGCCTTGAGATGCTGCCGTATAGGGTTGTGGAAACGGAGTCCTTCAAAAGTATCATGGAGGCGGCGGCCCCGCGCTACTCAGTTCCCAGTCGCCACTACTTTTCCCGATGTGCCGTCCCAGCCCTGCACGACCACGTCTCCCGCAACATTGTACGCGCCCTCACCAACGCGGTTACTGCCACGGTCCACTTAACTACGGACACGTGGACAAGCACAGGCGGGCAGGGCCACTACATCTCCCTGACGGCACATTGGGTGAATTTAGTGGAGGCTGGGACAGAGTCAGAGCCTGGGACCGCTCATGTCCTACCCACCCCCAGAATTGCGGGCCCCAGCTCGGTGGTGGTATCTGCGGAGGTGTATGCTTCCTCCACTAAAGCACCCTCCTCCTCCTCCTCCTCCTCCTCTGTCTCGCAATCAAGATGTGTTAGCAGCAGCATGTCGCCAGCAGTAGGTGTCGCGCGGTGTGGCAGCACAGCGGTGGGCAAGCGTCAGCAGGCCGTGCTGAAACTACTCAGCTTAGGCGATAAGAGGCACACGGCCCACGAACTGCTGCAGGGTCTGACACAGCAGACCGACCGCTGGCTTGCGCCGCTGAGCCTCCAACCGGGCATGGTCGTGTGTGACAACGGCCGTAACCTGGTGGCGGCTCTGCAGCTCGGCAGCCTCACGCACGTGCCATGCCTGGCCCACGTCTTTAATTTGGTGGTTCAGCGCTTTCTGAAAAGCTACCCACGCTTGTCAGACCTGCTCGTAAAGGCGCGCCGGCTCTGCGCACATTTTCGCAAGTCCCACACGGACGCTGCCACCCTGCGCACCCTGCAACATCACTTTAAGCTGCCAGTGCACCGACTGCTGTGCGACGTGCCCACACGGTGGAACTCTACGCTCCACATGTTGGCCAGGCTCTATGAACAGCGTAGAGCTATAGTCGAATACCAACTCCAACATGGGCGGCGCAGTGGGAGTCAGCCTCCTCAATTCCTTTCAGAAGAGTGGGCCTGGTTGGCAGACATCTGCCATGTCCTTGGTAATTTTGAGGAGTCTACCCAGGTGGTGAGCGGCGATGCTACAATCATTAGCGTCACCATTCCTCTGCTATGCATCTTGAGAAATTCCCTGCAAACCATAAAGGCAGCTGCTTTGCGCTCGGAAACGGGGGCGGGGGAAGACAGTATGCCGCTGGATAGTCAGGACACCCTCCTGTCTATTTCTCAGCGCGTACAGGAGGAGGAGGAGCAGGAGCATGAGGAGGATGAGGAGGAGGGGGAAGAGACAGCTTGGCCCGCTGCTGACGGTACACCGGCTGATTGCCTGTCATCCTTTCAGCGTGTATGGCCTGAGGAGGAGGAGGAGGAGGATCCTGAAAGTGATCTTCCTAGTGAAGACAGCCATGTGTTGCGTACAGGTACCCTGGCACACATGGCTGACTTCATGTTAGGATGCCTTTCTCGTGACCCTCGCGTTGCACGCATTCTGGCCACGACGGATTACTGGGTGTACACACTGCTCGATCCACGGTATAAGGAGGACCTGCCCACTCTGATTCCCGAAGAGGAAAGGGGTTCGAGAGTGTTGCTATACCACAGGACCCTTGCGGACAAGCTGATGGTAAAATTCCCAGCCGACAGCGCTAGTGGCAGAAGGCGCAGTACCGAGGGCAAGGTAGCAGGGGATGTGCGTAGATCGAGCAGCATGTACATCCCAGGCAGTGCAACAGTCTTTAAGGGCCTGGCCAGCTTTATGGCTCCCCAGCAAGACTGTGTCACCGCTCCCCAGTCACGGCTGAGTCGGCGGGAGCACTGTAAAAGGATGAGGGAGTACGTAGCCGATCGCACGACCATCCTCGGTGACGCCTCTGCCCCCTACAACTACTGGGTGTCGAAGCTGGACAAGTGGCCTGAACTAGCGCTGTATGCCCTGGAGGTGCTTGCTTGTCCTGCGGCTAGCGTCTTGTCGGAGAGGGTGTTTAGTGCGGCTGGGGGAATCATCACAGATAAGCGTAGCCGCTTGTCAACCGACAGTGCCGACAGGCTAACACTCATCAAGATGAACAAAGGCTGGATTTCCCCAGACTTCTGTTCTCCACCAGCGGACAGCAGCGATACGTAAGCAATACGTAGGCTGCACCCGCGGATGGAAGCTACGTTCTCTCTCACCATCCAAAACGAGGACATTTCTGCTTCATCAATCTGTGTCTAATATTCCTCCTCCTCCTCCTCCTCCTCCTCCTGAAACCTCACGTAATCACGCTGAACGGGCAATTTTTCTTAGGGCCACAAGGCTCACTCAAATAATTTTTCTGAACAATTTTTATAAGTTTCAATGCGCTTAAAAGCGTTGGAACTTTAACTTGAACCAATTTTTCGTTACACTGGGCTGCCTCCAGGCCTAGTTACCACTTAAGCCACATTAACCAAAGCCATGGCCAATTTTTGGGATGTACATTAGTACTGTTGATACAGCAATTTTTGTGGGCCCTCGCCTACAGTGTAATCAAATTAATTTTTAGCCCACCTGCATTACAGCTGACGTTACCTCAGCTGTGTTGGGCAATGCAATGGGATATTTTTGTGTACCGCCAGTGGGTTCCAGGGAGCCACCCATGCTGTAGGTGCACACGGAGTTTTTAATACATCTGTACACTTCTAAAGAACCCCAGTCTGACTGGGGCATGCAGTGAGGGCCGAAGCCCACCTGTATTACACACGACATTACTACCTCAGCTGTGTTGGGCAATGCAATGGGATATTTTTGTGTACCGCCGGTGGGTTCCAGGGAGCCACCCATGCTGTAGGTGCACACGGAGTTTTTAATACATCTGTACACTTCTAAAGAACCCCAGTCTGACTGGGGCATGCAGTGTGGGCCGAAGCCCACCTGTATTACGCACGACATTACTACCTCAGCTGTGTTGGGCAATGCAATGGGATATTTCTATGTACCGCCGGTGGCTTCCTGGCACCCACCCAGGCAGTGGGTCCACAGGGAGTTTAACCTACATGTGTCCACTTCTAAAGAACCCCAGTCTGACTGGGGCATGCAGTGTGGGCCGAAGCCCACCTGCATTACGCACGACATTACTACCTCAGCTGTGTTGGGCAATGCAATGGGATATTTTTGTGTACCGCCGGTGGGTTCCAGGGAGCCACCCATGCTGTAGGTGCACACGGAGTTTTTAATACATCTGTACACTTCTAAAGAACCCCAGTCTGACTGGGGCATGCAGTGTGGGCCGAAGCCCACCTGTATTACGCACGACATTACTACCTCAGCTATGTTGGGCAATGCAATGGGATATTTTTGTGTACCGCCGGTGGGTTCCAGGGAGCCACCCATGCTGTAGGTGCACACGGAGTTTTTAATACATCTGTACACTTCTAAAGAACCCCAGTCTGACTGGGGCATGCAGTGTGGGCCGAAGCCCACCTGTATTACGCACGACATTACTACCTCAGCTGTGTTGGGCAATGCAATGGGATATTTTTGTGTACCGCCGGTGGGTTCCAGGGAGCCACCCATGCTGTAGGTGCACACGGAGTTTTTAATACATGTGTCCACTTCTAAAGAACCCCAGTCTGACTGGGGCATGCAGTGTGGGCCGAAGCCCACCTGTATTACGCACGACATTACTACCTCAGCTGTGTTGGGCAATGCAATGGGATATTTCTATGTACCGCCGGTGGCTTCCTGGCACCCACCCAGGCAGTGGGTCCACAGGGAGTTTAACCTACATGTGTCCACTTGTAAAGAACCCCGGTCTGACTGGGGCATGCAGTGTGGGCCGAAGCCCACCTGTATTACGCACGACATTACTACCTCAGCTGTGTTGGGCAATGCAATGGGATATTTCTATGTACCGCCGGTGGCTTCCTGGCACCCACCCATGCTGTGGGTCCACAGAGAATTATAAATGCATCTGTTTCCACATCTAAAGAACCCCAGTCAGACTGGGGCATGCAGTGTGGACCGAAGCCCACCTGCATTAAGCACGACATTACTACCTCAGCTGTGTTGGGCAATGCAATGGGATATTTTTATGTACCGCCGGTGGGTTCCAGGGAGCCACCCATGCTGTAGGTGCACACGGAGTTTTTAATACATCTGTACACTTCTAAAGAACCCCAGTCTGACTGGGGCATGCAGTGTGGGCCGAAGCCCACCTGTATTACGCACGACATTACTACCTTAGCTGTGTTGGGCAATGCAATGGGATATTTCTATGTACCGCCGGTGGCTTCCTGGCACCCACCCATGCTGTCGGTCCACAGGGACTTCACAATAGGGAGTTGTACCTGCCTGTGTCTATGAATTAAAAAGCCCGGTCTAACTGGGGCATGCAGACACCTTGACAGAATGAATAGTGTGTGGCACATAGGTTCCCCATTGCTATGCCTACGTGTGCAGCTCCTGATGGCGGTGGCACAGGATTCTATTTCTCATTGCTTCTGTACAGCATTGTGGGCTATCGCCCCACCCCTTTTAAAGAGGGTCGCTGCCTAGCCATGCCAACCCTCTGCAGTGTGTGCCTGCGGTTCCTCCTCATGGCAGACGCACTTCTAAATAGACATGAGTGTGGCGTGGCATGAGGGCAGCTGAAGGCTGCACAGGGACACTTTGGTGTGCGCTGTGGGGGGGGAGGGGGGGGCGGTTGGTCAGCATGTAACCCAGGAGAAGTGGCAGCGGAGTGTCATCCAGGCAGTGATTGTGCTTTGTTGTAGCTAGTGTGGTGCTTAGCAAAGGTATGCCATGCTAATGAGGGCTTTTCAGAAGTAAAAGTTGTTGGGAGGGGGGGGGGCCCACTCTTGCCGGTATTGTGGCTTAATAGTGGGACCTGTGAACTTGAGTTGCAGCCCAACATGTAGCCCCTCGCCTGCCCTATCCGTTTCTGTGTCATTCCCATCACTTTCTTGAATTGCCCAGATTTTCACACATGAAAACCTTAGCGAGCATCGGCGAAATACAAAAATGCTCTGGTCGCCCATTGACTTCAATGGGGTTCGCTGTTCGAAATGAACCCTCGAGCATCGCGGGAAGTTCGTTCCGAATAACGAACACCCAAACATTTTGGTGTTCGCTCATCTCTAATTATTACGATGTGCATTTCTCTGTAGAAAAAATGTGTCTATTATATTTATAAATGTTACACCTATTTTTTATTTTTAAAAACTTCCAAGGGGGTTGCCATATTAGAGGTGCACATTTCCTTTCTATATTGTCTGGAGAACACAGTGAAGCTGCATATATGTGCTTTAATAGACTATTACAGTCTCAAGGAAGGCATTCGCAAAATAAAGCCCCTTCCCCTAGAGTCCAGGAAGTGATACACAGATACATACAGAGCACTATCAGTGTTAATAGTGTTGCTATCCTGTCCTATCTAAGCCTGTTGATGTACAATAATGGATCAATGGATCTAATGATGGTGAACAGCAAACATTTTTTTTACAAATAGGATACATTACTTTTAAATGTAAATAGTTTTTCCTTTTCGCACATTCCATGAATATCTAATTTCTCCATATTCCAGTTCTTGGACCTTTAATTTGAAGTTCGAGAGATACAGACACTCTGACATTGTCTGATCAGTATTGACAGTATTAGACTCTATAGAAATATACTCTATTCACAAAGGAAGTAGTAATGACCAGGTGTTCATTTATTCACACATAAACAGGAGGAAAAACAGAGGAACAGTACAGGGCAGAGTCCTAAGAAAAGTCTTGCAGAATTATTACTTCAGGGGCTGTGCAAGTATTTACTAACACAGACAAGTCAGGAGGTGTTCTTTAGGGCCTCCTTACAGTTTTATTTTCTACTGCAGCATATCAGCAAACTGAGAAAGGTCACCAGGCTAAGAAATAGCATAGTAAACTCTCATGCTGGGCCCTTTGGGGCATTCTTGTTTTAATTGTTCAGTTCCTCTTATTTTCTTTTTAGTACATTGTTTCATCTTATAGGACTCAAGGAAGTCCTAGTTTGTATCCTAAATGCAAAGAAAAGAATATTTTCTCAAAATTATATTCACAGACTGTAATTTTAATAATAAATAACTATAACTAAATGTATATTTCATTTGGTAGTTATTTGATCTGTTCCTAAGGCATCTATGGGCTGGTATAATTTAGGGGTTTTTGTTATTTCACTATTTATTTTTTAAAGGAACGTTTATTGGGCATGTCATACATCATAATATAGAAATAGGGAGAGTCATCAAGAATACTTTACAAAATTAAAACATTACAGTTTTCTCACTCCATTCAGAGTTTATAATATCCCCCGCCCCCTTTATAATACCCCCCCCCCCCCCCCCCCAAGAATCCCAACCTGGGAAATCGTAACAAATAGAACAAAGAACTATAAACTAATCCCACAGCACCAGTTTTGTGTATACATATTGTCCATGCAAGTCACAAACCAATGGAGAAAAGACCTTCAGTTTTTCCAGAAAATAGGAGTTAGGGTGGATTCACACGAGCGTGTTTTTAAGCGTACATAGGTGCGTACATAAGTGCGCACCCATGTATGTGCAAAAACATGCGTGAATGCAGGTCTGTGCATTGTTTTCATATAAGCTCTTCCCTGAAAAACAAAAATTTTAGTGTAAAAAAAAAAATTATAAAAAATAAGCTTACCTGTCCGCCACTGCTGTGTCCCCTGCGGGGATGAAGAACACATCTGCCGCATGCAGCAGATGTTTCCTTCATCCCCGCTAGTAAAAAGAATTACCTGCTGCTACATCTGCCACACCTGTGACAGATGCAGCAGAGGAATTCTTTAATTCTCTACCGCAGCTGTCACACATGACAGCTGCGGTAGAGGATTCTGCTGCTGGCAGCCTGTCAATTGATTTCAGGGAAGGACTTTAAATGTAAGCCCTTCCCTGAAAATCTAGTAAAAGTGCTGTAAAAAACAAAAAAAAATAGATACTCACCTTGCTTCAGCTGCCGGGGCTCAGCCTCGTCTTCTCCTGCTGTCCCCTGCTCTGTGGTGCTGATCTATCAACAGGCGGGGATTTAAAATCCCCACCTGCTGAAAGAGCTGTTTGAGATTGGCTGAGGTGTTCTTCATCCCCGCGGCGGACAGGTAAGTTTATTTATTTATTTTTTTACACTAAAATTTTTGTTTTTCAGGGAAGGGCTTATATGTAAAGTCCTTCCCTTAAAAAATAATGCAGGGGTGCCGGCAGACCATTGTTTTCAATGGAGCTGCCGGCAGCAGCCGCGGCTCTATTGAAAATACTGCTTGCATTCACTATGGTGCACGCATGTCCTATCCTTGCAGGCACACACCTGTAAAGCACAGACATGTACACACACCATAGTGAATGCATTGGGGCTAATGGACGTGCGTTTTTGTGCATGCGTATGCACGCGCAAAATACACGCTCGTCTGAAGCCACCCTAAGTCATATACATACAGCGAAGTATTGGGGCAGTCAACCCACCGACCCCATATCTTGGTGAACTTGGCAGGGCATCCCCTAGCCATATATGTCATTTTATATAGAGGGGCAACACTGTTTATCTCACAAAGCCAGGCAGCCCTAGTGGGCTTTTTGGGATGTTTCCAATTAAGTAATATTACCTATTTAGCATAGAAAAAAAGCAATTTGTGTAGGGTTCGTGCTGCCGGATCGACCGGAATGTCTTCCACAAGGCCAAAGAGACAGACCTTAGGGTATAGGATACACGGCTCCCAGATGCGTCTCCATGAACTCAAGAACATCTCTCCAACAAGCTTGTAAAACATGACACTCCAAGAACATATGCATAATTGTGCCTGTATCCATCAAGCACCTTGGGCAGTCTGAACTAGGAGATAAGCCCATAGTGTTTAGACGGCGAGGAGTATAATAGATTCTATGAAGGAACTTGATTTGTATTATCCTGTCTCTAGTACTTATTAAGGTAGGCCCAGAGCCTGCCAAAAGGTCCAGGTCCGGTATATCCAAGCCCCATTTTTCAAAAACCCTGTCTCCCTGAGAAGCAAGGCTACGCATCAGCTGTCTATAGAAACAGGAGAGCGGCTTCAGAATATTAGCCATCTGTGCCAATTCCTCCAGCTGAGTCAAGACAAGGGGGATACTCAGGCCCTCAAATTGGACTCTCAGGGCATGGCAAAGTTGGAAATACCTAAAAAGGGAGCTACTAGGGAGGCCAAAACGTGTCTGCAATTATAAAAAGGTACAGAAAATGCCACCTTCAACAACATCTGTGAGGGTAGTGATCCCATGCCATCTCCAGAAGACTATATCGGGCATACATTGCAAGTGTGGGAGGTTGGGGTTACACCATAGAGGGGTATGAGGAGGCTACCTGGTTATTTCATTACTTATGTAAATAAAATTGTGTGCTTTCCTAATTAAAAACCAAGCATGATCTGGGAACATTAAAATGTAGTCACCCCAACATGTAGCAACTATAATGATATCAGCTTATGATACAGGCTAGTTTCAAAAGGTTTCTTGAGGTGTATAGGGCTTTTCATAGCAACTATGGGAATTTGAGTAGGGGAGTAATAGGTACCGTTTACATGGTGGAATGTGTGTGTGAGAGGGTAAAGTAAGATGCTAAATCCCCTTTGATATGCCTGCCTATACATGGGTCGAAGGACTTTCAGAGATAAAGGTCATGTGATTGTGAAATTACCATGGTCCTGGAAGTCACTAGGACTAGTTCTGTGTGCTAAGGCTATGTATGAGGGCAAACCTCCACCCCCAGGTCACGTCGGTGGCCATCTTGGCCAGATAGAGATTATTAGAACAGCATCACAAATGTGTGTGGAGAGAGCCAGAAGCATGAACAGCCCTGAAGTGGCAAGGACCATTTACTGCAGCACAGGCAGCAGTTTCAACATGCTGGGGGTTGGTAGAGGGGTGGCAAGAAGGCATGAGAGACTGTCAGTGGTGCAAGCTGTAGGTGCAATTGTTTCCCCATGATAGAAACAAGAAGATGAAGAAGATGCTGATGACACTATGGATCCAGATATAGAGTTGCAGGATGCATAAGTCCAACAACTACATAGTGTGTGAACACTAGGGACAATGATGGACGAATATGGTCAGTGGCAGTATCTATCTAGAAGGGACTGTGATACGGGGAATGCGGGATGATGATATAATGTTGTAGTTTATGGGTTAGTGAGTGACATTATGTGTATTATAGTTAGTGAGAAATGTGATGTGTATTAGTACATTGATGGTGATGGGACGGCATGTGTAACTGAACAGTTGAAGCAATGTCATATGAAGCTGGGATATATTGTGACGGGGAACAGTGCATTTTGGAATAGCAGTAGTATGTGTCAGTACTATCTGATGTGAAATTAAAATTTGAGAAATGTTGGTTTGCACCTACAGTGCATTGAGCCCACAGTGACACATAAATTGGTGCATTCTCCGTCACCTTACAGTGTATGAGACCACAATAGTGACATGCCATGGAGCTTCATGGATGTAATATGGAGTACAATATTAAGTACAGAGCACTATGAGGATAGTGGTTAGTAATGTGTGAGTTGAGGCCTTGTCTCATCGAGGTGTTCCCCTGATTTGGAAATATAAGTCTGGAGTCCAGTTAAAAATGTACAATAGACAAGTATGTTATACTGCCTGTGTGATTTCTGATGAAAATTGCATAACGTTCAAGTACACAACACTTCAACGTTTAAGTATTAAGTAAAGCTTATTTTTTTTAAATTCTGTCTTCGTCTCCATCTGTTACCACCACATTATAATACCAACACCCCCATCTGCTTCATGTGCAAGACTTTAATGTGGATTTTGCAATGAAATTTGAGTAAAAAAAAAAAGATTACCTGCACATGAAATTGCCCCATGGAATAGTGCTAAATCTATGTGCGAATCCATGACATTTCAAAATGTAAACCTGTGAAAAGCTGGGATTTGTGCCGCGGATTCTGAGACATATTTTTCTGAGACATTTCTGAAGAAAAAATCCACCATATGAACATGAGTGGCAAGAAAAATAATTGTGCAGAACACAAAAACGTACTATAGATGCCATTAGTTGAAAGTATTTATTGGACTAAACACTACTTTTTCTACAAATTATCCTTCTACCATTTTATTACGGGAGCATTTACTGTTAGTAAACTTTACCTAGTAGTACTATACATGGATGCTTCTACAAGGTGAGTATTGAAGTGCAACTTCAATAGATAAGCCATATGTTACAGTACAATCTGAAGTCTTCGTCTTATGTTGTATAAGTGTTTAAATTTTCTGCCAATTTTAACCAGATATTTTGCAGAGGAGCTACAAGAACATTAAAGCTCAGAAATGCTATATTTCATCAGCTGAGAGATGCCCTAAATGTCATAGACTTGGACAATGCTCTAAAAAATAAATGTAAACAAACTAAATTGGATATCTTTAGAATAAGCTTAGGTGGGTATTATGAAGAATACATTCCTTATTATCTTATGGAAATAAAATACAAACTGAAAAGAGAACATTTTAGTTTAAATGTAAAAGACCAAATAAATAACAGAAATGCAATTTTAAATTTATTAATTAAATAAGGTATTTAGACGAGCTTAATCACACAAATGGTATGGGGACTGTTTCCTTTTTTTTCTACAGTATGTTCAGCAGTCACTTCATATGGGGTTTTTCCTGTACACATATGCAGCCAGCCAGACCGCGGTGAGGTGAGCAGCAATGATGGTGATCACGGTGGCTCTGCTGCTTTCCCTCATTAGCGGAAGGCGATGCAGAGTTGGAAAAATAATAATTTAGGTTTTTAGATTTTGGTGCTACCTGCGAAGTCAGGCATGGTAAGATGGTATTTTGTTAAGTTCGTGATGCCAGTCCATATACAGGCCGAAACCTGTGCCAAACAAAATAATAAAAAAAGATGGGAAAAATAAACTAAAACTCTTGCTTTCCCCTGAAGTGTAATGTGGTACATCACTGCAGATGTTGCGGTGGTGGGAAGAGACTCCAGGAGGCAGGATGAATGGTGAAATCAAGAGATACTTTATTCTTCTTATAGAAAAGGGTTTTCAATACTTTATTCTCATTAGCATTACTTTATCTTAAGGTATACTTCACTTAGGTAATTCAGTTACATCAATTTGAACAAGTGTAGGCATGAAGTGCAGAAATCACATCTGAACACCGGTGGGCTCTTTAACACTAAGTAAGCATGGGAATTGTTTCTGTCTTCTATGCTTTGCCCTCCTGCTTTTCTCTCTCTCTCTTTCTCTTTCCCTCTATTCTTTCAAGTATGAAGCTCTATTTTTAGTTTTTTTCAGTTACTTTACTTTATTCTTCTAGTTCTGACTGTTTTCTCTATCTCGCTGAAAGTCCTGCTTTATCTTATTTCTCTTGCTTTTTCTCCCCAGACTTTATATAACTTGGGTACTCACACTTTTTCTGCTACCCACTGCACTGGCTTCTTTTCTTGAAAATGTAATAACAGGAGGAGGTAACATGAAATACAGATGGTTAGTCTTAAGCTACATATGCATTCAAGATGACTTGCTGTGAGTGCTGTGGCAGCAGTAGACCTGGTATAACCCCCATGAGAAGGGCCAGTGAGCAAAAGAGATTCCTGGTCTGAGAGCAATGCACAATAATGAGATAATTTGGGACCAGAAAACTAAAGAGACACAAACTATGAGCAATGGACAGAGAGGACATGTGCCCCTCCTGTAAGTACTTCAAAAGTGAATGCTCTGGTTTTGTAAGGGGCTCACTCCTAAGTGAGGCACAAGGCTATTCCCCAAAAGGTGGTTAATATAGCCCCACAAAAAAAACTGCTGGCAGGGCAAATTGTAGCAGAACTTAGCCTATCAAAGTCCCATAGTTGCACAATAGAAACAGTATGCATAGCCTTACTTGGAAGAAACTGAGAAATTCACAACTGCAGTGTAAGTACTATGCTGTAGGGTCATGTAGTTAAATAGATTTATTGAATAAACTTGTCAACAACTCTGCTTTACATGAGAGCACCTCTTAAACAAATACATCAATACATCATGTAAAATACAAAGGCAGAAAAGCCAATGCTTCTGAAATACATGTTTTTATAAATAGCAAAAGCACTGAAATTGGCATTATTAATGCAGCTGTGTAGCAGTGGGGTAAGATGAGGGATGCATCACTGTGAGATGAAGAAGCTTGTTGAACATCTTGTCTATCCTTTGAATAATTTGACTGCTTACTGATGTGTTTTTTGTAAAATATGTTGGAGTTGGCATGCATTCAGATCTTGATTAGGTAAAACACTTGTGTCATATTTAATTAAAAACTACTTTCTTGGAAATAAAGATTTGTAGATTCATCTTAAATACGTTACTTTGATGTCTACATATGTAGCAATTGTTAACATGACTGGCGTATTGTGATAACTCAATCTACGGTGCTATAGTACATTGTAATTGAGTTATCATAATGCATTAGACAGCAACATTTGCTACTTCTATATAAGCCTGAACCCCAAATGCACACTAAAATGCTCATTGCTAACATCACAACCAAGTAACTTCCAGCTTGGATGTAAGATTGGGGTCAAATAGCCTCAGAAAAATGCACATAGTCCAATTGTATTCAATTTGTAAAGGCCCATTTAGACGGGCCGAATATCAGGCAAACGATGCCAGACACTCATCCCCGCATACACTCACTCCTGTGCTGTGGCACGGGAGCTAGTATCGCTGGCTCGCTCCTCGCTTCCCCCTACCCCTGTCCATTGACTTAACATAGCAGCCATTCAGTACTGAACAGCTGCTATTTAGAATGAATGATCCTCGTTCAGCTCATTGTCCATCCTTTATGCTGCATAAACGATGGACAATGAGCTGAACGATGATCGTTCAGTGTAAATAGTAGCCATTCAGTACTGAAAGGCCACTATGTTAAGTCCATGGAGAGGGGTGGGGGAGAGCGAGGAGTGAAATATCCTCTAGCCGCCCCACTGTGAGCCAGCGATACCTGCTCCTGTGCAGCAGCACAGGAGCAAGTATGTGCGGCAATGAGTGTAAGGCATCGTTTGCCTGACATTTGTCCCGTCTAAATGGGCCTTAACTTAGGTGGAGAAAAAGCTTTTTTTCATCAATTCATTGTATCCGACCTTTCAATCAATAAAATTGTAATGTGCCTTAAAAACAGATTGTGGATAGAGATGAGCGAGCATACTTGATAAGGCAAACTACTCGAGCGAGTAGTGCCTTACTCGAGTACCTGCCCGCTCATCTCTAAAGATTTGGGTGTCGGCAGGGGGCGGGGAGCGGAGAGGGAGAGCAGGGAGGAATGGAGGGGAGATCTCTCTCTCTCTCTCTTCCACCCGCTCCCCTCTGCTCACGGCCGCAACTCACCTGTCACCCGCGCCGGCAGCCGAATCTTTAGAGATGAGCGGGCAGGTACTCGAATAAGGCACTACTCACTTGAGTAGTTTGCCTTATCGAGTATACTCGGTCATCTCTAATTGTGGAGCTTATGCGCATTCAGCTCCAGAAATTGCAAATAAGTTGCAAATTTGCATTAGAGTACTTGAAGAGAAACAGGGTTGAACTGGCTCATAAGGTTATGAAAGGGTCCTTTGTGAGACTCATGTTGCAACTAAATGGGACAACCACATTTAGAACTGACTTTATAATCAATCACCTGCTACTAGAATCTATTTCTTCTGGTTTGATTCACAAATAACTTTTTGGGCCTATTACACGTCCTGTATGTGCAACAACAAACTTTATGATACAATTAAATATGGATAGGCATACGCTTTGTATCTGCACCAGAATTGTTTGGACTGCATGCAGCAAATCCCTAAATACAATTTTTCATGTTTTATTTTGTGAAAGACGAGTGCTACACTCATGTTGTATCGATTGTGTAGTCACAATGCTGATAGGGGTTTGTACAAAGGTATCATGCAAATTGCAAGTGAATCCATAGAATTTGCAATGAAGATATTCATTATATTCAACAGATATGAACGTAGCCTAAAGATGGATGTGTTGAAATGTCAGTATCTTGATAAAAGTACAAAAGTAAAATAATAAAGATTACAATTCCGCCGCGCGACTGCCCCCACCAGCTAGACCAGCTGTGACCTGGACTACAGCGGGTCGACGTTGCCACGTCACTGTGTGACGTCACCCTACGGCCGCCCACTTTCAGACAGAACTAACAGCAGATTATCTGGCTTGTATTAACACAATGATTACCCCACCACAATACGTATTATATTTTTCTATATAAGTGTGTATTATATGGTCTGTGTCTATATGGCTTGATGAAGGTGCCTGTGTGCACGGAAACGCGTTGTCAGTATTATTGCCTGTTACTTAGCTGTTTTATATGATTAAATATTAAGCTGAAAATTACTATGTTGGCCGGAGTTCCATGTGTCTCCATCTGACACCCAGATAAAATAAGTTCCTTCACCATCACTAGGAGGGGGCTTCTGTGTTGATCATGTCCCCCTCTTTTCGAGTAAGTTTTTTACTTTGACCATTGGTGTTACTTTGATTATGTTCTCTGTTACATGCTCTTCCAATGAGTGCAGGAATTTTTTTATTTTTTGAATTTATCCTTTCTGTTTTCATGCTCTGGGGACCCTTTGTTTAAAGGATCCATGAAATCCGTTCTGATCTCCTCTTACCAGTGGGTGGGATCGGCATAGGAGCGGAACTTTCAAAAACTATGATCTGGGCCACAGGTAAGGCACCTGGCTACCCAGTTTTTTTGGGTTCAGATGTCCACACCAGGTGAGTCCTAAGTTTTTAAAGAAACTGTGGCGGTTTCCTGATTCTTATATGATATGTACTAAGTATTTAAGTAAGTACCAAGATTTTCCTGGTAGTGACTTAGGTACTGTAAATTGAGGAATCAGCAAGCAAGCAAAGAAACAAATTGTTGCATATATACAATTATATGGCACTACAATAAAAAATGATCATATACACTATGTATAATGAAAATCAATACAGTTAGGTGATGAGCCAAAGAGAAAGATAAGTAGGACAAGATCTGTAAATTGAAGGAAACGAGACACATAGATTGAGTTAACACTTCAGTCTGAGCGCATCCATATTTATCCTGTTCATTTTTTGAGCGGTAATAGGATTAGACAGCATATCTATCCTGGTAATTCCTCTCCTCAGCCTGGGTCATTCTGGCAAAAAATTGACTAATTTCAGATATGGCTTCCTCATCAGGAAAAATGAATCAGTTAGTTAAGGGAGATTGTGACTGCTCTCCTGGTGGCATGTCTCAAGTACATTTTAGATTTAACATGTCTGGAAAGGAAGGATGCTAAATTTCAATGTGATCTACAAAAGAGAGGAAACTCAGTGCCAGTATTAATAGGAGGAGATGCAAAGCTGAGTGATCTATCATGTATCTGTATATAAGCAATTTCCTCAGTTAATAAGTATAATCTTCTAGCAGACAAACTCAACAAATTGAACCAGATAGAGTTCACCAACATGACTGATAATTATTATTGTAACAGGGACAGAGGTGATTTGTCACCATCACAATAAGGGCTAAGACTAAAATAAGGTACAACCAATATGTTTCATCTATAAAAAGTATGTTACAGCTTCCCTGTTTGTTATCCAAATGAAAGTATATTCACATGGTCCATTATGCTGATTTGTGCATAGCAAACAACATCTTCAATCACTATGATTAATTCATTATTTCTTAAAGCACACCATCAGTGGAAAATAAGAACTGCACAGTGCTCCTAGATTCTTATGTACAGTATCTATGTGAAGCTTTTCCCACCAAAGCTCAGCATTTTGTTCCATGTTATGTTTAGGTTTTACATTTGCCATGTTTCAGATGGTAGAAGCCTGCCAACTTACATTACATTTGCTATTTTTTCTCTCTCTTGTTAATTCCCTCATTCATGCTGCATGAATAAGTGTAAAGGCTGAGGCTGCTGTAATCACAGGACTTAATTAACTAAAAATGCTTTTACACTGAACAATGATCATTCAAAAAATCGCTAATTTGTTTGAATTTGAACGATAACCATTCAGTGTATACATAGCCAGGGATCAAACAATGAACTATAGTTCATTTATCGTTTATCGCTAATTTCTTGCAAGCATGAAAATAATTGTTGCCTTGTGTGCTAATCATTTGGTTTAATACAGATTGTTCAATCATTCTCATTCACTGGTACATTCATGTGTGAACAAATGAGAGAACAATTTATCTGCCTACATAAACAGGCTGCATGAGCAAATGAGCAAACTCTGTTATTGCTCACTTGTTTGCTTGTGTGATAAATCGTTCCAGGTAAAAGCTTTCTCTACAGACAAACAGCTTAAATTTCCTATTTGAGTAATATATCAAGATCTTAGATTATCTATCTATCTATCTGCAGGGAGGAAGTAAAGGGCTCTAGAGATGAGCGAACGTACTCGTCCGAGCTTGATACTCGTTCGAGTATTAGCATGTTCGAGATGCTCGTTACTCGTAACGAGTACCACGCGATGTTCGGGTTACTTTCACTTTCATCTCTGAGACGTTAGCACGCTTTTCTGGCCAATTGAAAGACAGGGAAGGCATTACAACTTCCCCCTGTGACGTTCAAGCCCTATACTACCCCCCTGCAGTGAGTGGCTGGCGAGATCAGGTGTCACACGAGTATAAAAATCGGCCCCTCCCGCGGCTCGCCACAGATGCGTTCTGACATAGCTGAGGGAAAGTGCTATTGTGTTGGAGCTGCTATAGGGAGAGTGTTAGGAGTTATTGTAGGCTTCAAGAACCCCAACGGTCCTTCTTAGGGCCACATCTAACCGTGTGCAGTACTGTGGAGGCTGCTTTTTGCAGTGTTGCACATTTTTTTTTTTTTGCTATATCGGCCGTGCAGAGCATTGCGCCCTGCAGTAATACTCCAGGGACAGAAGTGCTTAGGCAGGGAGAGCGTTAGGAGTATTTTAGACAGGGACAGAAGACACATTATTGATTGAATATAGGCAGTGGGCCTTTTCTAAAAAATATTGGGCAAAAAATCTATTTGGCCTGCCTGTCACTGTGCTCAGTGTTCTGGGTCTGTGTGTGCTGGGTGTAGTAGTTCTACAAAATCATACGCAGCCAGCTAAGTGTTACAGCAGGCTTGCGCCAAATTATTTCCTGGCTCTGTCTGGGCTCTGAAATCACCGCTGTGTTGCAGTTAACAGTGCAACACTCTGCAGTTCTGTGACATAGTCCAGGGACAGAAGTGTGGAGGCAGGAACAGAAGACACATTATTGATTAAATATAGGCAGTGGGCCTTTTCTAAAGAATATTGGGCAAAAAATCTATTTGGCCTGCCTGTCACTGTGCTCAGTGTTCTGGGTCCGTGTGTGCTGGGTGTAGTAGTTCTACAAAATCATACGCAGCCAGCTAAGTGTTACAGCAGGCTTGCGCCAAATTATTTCCTGGCTCTGTCTGGGCTCTGAAATCACCGCTGTAATACTCCAGGGACAGAAGTGTGGAGGCAGGGACAGAGGACATATTATTGATTGCATATAGGCAGTGGGCCTTTTCTAAAAAATATTGGGCAAAAAATCTATTTGGCCTGCCTGTCACTGTGCTCAGTGTTCTGGGTCTGTGTGTGCTGGGTGTAGTAGTTCTACAAAATCATACGCAGCCAGCTAAGTGTTACAGCAGGCTTGCGCCAAATTATTTCCTGGCGTTCCGTAAGCGATGTCAGCCTCCAACCACAGGCCAATAAGCGGCACATTTAATTACAGCGTTCTGTTTCTGCATTACTGGTAATACAGCATGCTGAGGGGTAGGGGTAGGCCTAGAGGACGTGGTCGCGGCCGAGGACGCGGAGGCCCAAGTCAGGGTGTGGGCACAGGCCGAGCCAGTGCGGTGGCCAGGGGTAGAGGCAGGGCCAGACTGAATAATCCACCAACTGTTTCCCAAAGCGCCCCCTCGCGTCATGCCACCCTGCAGAGGTCAAGGTGCTCTACAGTGTGGCAGTTTTTCACAGAGACGCCTGACGACCGACGAACAGTGGTGTGCAACCTTTGTCGCGCCAAGATCAGCTGGGAAGGCACCACCACCAGCATGCGCAGGCATATGATGGCCAAGCACCCCATAAGGTGGGACGAAGGCCGTTCACCGCCTCCGGTTTGCACCACTGCCTCTCCCCCTGTGCCCCAACCTGCCACTGACATCCAACCCCCCTCTCAGGGCACAGGCACTATCGTCTCCTGGCCTGCACCCACACCCTCACCTCCGCTGTCCTCGGCCCCATCCAGCAATGTCTCTCAGCGCAGCATCCAGCCGTCGCTAGCGCCACTGTTTGAGCGCGAGCGCAAGTACGCCGCAACGCACCCGCACACTCAAGCATTAAATATGCACATTGCCAAATTGATCAGCCTGGAGATGCTGCCGTATAGGCTTGTGGAAACGGAGGCTTTCAAAAGCATGATGGCGGCGGCGGTCCCGCGCTACTCGGTTCCCAGTCGCCACTACTTTTCCCGATGTGCCGTCCCAGGCCTGCACGACCACGTCTCCCGCAACATTGTACGCGCCCTCACCAACGCGGTTACTGCCAAGGTCCACTTAACAACCGACACGTGGACAAGCACAGGCGGGCAGGGCCACTATATCTCCCTGACGGCACATTGGGTGAATTTAGTGGAGGCTGGGACAGAGTCAGAGCCTGGGACCGCTCACGTCCTACCCACCCCCCGAATTGCGTGCCACAGGTCGGTGGTGGTATCTGCGGCGGTGTATGCTTCCTCCACTAAACCAACCTCCTCCTATGCAACCTCTGTCTTGCAATCAAGATGTGTCAGCAGCAGCACGTCGCCAGCAGCGTGGCAGCACAGCGGTGGGCAAGCGTCAGCAGGCCGTGCTGAAACTACTCAGCTTAGGAGAGAAGAGTCAGACGGCCCACGAACTGCTGCAGGGTCTGACAGAGCAGACCGACCGCTGGCTTGCGCCGCTGAGCCTCCAACCGGGCATGGTCGTGTGTGACAACGGCCGTAACCTGGTGGCGGCTCTGCAGCTCGGCAGCCTCACGCACGTGCCATGCCTGGCCCATGTCTTTAATTTGGTGGTTCAGCGCTTTCTGAAAAGCTACCCACACTTGTCATATCTGCTCGGAATGGTGCACCAGCTCTGCGCACATTTGTGCAAGTCCCACACGCACGCTGCCACCCTGCGGACACTGCAACATCGGTTTCATCTGCACCTGCACCGATTGCTGTGTGACGTGCCCACACAGTGGAACTCTACGCTCCACATGTTGGCCAGGCTCTATGAGCAGCGTAGAGCTATTGTGGAATACCAACTCCAACATGGGCAGCGTAGTGGGAGTCAGCCTCCTCAATTATTTACAGAAGAGTGGGCCTGGTTGGCAGACATCTGCCAGGTCCTTGGAAACTTTGAGGAGTCTACCCAGATGGTGAGCGGGGATGCTGCAATCATTAGCGTCACCATTCCTCTGCTATGCCTCTTGAGAAGTTCCCTGCAAAGCATAAAGGCAGACGCTTTGCACTCGGAAACGGAGGCGGGGGAAGACAGTATGTCGCTGGAGAGTCAGAGCAACCTCATGTCTATATCTCAGCGCGTTGAGGAGGAGGGGGAGGAGCATGAGGAGGAGGGGGAAGAGACAGCTTGGCCCACTGCTGAGGGGACAGATGCTGCTTGCCTGTCATCCTTTCAGTGTGTATGGCCAGAGGAGGAGGAGGGGGAGGAGCATGAGGAGGAGGGGGAAGAGACAGCTTGGCCCACTGCTGAGGGTACAGATGCAGCTTGCCTGTCATCCTTTCAGCGTGTATGGCCAGAGGAGGAGGAGGAGGAGGAGGATCCTGAAAGTGATCTTCCGAGTTTGGACAGCCATGTGTTGCGTACAGGTACCCTGGCTTACATGGCTGACTTCATGTTAGGATGCCTTTCTCGTGACCCTCGCGTTACACGCATTCTGGCCACTACGGATTACTGGGTGTACACACTGCTCGACCCACGGTATAAGGAGAGCCTTTCCACTCTCATTCCCGAAGAGGAAAGGGGTTCGAGAATGATGCTATACCACAGGGCGCTGGTGGACAAACTGATGGTAAACTTCCCATCCGACAGCGCTAGTGGCCGAAGGCGCATTTCCGCGGCCCAGGTAGCAGGGGAGGCGCAGAGATCAGGCAGCATGTACAGCGCAGGCAGGGGAACACTCTCTAAGGCCTTTGACAGCTTTATGGCTCCCCAGCAAGACTGTGTCACTGGTCCCCAGTCAAGGCTGAGTTGGCGGGAGCACTGTAAAAGGATGGTGAGGGAGTACGTAGCCGATCGCACGACCATCCTCGGTGACGCCTCTGCCCCCTACAACTACTGGTGTCGAAGCTGGACACGTGGCCTGAACTCGCACTGTATGCCCTGGAGGTGCTTGCTTGTCCTGTGGCTAGCGTCTTGTCAGAGAGTGTGTTTAGTGTGGCTGGGGGAATCATCACGGATAAGCGTACCCACCTGTCAACCGACAGTGCCGACAGGCTTACACTCATCAAGATGAACAAAGCCTGGATTTCCCCAGACTTCTCTTCTCCACCAGCGGACAGCAGCGATACCTAAACAATACGTAGGCTGCACCCGCGGATGGAAGCATCGTTCTCTATCACCATCCAAAACGGGGACCCTCTTGCTTCATCTATCTGTGTATAATATTCCTCCTCCTCCGCTTGCTCCTCCTCCTGAAACCTCACATAATCACGCCGAACGGGCAATTTTTCTTAGGCCCACAAGGCTCAGTCATATAATTTTTCTAAACAATTTTTATACGTTTCAATGCCCATT
This sequence comes from Eleutherodactylus coqui, assembly GCF_035609145.1. Classification (NCBI taxonomy): domain Eukaryota; kingdom Metazoa; phylum Chordata; class Amphibia; order Anura; family Eleutherodactylidae; genus Eleutherodactylus; species Eleutherodactylus coqui. Next base: position 138,642,914 of record NC_089842.1, read on the forward strand.
AAAGCGTTGAAACTTTCACCTCAACCAATTTTTATTTTTACTGGGCTGCCTCCAGGCCTAGTTACCAATTAAGCCACATTAACCAAAGCGATTAATGGGTTTCACCTGCCCTCTTGGTTGGGCATGGGCAATTTTTCTCAGGTACATTAGTACTGTTGGTACACCAATTCTTGGGGGCCCTCGCCTACAGTGTAATCAAATTAATTTTTTGCCCACCTGCATTACAGCTCACGTAACATCAGCTGTGATGGGCACTGCAATGGGATATATTTATGTACCGCCGGTGGGTTCCAGGGAGCCACCCATGCTGTGTGTGCACAGGGAGTTGTAACTGCATGTGTCCACTTCTAAAGAACCCCAGTCTGACTGGGGTATGCAGTGTGGGCCAAAGGCCACCTGCATTAAACATGAATTTATTACCTCAGCTGTGATGGGCAATGCAATGGGATATATTTATCTACCGCCGGTGGGTTCCAGGGAGCCACCCATGCTGTGGGTGCACACGGAATTCCCATTGCGGAGTTGTACCTGCCTGTGACTATTTATAAAAAACCGCGGTCTGACTGGGACATGCAGACACCTTGACAGAATGAATAGTGTGTGGCACATAGGTTCCCCATTGCTATGCCCACGTGTGCAGCTCCAGATGGAGGTGGCACAGGATTGCATTTCTCATTGCTTCTGTACAGCATTGTGGACTATCGCCCCGCCCCTTTTAAAGAGGGTCGCTGCCTAGCCGTGCCAACCCTCTGCAGTGTGTGCCTGCGGTTCCTCTGGCAGACGCACTTATAAATAGACATGAGGGTGGCGTGGCATGAGGGCAGCTGAAGGCTGGGCAGGGACAGTTTGGTGTGCGCTGTGGACACTGGGTCGTGGGGGGGGGGGGGGGTTGGGCAGCATGTAACCCAGGAGAAGTGGCAGCGGAGTGTCATGCAGGCAGTGATTGTGCTTTGTTGGAGGTAGTGTGGTGCTTAGCAAAGTTATGCATTGCTAATGACGGCTTTTCAGAAGTAAAAGTTGTTGGGAGGGGGGGGGGGCACTCTTGCCGCTATTGTGGCTTAATAGTGGGACCTGTGAACTTGAGATGCAGCCCAACATGTAGCCCCTCGCCTGCCCTATCTGTTGCTGTGTCGTTCCCATCACTTTCTTGAATTGCCCAGATTTTCACAAACGAAAACCTTAGCGAGCATCGGAGATATACAAAAATGCTCGGGTCGCCCATTGACTTCAATGGGGTTCGTTACTCGAAACGAACCCTCGAGCATCGCGAAAAGTTCGTCTCGAGTAACGAGCACCCGAGCATTTTGGTGCTCGCTCATCTCTAAAGGGCTCCTTTTATTCTGTGCAATATTGAAATGAATGGAAGGTTCATTCTACAAGTGAATGAAGCTAATAAATAGCACTCTGTCTTTAATTCTAGATTGTAAACCTATATTTGCACACTGAAGTGCATGTCCCCAAACGTTATTACAGTAACTTGATCACTAAATATATGTTTCTATACTGATTTTGTTTTGCAGTTAGTTCCTTTCTAACATAGATCTAATAAACTTGATCTATGAACCAAATCGCTGGGGCAGAGGAATCAAATATAATTCAAAGGTCCTTCACTGAATAGGTTTCTAAAACTTAACTTTTATTAATATTTGTCTAAAAAATATAAGAGCTCAAACACAGAAAAAAGAAAAAATGAAAATAAGTAACCACCACCCGTATCTGGATTCTACAATCCTTGGTATACTGTAGAGAACTGTATCGTTCACTATAGAATCATCAGACAGAATACACATTTAACATGTACTCTGCCTGCTAAAATAATTACATCCCTATCAGTAGGATGACAAATAGAAAAGGAATTTGCAGTCAAATAAAAAAACAGTATTTAATACATCCGAACTGCATAAATACCCAGTCACTGCAGTTCTGGACCCCTAATGATAAGCTATCAGACGTGTTATCTCTCTATATCAAGAGGGCAACACCACTCATGTTGGAGGTATACATCTGCTACCATCGAGGCAAAAAAGGTCTACAAAAGACTTTTCATCCCACTGTTGTACCCAATTATTAGGGATAGACTACTAAAGTGTCATGGTAGTTAAGCACTATTTCTGCTGGACTGACATTCTTCCCTAGAATAAATCAGAAAATTATGTAGTGGAAATTCAAGATTAAAAGGTTCTAGGTTCAGTTCTAAGTTTGTTCTCGGTTCTAGGTTCTTCTAGTACATTCTAGGTTCTAGGTTTGGTTCTAGATTTGATATTGGATCTAGATTCTTCTAGGTTTGTTTCTAGGTTCAATATAGATTCTAGGTTCTGGGTTCTAGGTTGTTCTAGGTTCTTGGTTCTAGGTTCTTCTAGGTTCAGTTCTAGATTAAATCTAGGTTTTAGGTTTGATGCGTTTATATTAATCACTCAACTCTTCAACAACCCTATAAATAGTTGGCTTAAAACTAGCGTATATCTTTCCACATAATCAAGTACTAGATAATATACACTACATCTCTAGACTAGAAGTTCCAGAGCAAATCTATTTGTATGGATACACAAGCACAACCAGATTTACAAACAGGTCTGTCTAAATAACAGAGTTCTGAACAATGCCCTATCAGTACCCCTAGTAAAGAACAACAGCTAGATCTCCTAATGGTCTGGTTAAATAACCTAGGCTAAGCAAGAGTTCTATATCTGGAAGCGATATCTCAGCATACAGATTACAGAGCTAAAACCAAAATAAACTGAAATAAAATAATGAGAGGGGCTACCAGAGTCCCCAGCCTTGATGGTAGGCTGGAGACTAATGATCAGCCATAGATCCAGTGCTCTCTTATAAAGCCCAGCTTGGTACCATCCCTCTTGGGGCCTGACCTTGATCCACCAATCAGCATGCATTCCATAAAGTCCCAAACCTCCATCATCAAATAGGGGGTGGATGCCGGTCACCACACAGATGCCAATAGGTCTACAGGCCAATCCATAGGAGTCAAGGATGACAGCTCTGTTAGATGACATCTATACTTTGGCAAGACTTTTCACTTGTGTCTGAGGATCAGAGCAAATATAATAATGTATCATAAGCTGAGCCTGAGACATGGCAATAAGGGGGCGTGTTCCCAGGCAGGGTAGGTCACGTGGTCACGCAACGCCATGATGTCGTAAAACTATGGAGTATGGTTACTGAGAGCACTCAGTCACATGGTCAGATAACGCTGCTCAGAGTTAAGGAGATGCGATCCATATACATAGATACAGCATGACACTAAAGAGGCATTATTACTGAGAGCACTCGGTTACATGATTGATGATGCTAATCAGGGTCACGGTAGTGGGATCCATATCCATGGATATAGAAATGCCACCACAGCAAATGGTAGCACAGATCATAGATACAACAGTGAGGATAGGGGTGAGGGAGCATGGGGTCAGTTCCCCAAAATACCATGACATTGCTTCACATGGTGATTACAGGGGATCTGGCTCTGACATAGACCCAATTACATGATCTACAGACACCATCACATGACTCATTTGAGAGAGCGAACAATGCACATCAAAGTGATTCCCAGAGATAGCATGGGGAACCAGGATGGCACGAGTCACTGGCCGCTCTATTTGTAGTAGCATCCCTCATCACTAATGGTCCTCTCTACTCCTTCCAGTGATGTTATTGGAGGACAAGGCTCAGACATGGGCCTGGTTGCACAATCTATAGATACGGTCACATGGTTCATTCACAAAAACAAAGCTAAAAATGAAGAGCCATGCACATCAGTGAAGATGCCCAGAGATAGCATGGCATATTAGATCCTGGCAGTCCCCATTCAATGATGGTCTTCTACTCGAGCATGATTGTGTCCTGCAAAATAAAAAAAAGTTCTCAAGGATAGTTGTACCTAATAGTACAAGACTCAATATCTTCATAAATATTGGACATAGATCAGCTAGAGGGAAATATTGGTACCATTATAAGAAATAATATGGCATGTTTAAATACAACGGAGCATACATAGTCAGAATTAAGATAAGGACAACAGTCCCCCGCATATCCACATATAATCAACGATCCAGTATTAGGTACCAACTGTAGATAACTCTGGTCATCACATCAAACCCTCGTCATCCTATTAAACAAAGCAGCTAAAGGATAATAGCTCATTGAGCCCCCTAGGGTGTACACAATCAATTCTATACATCCATTCAGTCTGCTTTTGTAATAATCTTTTGTCCATATTGTCATGTCTCCCATAGGATCTAATTGAGGCCTCAGTCACACGGGCGTTTTTTGCCGCGATTTGTGGATCGCATGACGGATGTGCATCCGCAAATCGCGTGACCGGGACCGAAAAATCGCCCGAAAAATCTGCTCCTAGCCGCGTTTCATTAGAAATGGGCCGGAGCAGTGCAGCGCTATCCAGCGCATTGAATTCAATGGAGCCGGCAATACAGCCGGCTCCATTGAAAGTAATGGGCTGCCGGAGATCTCAGGATGAATTTTCGGGAAGGGCTTAAAAATATAAGCCCTTCCCTGAAAATCATCCAAAACTGTGTAAAAAGTTAAAAAATATATATACTCACCTTGTCCCGGCAGACGGAGTACAGCCGCGGCCGTCCGGTAGTTCTCCTGAACTGCTGTAAATAGTATTCAGCAGCTGGGGATTTAAAATCCCCGCCTGCTGAATGAGCTGCCTCTGATTGGTCACAGCCTCACCAATCAGAGGTAGCTCTCACTCACCCATTCATGAATTCTTGAATGGGTGAGTGAGAGCTGCCTCTGATTGGCTCAGCGCTTTTAAATCCCCGGCTGCTGAATACTACTTATAGCAGTTCAGGAGAACTGCTGGCCGGCCACGGCTGAGCTCCGTCTGCCGGGACAAGGTGAGTATATATCTTTTTTTACTTTTTACACAGTTTTGGATGATTTTCAGGGAAGGGCTTATATTTTTAAGCCCTTCCCGAAAATTCATCCCGCGATCGCCGGCAGCCCATTGCTTTCAATGGAGCCGGCTGTATTGCCGGCTCCATTGAATTCAATGGGCAAACATCATTCTTCTCTGCCACAGCTGTTACAGCTGTGGCAGAGGAGAATGCTTTGTCTAGTATATGTTCTCAATGGGGTTGGCGCTGCTGCCGCCGGCCCCATTGAGCGCATATAGAGAAGAACAGGAATCGCAGATCGCAGATAAAAATATAAGCCCTTCCCTGAAAATCATCCAAAACTGTGTAAAAAGTAAAAAAAATATATATACTCACCTTGTCCCAGCAGACGGAGTTCAGCCGCGGCCGTCCGGCAGTTCTCCTGAACTGCTGTAAATAGTATTCAGCAGCTGGGGATTTAAAATCCCCGCCTGCTGAATGAGCTGCCTCTGATTGGTCACAGCCTCGCCAATCAGAGGCAGCTCTCACTCACCCATTCATGAATTCATGAATGGGTGAGTGAGAGCTGCCTCTGATTGGCTCAGCGCTTTTAAATCCCCGGCTGCTGAATACTACTCACAGCAGTTCAGGAGAACTGCCGGCCGGCCGCGGCTGAGCTCCGTCTGCCGGGACAAGGTAAGTATATATTTTTTTTACTTTTTACACAGTTTTGGATGATTTTCAGGGAAGGGCTTATATTTTTAAGCCCTTCCCGAAAATTCATCCCGCGCTCGCCGGCAGCCCATTGCTTTCAATGGAGCCGGCTGTATTGCCGACTCCATTGAATTCAATGGGCAAACATCATTCTTCTCTGCCACAGCTGTTACAGCTGTGGCAGAGGAGAATGCTTTGCCCAGTATATGTTCTCAATGGGGTTGCCGCCGGCCCCATTGAGCGCATATAGAGAAGAACAGGAATCGCAGATCGCAGATAGGTGCGATCTGCGATTTCTGTTCTATAATTAATCGGACGACCGCATAAAAAGCGCTCATGTGTCCGATACTACTGCAAAGCAATGGTTCTATAAAATCGATGGACGCATGCGCAAATCGCGCGAAAAAACGCCCATCTGACCAAGGCCTGACTCTGTGCCCTGGAATTTAATCTGATCAACATATCCACCATGAAATTGACGCGTATGATTGGCGAGGGGTGTATTATCTCCTCTCCTGATATTTCAAACATGCGCCAAAATTCTCCTCCTAAATTGTTGGGTGGTTTTACCCGCATAATTCTTAGGGCAGGGACAAGTTGCAATATAGACCAGATTAGAGGATCGGCAATTCAGAAATTCTCTGATTTTATAGGATGTCTTAGTATAGGCACAGGTAAAAGTCCCTCCCTTTGAAATAAACTTGCAAGCTAGGCAATCATCGCATGGGAAAGTACCACATATATGTGAACGATCCAACCATTAAAAACAGTCGTCGTAGACAGAGAACACAGGCTCCCTCGCCCAAAACATCTGGCGGAACAATACAGAGGGATGTCTTAGCAGGAATCGGTTTATTCCATATGAAAGAAAAAGTGATGGAGGCAGCCAGAAAGCAATGTCAGCTTCCAGTACCTTATCAATCAAACTCTATGTTCACATATATGTGAATGAGCTCTAGTGGAAGGACTAAGATGATTCTTGACTATTCTGTCTTTTACATTCTTTGGAAGGTTAATAGAGCAACCCTTTAGGAGTATACCCCTCAGGTCCTCATCCTCCTGATGCCCGGCAGCTTGTCCCAGTTATGCTCGCTCCTGTGCTGTTACACAGGAGAACGTAACGCTGACATCGCTCAAAGCGCTGCTGGCATGGAGGCGGGCTGGGTAGCATTCTCTTTCTGCCTGCCGCCATTCACTATAAGCAGACAGTCATTCAGAAGTGAAGGACTGCTGTTTACACTGAACGGCTAGTTGTTTAGATTTCTGCATGCAGAAACTAAACGACTGAACAATTCTCGTTCAATCGCTGCATGTATTTACGTGCGATGACTATGATTCAAATTCTGTAAGTGGGCCATAAGTCTGTCATCTACTTAATAGTAGGTCTACACAACTGCTATTGCTAGGCTGGGAGTAAATCAGGTAATTTGCTGTTGCGAGCTAGCTCAACAACTTATCAGCAACAACTAAAACACTAGACTGCACACGTATATCCCTTTTACATGGGACAACAGTCATCTAAATGATTGTACGAGCACTGACGGCACTTCTAAGGTCGTTAGCACTCATGCAGAGTTTTTACACTGATAGACTTCACGCCTGGATCGAGAGCTTCTCGCTAGCTTCCCGCTCAGCGCTTCATCTCCTATGTGAAACGCTGAGCGGGCAGCATTTACATGGAAAGACAAGTCTGCGATCTAGAAAGAACAGCTAGTAAACAACTTTTTTTGCATTCACACTGCCCAATTATCGCTTAAATTCATGTTTGAATGAATTTTGAGTGATAATCATCCCATGTAAATGGACCATGTGCTAGGTGTGTGGGTGTGGCTTATATAATATTAGCTCCACTCATTAGCCTATCTCTAGTTGGTTATGAGTGTGGGCCTACAAACTAGACTGAATAACTCTATCCGTGTTGTACTAAACTAAACCACAACCTATAGAACTTTTGAGACAGTGGGTAAGGTACATTTAAAACTCAATAACCACTTCCAAAAATATAAGTATATGGTATCAACATCCTCAAATACAAATAATTATTTTGTACACACAGAAGAATGAAGAGTCCGAGGAAGCACTATGATGCAAAAAATTATTAAAATACTTTATTCCTCTATCCAAATCATGGCTGCAACATTTCGAGCTCTGTTGTTACCAGGCCTTTGTCTTTGTGATGCTTGACAAAGGTCCAGGATTCTGCTTCCCGCTGGCTCTGCACCATTAGATCCTACCCTATTGGGAACAAGTAAGTGCTGCTTGTACTAACTTTTTTCATGGTAAAGAATTATTTTGTGGTGCTGAAGTCTCACTTTGGAATACCACACATACATTAAATAATCCTCTTCCCTTTTATTAAGACATATAACAATACTTAAAATATTCAAATTGCCCATTTTTAAATCTGTAAAAATACACAGAATGCTAATGAATGTATCCATTGTGTCATGAAAGGTGAATCTATCGAATATTTCAATTTCTCTTAGAATTCATTTAGCTATAAAAGAACACCAGGTTTTGATCACACGAAACTAATTTGTTATGTTAATATTAATCATATGAAAGCTCAAAGCCCTGATTAAATATAAGGGAAAGCGTCCTGTCCTATTATCATTTACTATTGAAATGCACAGAGTAAAGTTATGAAAAGGAAAAAATACTGTAATTTCACGGAGGACAATCATTTTACACAAAGTGTTTTACATTTTGCTTTGCTGAATTATAAATTGTGTTCCTAGTTCACATTTTGCATTTTTATGCGAAGGAGGGGGGGGGGGTAGCCCAAACTAGAATTAAATCCAAGAATAAAGACATCCATAAAACTTCATTTATAATTCTACCCCCTAGTAGGTTCTCTCCTTGTTTTGAATTGTATAAATGCACGGAGAAAACAGTCTAATAATTATATATTTATAATGACCTATGAGTGACTGTGTGAATAACATGTGATGATGTCACCATCATGTGATCAGTCACTGGGGCTTTGAGCTCCACCCCAGATCTCATGATGGTGACGTCATCACGGGTCCTAAAACATGCAGAGCCTGACATGCAGCAGTGTGCTTACAGGACCTGTGATAATGTCACTGTCATGTGATCGGAGCGGAGCTCAAAGAATTGGTGACCAATTCCATGACAGTGACATCATCACAGGTCCTCTAAGCATACAGCTGCTGTCCAGCTTTGCTGGTTTAGGACCTGTGACCAACTCCAATCCCTTACACTATATTATATTAGTAAGTGGCACATTGCACCACCAGAAACACTGGTACTAGTCCTGTTTATAAGGAAGAGAGTAATAAGATCCATGTCACCAACAAAGAGTAAAAGGATCCTACAGAACTTTAATTGTCTGGCCGGAGTGATTACTCAAAGACACAGTGGAGAACTATTGGACTGGAGCCCTGGCAGAGGGGAAGGTTGGGACATCGACACAAAAATTATTGTAAAATATAAAATATCGATGAAAAACTATCGATATTTCGATATATTGACATTTTTAAATGCTGTATAAAAATAAAACAGGTCCGGGGTTAATAAAGCAACAATCAACAAAAAAATTATGGTTTTCTTTTAAAACTTTAAACTGTTGAATTTTATTATTATCTTATAACTACCGTGTTTCCCCGAAAATAAGGCACCTCCGAAAATAAGACACATTAAGAAATTTGCAGAAATCGCTAATATAAGGCACACCCCGATAATAAGGCATACTAAAGTGTGCAGGCAAGTCAAGAGGCATGTCCCCTGCTGCCATCCCCGTTGTCTCCTACCTCCTCCTGTGCTGTACGAGTGTGCTGTTGTAAGCTCCCCTTGCTGGCTGGAAAACCCCATACCATCGTTCTCTTGCTGCTGCACACGTCTGCTGTGATGAGCTCCCCCTGGTGGCCGGAAGCTGCAATACCATCCCTGCTTACAAGTGGTACAGGAACTTCTGTCTGCAGGTACGTTACTTTTTTTTATGGCTCTGTGTGTGAGTCAGGCAACCATATGTGTGATTCTTAAGGCTGGGTTCTCACAGAGTGTATTTCCAACCTTAGGGGGTGAGCATTACAGTCTCCAGACAGTGTGTGGGAGCCAGGTACTTTACAGCTCTTATTTTTTGTGTGTCATTTTGATTCAATAGGGGGTGTCTGCTTTTTTGCTGAAGAGTCTAAAGTACAAGAAATAAAAAATGTTGCTACCGTATATTTTTACCCCTAGACATGAGCGCAAAAAGAAAGAGCTATTCCGTTGAGTACAAGAAAGGAATCGTGGAAGATTCTTGGGGCAAAAACCTTCCTGCTTTGGCCCAAAGATTTTACAAGAAATGGAGTGTCAAGAAATTCAGCAGGAGATCCGAGTTCAGATGTTTATGATGATGTGCCAGAAAATGATGACATGACTGTCATTGTGTAATTTTTGCTTTGTTTTCACAGTTTGTCTAGCTATATTGGTTTGTGGTGACAACTACGGTACTGTGCAGTATATACGGTAATAAATGTTCATTTTTTTTTGTTAAACAATAAATGTGAATTCTTCTTCATTGAAAAATAAGACACCCCCTGAAAATAAGACGTAGCGCATATTTGGGGGCAAAAATTAATATAAGACGCTTCTTATTTTTGGGGAAACGGTAATAATAACATCATGAAAATATATTAAAGTTACAAATGAAAATAAAAAATTACAGATGAAACATATAATTAAAATTAGGTATATGAAAAGAAGTTTTTTATCATTGGCCCCAATAATCGTTATCTAATGAGCCAAGAAATATTAATTTGCTCGCATGCTCTTCCTTAGAAATTCTTCTTTGAGCAGACATGACCGGGAGTGCAGAAAGATAATTGGAGGTAAACACACTGAAACAAGGTCCTGCCGGCTACAAGGAAGCCAGAAACTGGCCGCTGGAACTGACAGGATGTGAGCATGATCTCTGTGTGTGTTTGTGGGGCTGCGTGCCCTGCATTTCTTCAAGTTGCAACTGAGGGACCAATGGTCTCCATGGCAACTTATAAACAATGCAGGGCCTGGTAACGTGAACGCAATTGTAATTGCGTTAGATGGGTCTCCTATGTTTTCCATGGGCACAGCGTTCGCGTTAGATGCTGAACGCATGACATGTTGCGTCTCCTTTTCTGGATGTGACCTTCATGCGTTCAGCGCAGCCCTCCATCTGCATGTGGAAATACTTTCATTTAGAAAGCATTGCCCACAGCCATGGCATTAGACGCAAGCGTTCAGAGCCTCGTCTAACGCGATGAACAAACGCATGTAGAAAAGGGGCCGAAGACTCCACTGTTTCTGAGAGTCGTTTTGCCAAAGAGTCAGCTCACACTTTCCAAAAGTTTCTAGAACTTGTTTATAAGTTCATTAGTGCCGCGAGCAAAACTACATCCTGTCCCAACACAAAGGAAAAAGCAGAATCTAAAGAAAGGAAATCTGGTCACTGGACCGCAAGACACAGTTGGATATTATATCGCCTTAAACTATCAATGTTACTGATATATCGGACATAACAACATCGATGAAAAGTATCGCCAAAGGATTAGCAATATATCAATATTTTGATATATCGGTTTTCGATGTCCCAACCTTAGAAGGGGGGATTTATAAGGTGAGTATAGGCTTTTTACGTTGTTCTATTGTGCATACAGCTTTAAATAGTTTTTTTCAAAGCCTAGACCATTCTCACAATGAAACAATTGACCCTAATTTCTTAATATACGTGATGGATTAATTTCCCATTTACATTTCATGTGTGATTCTGCACTTAGAAGATTTCAAGGGATTGTGAACATGGCATATATGAACAGAACCTATACAGCAGTGCATACACCTATACACCAGAAACACTGGCACTAGTCCTATTTATAAGGAAGAGAGTAATAAGATCCATGTCACCAACAAAGAGTAAAAGGATCCTACAGAACTTTAATTGTCTGGCCAGAGTGATTACTCAAAGACACAGTGGAGAACTATTGGACTGGAGCCCTGGCAGAGGGGAAAAGGGTAAGGTTGGGACATCGACACAAAAATATCGATAGTCGATAGTATGGATCCTTTGTAGACAGCTGTACAGCCTCCATGTGCTGTCAGTCAAGCCTGAGTGGGTACTATATATACTAAGATATTCTTGCCTAGAAGTAATTCTTCCTCATATCTCCATTTGTATGGTATCTGATGGAACAGGCCAATTTTTTTTTCTGTCAGATACTTAGAGATTCCAATAGAAAAACATCCTCTGCTTTCCTCCATATAAATGTGAAGGAATGCTGAGGAACAGAAGAACTCAGTGCAGCCTTAGGGGAACTCTATCATTACTCTGTACAAATGGAGTTATAAACATCCCTTATAGTACTGATTCCACAAGGAATAGAGCAGTACTGGCAGCAGCAGTCATCCCTCCATCTTTAAAAGGTTGAACACAGAGCATTTTGGAAGGTATAGTTATACTTGAAATGCATTCTGAAGCTGAGTTTATTGATAATGACAGTCTCTCTCTGCAGCATTCTGTGCTTTTTATATATTGAAAGATCAGAAAATACATTTCATGTGTTTTGTACTGAAGGGCATGATCTCACTTCCAGTGCGATATGTTACTTTTCCCACAGTGCTCGCAGCAGGAGCTTACTGGAACTCCTTTACTGCAGGTGACAAATGATCCTTACTGTCCAGGTCAGAAGACCTTCAAAATTGTTACACTTATGCTTTTATTTGTATCACTGTATACAAAGACAAGACTGCACATTCCTCCCTTGAAAATTGTTATACTTACGCTTTTATTTGTAACACTGTCTTTAAAGACAAGACTGCTCATTCCTCTCTACTAGACAAAACAGTATGAAAAAAGTAAATTGTGTAAAGTGGTTTCTTAAGGATAAGTGCATACCATAATTGTAACAATATACTTCATACACTGGCTTGATGTTCATTTAGATATTCCACATTGTTATTATATTTGCTTATATGTTTTATCATATTTAAAACTATATTTCTGCCACTATATGATACCAATCAGACATATTAAAAACACTAATCACTGGAGGCATGGTTTGGTTGTCAAGTTTTATGGCCCCTCGAACCTACAGCTTTACTACCTCCAGGGCTGTACAGTGACTGTGTCGCTTTAAAACTCAGCTATACAGGTTCCACTAACTGAAGTTACACTCAGGATGCTTTGGAGAGGATGGAAGTCTACCACCAGACTGGAGAAGTTGATACATTTCTACTTCTCCTGGCCCTCGGAAAGGGAGTAAGATGGCACCACCAAAACGTTTCCTAGAAGCATCCTGACTTCTGAACCAGTGGGCAACTGTCTGGACCACTCATACATTTCATCTCTCTGCCAGAGAAGCAGCTACTGTATGTGTTTCCCTCTGGCCGCAATTTATTGAAAATATTGTTGTCCTTGTGCTTGCTACAGGACTTCATTATGGAGGGTCATTAAAGACAGTCGTCATAGACAGAGAACACAGGCTTCCCCACCCAAAACATCTGGCGGAACATTACCGAGGAATGTCTTGGCACAAATCTGTTTATTCCATATAAACGAAACGTTGATGGAGGCAGCCAGAAAGCAATGTCAGCTTCTAGTACCTTATCAATCAGACTCTAAGTTCACAGACCTGTCTGCTGAAACATTACAGCAAAGAAGACAATTGCTTCCAATCACCATGACACTGAGAGACAACAAAATGCCAAACAAATGAGGATTTCCGGTTTGCCTCCTTATTTCTTGTGACAACAATACATTTGTCATGAAACCGTTGGAGGAAGGAACCAAGCTGCTGTAGCACTGGAACGTACAAGTGTCTCTCACAACCGACAACAGTCAACCCAACGCATAGTGGACGACTGCCAGATGGTAAAGTCTCATAGAGAGGACTTTTATTGAAATTTACAGCATGCCTCAACGGAGTTTCAGAGGGTGTTTTCAAGGCTAATTAATTATTGGATAGCTTTTTTTTCCACATTTAAAGCAGCTCTTATAGAGTTGTTCTATTAGCTCTTATATTCATACTTGTGTGAATATTGGTTTGTTATTATTGTTGGTTTTCCTTCCAGGTCTATTACATGTAATGTTAAAATCGCGATCGTGCAAAATCACGATTTTGCTGTAAATTGCGATTTTGCGCGATTGCGATTTTAACATTACAAGTCCCATAGACCCCTGCAGAAAAAAAAACCGCAGCGAATTTGGCAGTGAAAAAAACTGTAGTGGGTAGTCACCCTAACACGGTTCTCAGTGTGTTTTACCTGCAAAATATATTCCCATAGAACTTTTTTTCTCTTTCTAGTCAATATTTAAATATTATTAATTGGAAAGCTTTGGGCATTGTCACGTTAGCACAGAAAAGCGAGGATGACTTGGTACAATTAAGAAAACTGTCCTTACAATTTTTACAAGTATCTACAGATATACCATTTTAAAATATATATAAATCCTCTTTTTTTCTTTGGGGAAACCTGGTCATATTTGGGATATTTATCAAAGAAACTAAAGGGTTAAAGCCTATTTATTACTATCCTTTGTTGCTAATCAAACAGTACTAAGTTACTTTTAGTAGGGAGACTAAAATCTTGTGGATGTGCCATATTTTTCATCAATCCATTGCTCTTACAGTAAAGAACCCTCTTCTATGTTGCTGTAGAAACCTCCTTTCTTCTGTGCCCGGTCACAGTCCTTGGTTTAAATAGAACATGGGAGAGTTCCCTATATAGACCCCTGATACATTTTTACGTAGTTATTAGGTCGCCTCTCAGCCATTTTTATTCTAAACTAAATACCCTTAATTTTGACAACCTCTCTGGGCATTGTAGTCCACTCGTTCCATTTATCAATTTAGTTGCCCACCTTTGAACTTGCTCAAGTTCTGATATATCGTACTTGAGCACTGGTGCCCCAAACTGTGCACAATATTGCATGTGTGGTCTGACTAGTGATTTGTAAAGAGGAAAAACCATTTTCTCATCATGTGACCCAAGGATTTTTGCATGTCAGTGTTACCCAGTGGTTTCCTATTTAGTGTTTGATGGTGACATGTATTTCCCCTGCCCATGTGCATAACCTTACATTTATCAATGTTAAATCTCATTTGCCACTTTTCTGCCTAAGGCCCCAACTTATCCAGATCCATTTGCAACCACATTCCGTCCTCTCTTGTGTTAATTACTTTACAGTTTTGTATCATCTGCAAATATTGATATTTTACTGTGCAATCCTTCTACCAGATCACTAATCAATATATAAAAAAGGATATGGCTCAAACTGACTGTTGTGGTACCCCACTAGTAACAGTTACAAATCATAGTATGTACAATTAATAACCACCCTCTCCTTTCTGTCACTGAGCCAGTTACTTACCAATTTACATACATTCTCGCCCAGACCAAGCATTCTCATTTTATATACCAACTTTTTATGCAGCACACCATCAAACGCTTTGAAAAAATTAAGGTAAAAAAGATCCAATGACTCTATCCAGTGCAGTCTAGAACTTACCTCCTCGCAGAAGCTGATCAGATTGGTTTGACAGGAACAACCCCTCATAAACCCATGCTGATATGGTGTTATATGGCTATTCTCATTGAGGTACTCCATGATAGCATTTCTCATTTGACCCTTTTTTGAATATTTAGACCACATTAGCTATGCACCAATCCAATAGAACACAATCTTAACTATAGAGTTCTAAATTTTAAGAAACAATGATCTGTTTATCACATTACTTAATTCCCTTAGAACCTGGTGAAGTGTGCCATCTTGACCCAGCAATTTGTCTATTGCTAGACTGGTGACGTTTAATGGAGAGTTTACTTCATAACTCTGTATTTCACCTGACATTTCATTGTGAGTGAATCAGGATGGGTAACATCTCTCCTTAGGGAAAGCACCAAGAAGGTGAATGAGGAGACTTATAAGGCTATCCATACTCCTCTGGGTAATATGCAAATAATCCCCAATCATTGTTATACAACCTGTATAAAGTGTCAAGCATTGATTTGAAGGAATACTGTCATTCAATAGGTGGTGTTGCAGAGGTATTGTTCCATCTTCCTTATTTGCATTTTCAGTGACTACACTGACAAAAAAAAAACTAATGGGTTTCCTTTCTCCTCATAAGCCTCTACAATTGTTCCTACATTATTTCAGGCTATGTTAAGAAGTGCTAATAAAAAACAAACTGTTCTAATACATTCTGCTTTTCAAATACAGTTTACTTAGTCATTATTGTTTGCCCACATTGTATACTGTTGAGTTTGCTCTATTATTTATTTGTACAGCATGTATATCACTATTATATTAATAGCACTTGTACATGACTATTTTAAGCTCAATAGAAAACACTGTGTTTAGTGCTTTTTAGGAGAAAAAGTTGAAATAATGTACAGCGTATGATATCCCTAGTATGTTGCATATTACAGTTCTGTTTAACTCTGTATTTCTACCTATGACAAGGCCTAAAATGGAAGATTTAAAGAGATTCTGTCACCAAGTTGATGAAATTTGACTAGGAGCTGAGCTCCAAGTCATGGAAGTGGGCTACGCTGACCACTCCTTGCTTACAGCATGCAAAGTAACAGCTCTCACCTTACACAAAAGGGAGAGAGCTGTCACTCTGCTTGATGCAGGCAGGGAGAAGCCGGCACAAACTGCCTCTATTACTTAGAGCTGAGCTCCGAGTCAAACTTCATGAACCTGGTGACAGAATCCCTTTTAATATCTCAATGTAGCTGTAGATTGAGCCTCCAAAAATTGATGCTGCTGGTGGGCCCTAGGTATCCTAGTCAAACATTGAATATTCTATATTACTGCCTTAGGATATACTTGTCATAACACTTCTTATAGTAAGGAGAGAACAAAGCGGGACCACGGTGCGCTGAACAGGTCGAACAAGAGCAGAGATGCCAAACATAGGCTTCATTGAGGCCTCATGCACACGGCCGAGCCGGATTCCGACTGCGAGATTCACACAGCGAGATGTGACTCGTGCCTCAGCATTGACCTTCTGCTTACTTGTCCGGCGTCTTCTCTCTCCGCTCTGCGATGTGATGGCTGGCGCACAGCCGCGCATGCGCAAAACAGAACTGATGCATCAGCGGTGACGTTTCTGCACAGAAATAGGACTGTAGAAGATATACATATATATATCCATGCAAGGTGAAATGTCTATTTCACTATCTGAGCCAGTAGAATGGAATGTGCTGCACGTCCTGTACTGCTAACCATTATCAGAATATGCAGCTTGATAGAAACACATGCTCATAACCTCAGGGCACATTCTTTACCCGCACATAACCCTCAGGCGTCAATTGACGACACATTGCTTATTCCCGCCCCTGCCCCCTCCATCGAACTCGGAAAGATGGCGATAGTTTTTATCTGGAACCACGTGATGTCGGACGTCCATGACGACAGCAATTCACGCAGGACCGGATGCAAAAAGACCATATTTGAACCACCCAATCCCATGCTTTGATTCCCAACCACGTATTGCTTCCTGCTGCCCATAAAGGGCAATTAACTCATCATGTTATATAAGATGCTATATGCCTACTAATAAACAGAGGAAGACTTTCTATGCTGATAGTCTTGTCTCCGTGTGATCTCTTCCATTGTGCGCACAATCTCTGAACATAAATCTGGAAGGGTGCAAACATTCCTATTGATTACGCCGTGGCCCTAAAATAAATTCACGACAGGACGTGTTGCGATTTTAATACCACGCAAGTTTTCACATGGTCAAATCGTGGCTATCAGCATAGGATTGCATAAACTAATACAATCCTATGGCAGCATGTTACAGCAGAAATTCCACGCTGAATCACACCACAGAATTTCCGTCCATGGGCATTGGGCCTTACAACGTGTTTTCGTGCTGAATGGGCACCTTCATCTGGCTTTGTAGACGCTGACAATTTCTTGCTGTTCAGGTGAACAGCCAGGCGAAGGTTTGGCACGGAAGCACATTGCTAAATAAAGCCTATCTTCTGCATCCTTGCTCCTGGTCTTCCTGTTCAGTGTGCCATGGTCCTGTTTTGTTTTCTATTTCTTAAGATCTTTGTATTCATTATTGCTCCTAGATAACAAATCTTATGGATCAGTAATGCATATTTGTCTTGTTTTTGTTTTCCATTTTTATATTGTTCTGCCATCCTTGAGAGACAGACAGAGCTTGTCTCATAAAAAGCAGGATTCAGTTATGCATCAGGTGCCCTTGTCTTTCTCCCAGTCTGGAGGAAACTGTATTTGAGTTAGGTAATGCATGCTGTTTTTCCTATAACTTGCTTAATGTTCACTAAGGCTTTTAGTCTAAATAGCTCAGATCAGAGATAGATTTGTATTTATATGGTTCAGAATTGTGATCTTAAAATATTACGTTGCTACAATTGAACAACATCTTTAAAGCTGAATTCACACACAGCCCTTTGAAGCTTTTTTCCTTTCATTTTAGTGTTTTCTCAACATCACACAGAGGAGAAGGGGAGAAAAATGTAAGAGACACAAACACTGACAGACATTAAGAGATGTTACAGGTAGCAATATTGTTCGAGTTCTGCTCTTCAATAAATTAGTATTCTGTTTTATACTGTTAATATAAATTACTATACCTGATCATATGTCAGTGGAATACTAAGGGTCACATGACATATTTGGTGAGCCATATGACTGACATCTTTTACTATGGACAGATCTGGTTTTACTGTGCAAATAGGGGCCACTGCACTGATGTAAGAAAATTATTTGGGGGTGGGGGATGTAGCTTGGCTGCTGGACTGAATAGCTGCTTAGTGGAGGGTTCCTGAACCACCAGGAATAGAGATGAGCGAGCACCAAAATGCTCGGGTGCTCGTTACTCGAGACGAAATTTTCGCGATGCTCGAGGGTTCGTTTCGAGTAACGAACCCCATTGAAGTCAATGGGCGACCCGAGCTTTTTTGTATATCGCCGATGCTCGCTAAGGTTTTCGTTTGTGAAAATCTGGGCAATTCAAGAAAGTGATGGGAACTACACAGAAACGGATAGGGCAGGCGAGGGGCTACATGTTGGGCTGCATATGAAGTTCACAGGTCCCACTATTAAGCCACAATAGCAGCAAGAGTGGGCCCCCCCCAACAACTTTTACATCTGAAAAGCCCTCATTAGCAATGCATACCTTAGCTAAGCACCACGCTACCTCCAACAAAGCACAATCACTGCCTGCATGACACTCTGCTGCCACTTCTCCTGGGTTACATGCTGCCCAACCCCCCCCCCCCCCCCCCTGCACGACCCAGTGTCCACAGCGCACACCAAACTGTCCCTGCCCAGCCTTCAGCTGCCCTCATGCCACGCCACCCTCATGTCTATTTATAAGTGCGTCTGCCACAGGAAAAGCAGGCACACACTGCAAAGGGTTGGCACGGCTAGGCAGTGACCCTCTTTAAAAGGGGCGGGGCGATAGCCCACAATGCTGTACAGAAGCAATGAGAAATCCAATCCTGTGCCACCTCCATCTGGAGCTGCACACGTGGGCATAGCAATGGGGAACCTATGTGCCACACACTATTCATTCTGTCAAGGTGTCTGCATGCCCCAGTCAGACCGCGTTTTTTTATAAATAGTCACAGCCAGGTACAACTCCGCAATGGGAATTCCGTGTGCACCCACAGCATGGGTGGCTCCCTTGAAGCCACCGGCGGTACATAAATATATCCCATTGCATTGCCCATCACAGCTGAGGTTATGTCGTGCTTAATGCAGGTGGGCTTCGGCCCACACTGCATGCCCCAGTCAGACTGGGGTTCTTTAGAAGTGGACACATGCAGTTACAACTCCCTGTGGACCCACAGCATGGGTGGGTGCCAGGAAGCCACCGGCGGTACATAAATATATCCCATTGCATTGCCCATCACAGCTGAGGTTATGTTGTGCTTAATGCAGGTGGGCTTCGGCCCACACTGCATGCCCCAGTCAGACTGGGGTTCCTTAGAAGTGGACACATGCAGTTACAACTTCCTGTGGACCCACAGCATGGGTGGCTCCTTGGAACCCACCGGCGGTACATAAATACATCCCATTGCAGTGCCCAACACAGCTGATGTAACGTCAGCTGTAATGCAGGTGTGCTAAAAATTGATTTGATTACACTGTAGGCGAGGGCCCCCAAAAATTGGTGTACCAACAGTACTAATGTACCTCAGAAAAATTGCCCATGCCCAACCAAGAGGGCAGGTGAAACCCATTAATCGCTTTGGTTAATGTGGCTTAATTGGTAACTAGGCCTGGAGGCAGCCCAGTTAAAATAAAAATTGGTTGACCTGAAAGTTTCAACGCTTTAATGAGCATTGAAACGTATAAAAATTGTTTAGAAAAATTATATGACAGAGCCTTGTGGGCCTAAGAAAAATTGCACGTTCGGCGTCATTATGTGAGGTTTCAGGAGGAGGAGCAGGAGGAGGAATATTGTACACAGATTGATGAAGCAAAAAGGTCCCCGTTTTGGATGGTGATAGAGAACGATGCTTCCATACGCGGGTGCAGCCTACGTATTGTTTAGGTATCGCTGCTGTCCGCTGGTGGAGAAGAGAAGTCTGGGGAAATCCAGGCTTTGTTCATCTTGATGAGTGTAAGCCTGTCGACACTGACGGTTGACAGGTGGGTACGCTTATCCGTGATGATTCCCCCAGCCACACTAAACACATTCTCTGACAAGACGCTAGCCGCAGGACAAGCAAGCACCTCCAGGGCATACAGCGCGAGTTCAGGCCACGTGTTCAGCTTCGACACCCAGTAGTTGTAGGGGGCAGAGGCGTCACGGAGGACGATCGTGCAATCGGCTACGTACTCACTCACCATTTTTTCACAGTGCTCCCGCCAACTCAGCCTTGACTGAGGACCGGTGACACAGTCTTGCTGGGGAGCCATAAAGCTGGCAAAGGCCTTGGATAATGTTCCCCTGCCTGCGCTGTACATGCTGCCTGATCTCTGCGCCTCCCCTGCTACCTGGCCCTCGGAACTGTGCCTTCGGCCACTAGCGCTGTCGGATGGGAAGTTTACCAACAGTTTGTCCACCAGCGCCCTGTGGTATAGCATCATTCTGGAACCCCTTTCCTCTTCGGGAATGAGAGTGGAAAGGCTCTCCTTATACCGTGGGTCGAGCAGTGTGTACACCCAGTAATCCGTAGTGGCCAGAATGCGTGTAACGCGAGGGTCACGAGAAAGGCATCCTAACATGAAGTCAGTCATGTGTGCCAGGGTACCTGTACGCAACACATGGCTGTCCTCACTCGGAATATCCTCCCCCTCCTCCCCCTCCCCCTCCCCCTTCCCTCCCCCTCCCCCTCCTCCTCCTCCTCCTCCGACATGAGGTTGCTCTGACTATCCAGCGACATACTGTCTTCCCCCACCCCCGTTTCCGAGTGCAAAGCGTCTGCCTTTATGCTTTGTAGGGAACTTCTCAAGAGGCATAGCAGAGGAATGGTGATGCTAATGATTGCAGCATCCCCACTCAGCATCTGGGTAGACTCCTCAAAGTTTCCAAGTACCTGGTAGATGGCTGCCAACCAGGCCCACTCTTCTGTAAAGAATTGAGGAGGCTGACTCCCACTACGCTGCCCATGTTGGAGTTGGTATTCCACAATAGCTCTACGCTGCTCATAGAGCCTGGCCAACATGTGGAGCGTAGAGTTCCACTGTGTGGGCACGTCGCACAGCAATCGGTGCACTGGCAGATTAAACCAATGTTGCAGGGTCTGCAGGGTGGCAGCGTCCGTCTTGGAGTTGCGGAAATGTGCGCTGACCCGGCGCACCTTTCCGAGCAGGTCTGACAAGTGTGGGTAGCTTTTCAGAAAGCGCTGAACCACCAAATTAAAAACATGGGCCAGGCATGGCACGTGCGTGAGGCTGCCGAGCTGCAGAGCCGCCACCAGGTTACGGCCGTTGTCACACACGACCATGCCCGGTTAGAGGCTCAGCGGTGCAAGCCAGCGGTCGGTCTGCTCTGTCAGACCCTGCAGCAGTTCGTGGGCCGTGTGCCTCTTCTCTCCTAAGCTGAGTAGTTTCAGCACGGCCTGCTGACGCTTGCCCACCACTGTGCTGCAACGCCGCGTGACACCGACTGCTGGCGACGTGCTGCTGCTGACACATCTTGATTGCGAGACAGCAGTTGCGTAGGAGGAGGAGGAGGAGGAGAGTGGTTTAGTGGAGGAAGCATGCACTGCCGCAGATACCACCACCGAGCTGGGGCACGCAATTCGGGGGGTGGGTAGGACGTGAGCGGTCCCAGGCTCTGACTCTGTCCCAGCCTCCACTAAATTCACCCAATGTGCCGTCAGGGAGATATAGTGACCCTGCCCACCTGTGCTTGTCCACGTGTCTGTTGTTAAGTGGACCTTGGCAGTAACCGCGTTGGTGAGGGCGCGTACAATGTTGCGGGAGACGTGGTCGTGCAGGCCTGGGACGGCACATCGGGAAAAGTAGTGGCGACTGGGAACCGAGTAGCACGGGGCCGCCGCCGCCATCATGCTTTTGAAGGCCTCCGTTTCCACAAGCCTATAAGGCAGCATCTCCACGCGTGGCGGCGTAATTGCGCTCGCGCTCAAACAGTGGCGCTAGCGACGTCTGGACGCTGCACTGAGAGACATTGCTGGATGGGGCCGAGGACAGCGGAGGTGAGGGTGTGGGTGCAGGCCAGGAGACGGTAGTGCCTGTGTCCTCAAAGGGGGGTTGGATCTCAGTGGCAGGTTGGGGCACAGGGGGAGAGGCAGTGGTGCAAACTGGAGGCAGTGAACAGGCATCGTCCCACCTTGTGGGGTGCTTGGCCATCATATGCCTGCGCATGCTGGTGGTGGTGCCTCCCCAGCTGATCTTGGCGCGACAAAGGTTGCACACCACTGTTCGTCGGTCGTCAGGCGTCTCTGTGAAAAACTGCCACACCGTAGAGCACCTTGACCTCTGCAGGGTGGCATGGCGCGAGGGGGCGGTTTGGGAAACAGTTGGTGGATTATTCGGTCTGGCCCTGCCTCTACCCCTGGCCAATGCACTGGCCCAGCCTGTGCCCACACCCTGACTTGGGCCTCGGTGTCCTCGCCCGCGTCCACGTCCTCTATGCCTACCCCTACCCCTCAGCATGCTGTATTACCAGTATTGCAGAAACAGAACGCTGTAATTTAATGTGCCGCTTTTTGGCCTGTGGTTGGAGGCTGACTTCGTTTACGGAACGCCAGGAAATAATTTGGCGCAAGCCTGCTGTAACACTTAGCTGGCTGCGTATGATTTAGGAGAACTACTACACCCAGCACAGACAGACCCAGAACACTGAGCACAGTCACAGGCAGGCCAAATAGATTTTTTGCCCAATATCTTTTAGAAAAGGCCCACTGCCAATATTCAATGAATATGTCTTCTGTCCCTGGCTCCACACTTCTGTCCCTGGAGTATGTCACAGAACTGCAGAGTGTTGCACTGTGATCTGCAATACAGCAGTGATTTCACAGCCCAGACAGAGCCAGTAAATAATTTGGCGCAAGCCTGCTATAACACTTAGCTGGCTGTGTATGATTTTGAAGAACTACTACACCCAGCACACACAGACCCAGAACACTGAGCACAGTGACAGGCAGGCCAAATAGAGTTTTTGCCCAATATTTTTTTGAAAAGCCCCACTGCCTATATTCAAGGAATATGTCTTCTGTCCCTGGAGTATGTCACTGAACTGCAGAGTGTTGCACTGTGGACTGCAATACTGCAGTAATTTCAGAGCCCAGACAGAGCCAGGAAATAATTTGGCGCAAGCCTGCTGTAACACTTAGCTGGCTGCGTATGATTTAGGAGAACTACTACACCCAGCACACACAGACCCAGAACACTGAGCACAGTGACAGGCAGGCCAAATAGATTTTTTGCCCAATATTTTTTGAAAAGCCCCACTGCCTATATTCAAGGAATATATGTCTTCTGTCCCTGGAGTATGTCACTGAACTGCAGAGTGTTGCACTGTGGACTGCAATACTGCAGTAATTTCAGAGCCCAGACAGAGCCAGGAAATAATTTTGCGCAAGCCTGCTGTAACACTTAGCTGGCTGCGTATGATTTAGGAGAACTACTACACCCAGCACACACAGACCCAGAACACTGAGCACAGTGACAGGCAGGCCAAATAGAGTTTTTGCCCAATATTTTTTTGAAAAGCCCCACTGCCTATATTCAAGGAATATATGTCTTCTGTCCCTGGAGTATGTCACTGAACTGCAGAGTGTTGCACTGTGGACTGCAATACTGCAGTAATTTCAGAGCCCAGACAGAGCCAGGAAATAATTTGGCGCAAGCCTGCTGTAACACTTAGCTGGCTGCGTATGATTTAGGAGAACTACTACACCCAGCACACACAGACCCAGAACACTGAGCACAGTGACAGGCAGGCCAAATAGATTTTTTGCCCAATATTTTTTGAAAAGCCCCACTGCCTATATTCAAGGAATATATGTCTTCTGTCCCTGGAGTATGTCACTGAACTGCAGAGTGTTGCACTGTGGACTGCAATACTGCAGTAATTTCAGAGCCCAGACAGAGCCAGGAAATAATTTTGCGCAAGCCTGCTGTAACACTTAGCTGGCTGCGTATGATTTAGGAGAACTACTACACCCAGCACACACAGACCCAGAACACTGAGCACAGTGACAGGCAGGCCAAATAGAGTTTTTGCCCAATATTTTTTTGAAAAGCCCCACTGCCTATATTCAAGGAATATATGTCTTCTGTCCCTGGAGTATGTCACTGAACTGCAGAGTGTTGCACTGTGCACTGCAATACTGCAGTAATTTCAGAGCCCAGACAGAGCCAGGAAATAATTTGGCGCAAGCCTGCTGTAACACTTAGCTGGCTGCGTATGATTTAGGAGAACTACACACCCAGCACACACAGACCCAGAACACTGAGCACAGTGACAGGCAGGCCAAATAGATTTTTTGCCCAATATTTTTTTGAAAAGCCCCACTGCCTATATTCAATCAATAATATTTATATGTCTTCTGTCCCTGCCTAACCACCACTTCTGTCCCTGGAGTATTACTGCAGGGCGCAATGCTCTGCACGGCCGATATAGCAAAAAAAAAAAAATGTGCAACACTGCAAAAAGCAGTACACTCTCCCTATACCAGCTCCAACACAATAGCACTTTCCCTCAGCTAAGTCAGAACGCATCTGTGGCGAGCCGCGGGAGGGGCCGATTTTTATACTCAGGTGACACCTGATCTCGCCAGCCACTCACTGCAGGGGGGTGGTATAGGGCTTGAACGTCGCAGGGGGAAGTTGTAATGCCTTCCCTGTCTTTTGATTGGCCAGAAAAGCGCGCTAACGTCTCAGAGAGGAAACTGAAAGTAACTCGAACATCGCGTGGTGCTCGTTACGAGTAACGAGCATCTCGAACACGCTAATACTCGAACGAGTATCAAGCCCGGACGAGTACGTTCGCTCATCTCTATTTATGACCGTATGGATACAAATGGTGTAAAAGATCTAACATCTGCCTGATGTAGAAGCTTCTCTTAAAAATGGTAAAAGAAATAGCAAAAAATACCATAAATTAAGGGCGCATTCAGAAAGCTATGTGCGAGTTAGCTCCTATTCTTCTCACATCAGTCTGTGTGAAAACTCCCACATATGAGAAGCCTGATGGGCTATAATGAGTCCATGTGCCGTCTGTGAAATACACGTCCGGTGCAGATATGAATATATAGCTGTGTGAATGGATCCTTAAGAAGGAAGCTGTGATGACGATCAGGGCCAAAAAGTGTCTGGTCATTAAGAGGTTAAGGCTTACAATGTAATATCACATCTTTAAATACAGAGAGGATTCCGGCCAATCAAGGCTTACAATATACTGACGGGACAAGTCAGGTCCTGCTCCTAAGAGCTTACAGTCTAAAGGAAGGAACCCTCTCATTACACATCTAATAGATGTCACCTTGGATCTTATCTACCCTCCTGCGTAGTGCTGCACATAATCCTGCTCCGAGGAGCTTACAATCTAGGAAGATGGACCTTACCTCTCAATGACTCAGTGACTATGTGTACAATGTCGTGTGTCTGTGCGTATATATGTATAATGGTGTGCATTTCTACGTATATATGCAGAATGGTGTGCTTCTGTGTGTATAAATGTAGAATGGCGTGCGTCTGTGCGTATATACGTGCAGAATGGCGTGCGTCTGTGCGTATATATGTGCAGAATGGCGTGCGTCTGTGCGTATATATGTGCAGAATGGCGTGCGTCTGTGCGTATATATGTGCAGAATGGTGTGCGTCTGTGTGTATATATGTGCAGAATGGTGTGCGTCTGTGCGTATATATGTGCAGAATGGTGTGCGTCTGTGCGTATATATGTGCAGAATGGCGTGCGTCTGTGCGTTTATATGTGCAGAATGGTGTGCGTCTGTGCGTATATATGTGCAGAATGGTGTGCGTCTGTGCGTATATATGTGCAGAATGGTGTGCGTCTGTGCGTATATATGTGCAGAATGGTGTGCGTCTGTGCGTACATATGTAGAATGGTGTGCGTCTGTGCGTATATAAGTAGAATGGTGTACGTCTGTACGTATGTAAGTAGAATGGTGTACGTCTGTGCGTATATATGTAAAATAGTGTGCATCTGTGTGTATATATGTAGAATAGTGTGCATCTGTGCGTATATATGTAGAATAGTGTGCGTCTGTGTGTATATATATATATTAGTGTGTCTGTGCGTATATGAGTAGAACAGTGTGCGTCTGTGCATATAAGCTCACCCAGGGCAACATATTTCCACATGAACGAGGTCGCATGAGGTACATTTGCATGCATGTCCACGCATAGTATTGTACTTTTTGCGCAAGCAGGGCCTGTTGAAACACACGCATGCAACACACCCTTTTTGTGGATTTTAAAGGCTATTTAGGTAACTGATGTCCAGATGTGTTCTGTTTTTCACGCTTTTACGCAGTGTTTCACGCATCACCTTGCGTATTTGTGCAGTTCCCATAGACTTTTGTATGGGCCTTTGCTGGACACAACGCAGAAAGATAGAGCAGGTCCTGCTTTTTTCCACGCGGGGTGAAATGCACGCTCAAAACCAGTTCATGAGGACGACTACATTGAAATCAAGGGTTACATTCTCTGTGCTTTGCGCACATATATTTTATGCATGGAAAAACATGCGCAAATGTGGTCATATGAAGCCACCCTAAAAATGTGTCTGGTAAGTAAAAGGTTAAGGTCTACAATGTAATATGACATCTTATACTACGGAGAGGATTCCTGCCAATCACCCACATATGAGAAGCCTGATAGGGTATAATGTGTCCGTGTGCGTCTGTGAAATACACGTCTGGTGCAGATATGAATATACACCTGTGTGAATGGGCCCCTAGCAGGCTGTGATTATGATCAGGGCAGCCATGGGTCTGGTCATTAAGAGGTTAAGGCTTACAATGTAATATCACATCTTATAACACAGAGAGGATTTCGGCCAATCAAGGCTTACAATATACTGACAGGACAAGTTAGGTCCTGCTCCTAAGAGCTTACAGTCTAAAGAAAGGAACCCTCTCACTACACACCTATAAGCTATACAGGTATACACTAATGTCTGTACCCCTTAATAAATGTGGCACATGGTGTCCCACGAGGTCCCACTCAGATCCTCCTCCATCCGATCCTAGAATATCTCCGGCATGGACATATGTGAGCTCTATAGAAGACGGTGGTTGTGTAGCCGTCATACATATCTGACATTCTTCCTCTATCCGTCCGCCATGTTGTTCGTCCTCGTCAGCTTCCTCCATCCTCTTCATGTAGAACTGAGCGGCTCCAGCCTTGCGTGTATGGTCTTCTATACAAGACCATCACTGTGATGTCTTAGACTGTTCTCAGGTATTGTTGCCTTTTGACCTCATGGAATGTTGCCCATAGCAGCCAATCACACTGCAGCTTACATTTTACCTCAGCAGCATAAAAGCTGCATTGTGATTGGCTGCTATGGGCACCACACCGTTATAAATGCTGCCTAAAAGAAAATCTGTCTTTGTCGCCCATAGCAACCAATCACAGCACAGCTTCTATTTTGCCTCGGCAGTATAGCAACCAATCACAGCACAGCTTTCATTTCTTATAATGCTGAGGTAAAATGAAAGTTGCGCTGGGGTTGGTTGCTATGCCAACAGAGACAGATTTTCTTGTAGACGGCTTCCATAGGAGTGTGGTGCCGGCCTACCTTTTCATGGCTGCCCTGTATTATCAGTCATTCATATGTATGGAAATATGATTTTGTTTCTTACCCCACTACAGTCATCTTCTCCTCATTCAGAAATGGCTGATAACAGGGAGCAATAGATACCATTTAAGAGGAGGAGATATTGGAGCACGTGATAAATCACTGCGATGATTCGGCCTCATGTTAGTGATGGGAATAATTATGGCCGTTCTGCTATGTTGCTGATATGTCGGACCGCACACTTATGGCGGTTTGTGTGAATTAGTAGCAGCTGGGCAAATATTTAGGTCAGCGTTCTGGACAATCCGTAAAATACGGGTTTAATTATTTGTTTAGTAGATTAGTTTTGCCGAATTTCAACTACATAAATGCGTTAGATATTGTTTTCCCGTACAGACTTTGACACCCTTTTACCCCCTCAGGCCGGGCTCACATGAGCGGGTCAGATTCTGCATGTGGGAGGCCCGCCGCGGATTCCGGTTTTGAGCCCAGCCGGTGACTCTGCGTACGGCACTTTAACCCCTTAGTGACATGGCCTATTTTGGCGTTGAGGACCAAGCGATTTTTTAGTATTTTTCCATCTCCATTTTTCAAAAGCCATAACTTTTTTATTTTTCCGTCGACGCGGCCGTAGAAGGGCTCGTTTTTCGATTTTTTTATTTTTTTTTACAGCGTTAATCATGCAGCTTTAATGAAACACTAAATTTTTTTTGCGGGCCGGTACGATACGGTAACAACGATACCAAAATTGTTATATTTTTTTAAAGTCTTTACACTTTTTTGCAATAAAACCCCCTTTTTTTGGAAATCTTTTTTTTTTCTCTATAGCTGCATTCAAAGTCCTGTATTTTTTTTATTTTTCTATGTACAGAGCTCTATGAGGGCTTAATTTTTGCAAGACGAGCTGTAGTTTTTATTGGTACTACTTTGGGGAATTATGGCTTTTTTTTACGCTTTTTGTCGTACAAAATAAAAAGCATGTTCAACTTTTTGTACACGTCGTTACGGACGCGTCAATACTAGAGATGAGCGAGCACCAAAATGCTCGGGTGCTCGTTACTCGAGACGAAATTTTCGCGATGCTCGAGGGTTCGTTTCGAGTAACGAACCCCATTGAAGTCATTGGGCGACCCGAGCATTTTTGTATATCGCCGATGCTCGCTAAGGTTTTCGTTTGTGAAAATCTGGGCAATTCAAGAAAGTGATGGGAACGACACAGAAACGGATAGAGCAGGCGAGGGGCTACATGTTGGGCTGCATCTCAAGTTCACAGGTCCCACTATTAAGCCACAATAGCGGCAAGAGTGGGCCCCCCCCCAACAACTTTTACATCTGAAAAGCCCTCATTAGCAATGCATACCTTAGCTAAGCACCACACTACCTCCAACAAAGCACAATCACTGCCTGCATGACACTCCGCTGCCACTTCTCCTGGGTTACATGCTGCCCAAACCCCCCCCCCCCATGACCCAGTGTCCACAGCGCACACCAAACTGTCCCTGCCCAGCCTTCAGCTGCCCTCATGCCACGCCACCCTCATGTCTATTTATTAGTGCGTCTGCCACAGGAAAAGCAGGCACACACTGCAGAGGGTTGGCACGGCTAGGCAGCGACCCTCTTTAAAAGGGGCGGGGAAATAGCCCACAATGCTGTACAGAAGCAATGAGAAATCCAATCCTGTGCCACCTCCATCAGGAGCTGCACACGTGGGCATAGCAATGGGGAACCTATGTGCCACACACTATTCATTCTGTCAAGGTGTCTGCATGCCCCAGTCAGACCGCAGTTTTTTATAAATAGTCACAGCCAGGTACAACTCCGCAATGGGAATTCCGTGTGCACCCACAGCATGGGTGGCTCCCTGGAACCCACCGGCTGTACATAAATATATCCCATTGCATTGCCCATCACAGCTAATAGTCATGGTAAGAGGTAATAATGTCATGTTTAATGCAGGTGGGCTTCGGCCCACACTGCATGCCCCAGTCAGACTGGGGTTCTTTAGAAGTGGACACATGCATTTACAACTCCCTGTGGACCCACAGCATGGGTGGGTGCCAGGAAGCCACCGGCGGTACATAAATATATCCCATTGCATTGCCCAACACAGCTGATGTTACGTCAGCTGTAATGCAGGTGGGCCAAAAGTTAATTGGATTACACTGTAGGCGAGGGCCCCCAAAAATTGGTGTACCAACAGTACTAATGTACCTGAGAAAAATTGCCCATGCCCAACCAAGAGGGCAGGTGAAACCCATTAATCGCTTTGGTTAATGTGGCTTAATTGGTAACTAGGCCTGGAGGCAGCCCAGTAAAAATAAAAATTGGTTCAGGTGAAAGTTTCAACGCTTTAATGAGCATTGAAACGTATAAAAATTGTTTAGAAAACATATATGACTGAGCCTTGTAGGCCTAAGAAAAATTGCCCGTTCGGCGTGATTATGTGTGGTTTCAGGAGGAGGAGCAGGAGGAGGAGGAGGAGGAGGAGGAGGAATATTATACACAGATTGATGAAGCCAAAAGGTCCCTGTTTTTGATGGGGATAGAGAACGATGCTTCCATCCGCGGGTGCAGCCTACGTAATGCTCAGGTTTCGCTGCTGTCCGCTGGTGGAGAAGAGAAGTCTGGGGAAATCCAGGCTTTGTTCATCTTGATAAGTGTTAGCCTGTCGGCACTGTCGGTTGACAGGCGGGTACGCTTATCTGTGATGATTCCCCCAGCCGCACTAAACACCCTCTCTGACAAGACGCTAGCTGCAGGACAAGCAAGCACCTCCAGGGCATACAGCGCGAGTTCAGGCCACGTGTCCAGCTTCGACACCCAGTAGTTGTAGGGGGCAGAGGCGTCACGGAGGACGGTCGTGCGATCGGCTACGTACTCCCTCACCATCCTTTTGCAGTGCTCCCGCCGACTCAGCCGTGTCTGGGGAGTGGTGACACAGTCTTGCTGGGGAGCCATAAAGCTGTCAAGGGCCTTAAAGAGTGTTGCCCTGCCTGTGCTGTACATGCTGCCTGATTTCCGCGCCTCCCCTGCTACCTGGCCCTCGGAACTGTGCCTTCGGCCACTAGCGCTGTCGTATGGGAATTTCACCATCAGTTTGTCCGCCAGGGTCCTGTGGTATAGCAACACTCTCGAACCCCTTTCCTCTTCGGGTATGAGAGTGGAAAGGTTCTCCTTATACCGTGGGTCAAGCAGTGTGTACACCCAGTAATCCGTAGTGGCCAGAATGCGTGTAACGCGAGGGTCACGAGAAAGGCATCCTAACATGAAGTCAGCCATGTGGGCCAGGGTACCTGTACGCAACACATGGCTGTCCTCACTCGGAATATCACTTTCAGGATCCTCCTCCTCCTCCTCCTCCTCCTCCTCCTCAGGCCATACACGCTGAAAGGATGACAGGCAAGCAGCATGTGTACCCTCACCAGTGGGCCAAGCTGTCTCTTCCCCCTCCTCCTCATCTTCCTCCTCCTCCTCCTCCTCACCGCGCTGAGATATAGACAGGAGGGTGCTCTGACTATCCAGCGACATACTGTCTTCCCCCGGCTCTGTTTCCGAGCGCAAAGCGTCTGCCTTTATGCTTTGCAGGGAACTTCTCAAGAGGCATAGCAGAGGAATGGTGACGCTAATGATTGCAGCATCGCCGCTCACCACCTGGGTAGACTCCTCAAACTTTCCAAGGACCTGGCAAATGTCTGCCAACCAGGCCCACTCTTCTGAAAAGAATTGAGGAGGCTGACTCCCACTGCGCCGCCCATGTTGGAGTTGGTATTCCACAATAGCTATACGCTGCTCATAGAGCCTGGCCAACATGTGGAGCGTAGAGTTCCACCGTGTGGGCACGTCGCACAGCAGTCGGTGCACTGGCAGATTAAACCGATGTTGCAGGGTGCGCAGGGTGGCAGCGTCCGTGTGGGACTTGCGGAAATGTGCGCAGAGCCGGCGCACCTTTCCGAGCAGGTCTGACAAGCGTGGGTAGCTTTTCAGAAAGCGCTGAACCACCAAATTAAAGACGTGGGCCAGGCATGGCACGTGCGTGAGGCTGTCGAGCTGCAGAGCCGCCACCAGGTTACGGCCGTTGTCACACACGACCATGCCCGGTTGGAGGCTCAGTGGCGCAAGCCAGCGGTCGGTCTGCTCTTTCAGACCCTGCAGCTGTTCGTGGGCCGTGTGCCTCTTATCTCCTAAGCTGAGTAGTTTCAGCACGGCCTGCTGACGCTTGCCCACCGCTGTGCTGCCACGCCGCGCGACACCGACTGCTGCCGACGTGCTGCTGCTGCTGACACATCTTGATTGCAAAACACAGGTTGCGTTGGAGGAGGAGGAGTAGGGTGCTTTAGTGGAGGAAGCATACACCGCCGCAGATACCACCACCGAGCTGGGGCCCGCAATTCTTGGGGTGGGTAGGACGTGAGCGGTCCCAGGCTCTGACTCTGTCCCAGCCTCCACTAAATTCACCCAATGTGCCGTCAGGGAGATATAGTGGCCCTGCCCGCCTGTGCTTGTCCACGTGTCCGTTGTTAAGTGGACCTTGCCAGTAACCGCGTTGGTGAGGGCGCGTACAATGTTGCGGGAGACGTGGTCGTGCAGGGCTGGGACGACACATCGGGAAAAATAGTGGCGACTGGGAACTGAGTAGCGCGGGGCCGCCGCCGCCATCATACTTTTGAAGGACTCCGTTTCCACAACCCTATACGGCAGCATCTCCAGGCTGATAAATTTGGCTACGTGCACGTTTAACGCTTGAGCGTGCGGGTGCGTGGCAGCGTACTTGCGCTTGCGCTCATACACTTGCGCTTGCGACGGCTGGACGGTGCGCTGACAGACATTGCTGGATGGGGCCGAGGACAGCGGAGGTGAGGGTGTGGGTGCAGGCCAGGAGACGGTAGTGCCTGTGTCCTCAGAGCGGGGTTGGATCTCAGTGGCAGGTTGGGGCACAGGGGGAGAGGCAGCGGTGCAAACCGGAGGCGGTGAACGGCCTTCGTCCCACCTTGTGGGGTGCTTGGCCATCATATGCCTGCGCATGCTGGTGGTGGTGAGGCTGGTGGTGGTGGCTCCCCGGCTGATCTTGGCGCGACAAAGGTTGCACACCACTGTTCGTCGGTCGTCTGCACTCTCAGTGAAAAACTGCCAGACCTTTGAGCACCTCGGCCTCTGCAGGGTGGCATGGCGCGAGGGGGCGCTTTGGGAAACAGTTGGTGGATTATTCGGTCTGGCCCTGCCTCTACCCCTGGACACCGCACTGCCTCTTGTAACCTGCCCTGCTGCTGCCCTTGCCTCCCCCTCTGAAGACCTGTCCCCAGTAGGCGTAGCAAACCAGGTGGGGTCAGTCACCTCATTGTCCTGCTGCTCTTCCTCAGAATCCTCGGTGCGCTCCTCCCTCGGACTTAATGCCCTTACTACTACCTCACTGATAGACAACTGTGTCTCATCGTCATCGGCCTCCTCACCCACTGAAAGGTCTTGAGACAGTTGGCGGAAGTCCCCAGCCTCATCCCCCGGACCCCGGGAACTTTCCAATGGTTGGGCATCAGTCACGATAAACTCCTCTGGTGGGAGAGGAACCACTGCTGCCCAATCTGAGCAGGGGCCCGAGAACAGTTCCTGGGAGTCGGCCCGCTCCTCAGAATGTCTCATTTTCATGGAGTGAGGAGGCTGGGAGGAAGGAGGAGCAGCAGCAGCCAGAGGACTCTGAGTTGCAGCAGTGGACGGCGCAGAACTGTGGGTGGACGATAGATTGCTGGAAGCACTTTCTGCCATCCACGACAGGACCTGCTCACACTGCTCATTTTCTAATAAAGGTCTACCGCGGGGACCCATTAATTGTGCGATGAATGTGGGGACGCCAGAAACGTGCCTCTCTCCTAATCCCGCAGCAGTCGGCTGTGATACACCTGGATCAGGAGCTCGGCCTGTGCCCACACCCTGACTTGGGCCTCCGCGTCCTCGGCCGCGTCCACGTCCTCTAGGCCTACCCCTACCCCTCAGCATGCTGTATTACCAGTAATGCAGAAGCAGAACGCTGTAATTAAATGTGCCACTTATTGGCCTGTGGTTGGAGGCTGACTTTGCTTACGGAACGCCAGGAAATAATTTGGCGCAAGCCTGCTGTAACACTTAGCTGGCTGCGTATGATTTAGGAGAACTACTACACCCAGCACACACAGACCCAGAACACTGAGCACAGTGACAGGCAGGCCAAGTAGATTTTTTGCCCAATATTTTTTTGAAAAGCCCCACTGCCTATATTCAAGGAATATATGTCTTCTGTCCCTGGAGTATGTCACTGAACTGCAGAGTGTTGCACTGTGGACTGCAATACTGCAGTAATTTCAGAGCCCAGACAGAGCCAGGAAATAATTTGGCGCAAGCCTGCTGTAACACTTAGCTGGCTGCGTATGATTTAGGAGAACTACTACACCCAGCACACACAGACCCAGAACACTGAGCACAGTGACAGGCAGGCCAAACAGATTTTTTGCCCAATATTTTTTTGAAAAGCCCCACTGCCTATATTCAAGGAATATATGTCTTCTGTCCCTGGAGTATGTCACTGAACTGCAGAGTGTTGCACTGTGGACTGCAATACTGCAGTAATTTCAGAGCCCAGACAGAGCCAGGAAATAATTTGGAGCAAGCCTGCTGTAACACTTAGCTGGCTGCGTATGATTTAGGAGAACTACTACACCCAGCACACACAGACCCAGAACACTGAACACAGTGACAGGCAGGCCAAATAGATTTTTTGCCCAATATTTTTTTGAAAAGCCCCACTGCCTATATTCAATCAATAATATTTATATGTCTTCTGTCCCTGCCTAACCACCACTTCTGTCCCTGGAGTATTACTGCAGGGCGCAATGCTCTGCACGGCCGATATACCAAAAAAAAAAAATGTGCAACACTGCAAAAAGCAGCCTCCACAGTAGTGCACACGGTTAGATGTGGCCCTAAGAAGGACCGTTGGGGTTCTTGAAGCCTACAATCACTCCTAACACTCTCCCTGCCTAAGCGCTTCTGTCCCTGGAGTATTACTGCAGGGCGCAATGCTCTGCATGGCCGATATAGCAAAAAAAAAAAAAGTGCAACACTGCAAAAAGCAGCCTCCACAGGACTGCACACGGTTAGATGTGGCCCTAAGAAGGACCGTTGGGGTTCTTGAAGCCTACAATCACTCCTAACACTCTCCCTATACCAGCTCCAACACAATAGCACTTTCCCTCAGCTAAGTCAGAACGCATCTGTGGCGAGCCGCGGGAGGGGCCGATTTTTATACTCGGGTGACACCTGATCTCGCCAGCCACTCACTGCAGGGGGGTGATATAGGGCTTGAACGTCGCAGGGGGAAGTTGTAATGCCTTCCCTGTCTTTCAATTGGCCAGAAAAGCGCGCTAACGTCTCAGAGATGAAAGTGAAAGTAACTCGAACATTGCGTGGTGCTCGTTACGAGTAACGAGCATCTCGAACGCGCTAATACTCGAACGAGTACGTTCGCTCATCTCTAACCAGGATCTAAAAGTAACATTACAGTGGCAGAACAAACAGCAACACAGGTCTCACCTTTTCCTTACACCTCCAAGATGCCGCAAAGGGAGAAACAGTTGGCCATTAATACAAGCAAGCCTATTAATATGTTCTTTTCCTGGTCCCCGGTGTTAGACTAAGATGGTATGGTTGGAAGCTCACGGGGCAGGTATCCTACATCAGAGTCTGTGGAGCACTGACCCAAGCGCATGGATTCCATGGAATGGCAGCAAGGAAACAGCTCTGAATTTTTGCACAACAAGCCTTTCCTTCCCAGCCACTCAGTTCTGATTGGTCCTTCACCTGACAATTTGAGGGGCAATCCTGCAGAAGTCATCTCAGCAGCAACATCATCATTATCATCTACTTGGCTACATTGTGGCTTCAGTCTCTTCTCCTCCTGTTAGCCCAGAAAAACAGAGGCAAAAACTGGACATTCCAGAGCATCCATCTGACACAAAGGTGGGCAATTCATTGCATACTGCTGCAACATCCTCATCTTTAGCAGACATTTTGAATTACATCCCAATAACCGACACATCTGTCACAGATACCGGCATGAAAGCCATGTTGACAGCTCTGCAAATCATTATACAATATAATTTTGTTCAGCTTATTGAACCCGTGAATTCCCCAATCACTAAGGCAGAACAAAGAATTAATCATGTGGGGACAAAGATGGCAGACTTTGCAACATCACAGAACTCCCTCATTGATGCACACTATAACTTGGAGTCTGAGCTAGATCGACTGAAAGCTAAGGTGGCTGACTTGAAAGGCAGTCCTCGCCACAAAAACATTAAGTTTTGATTGATTCCAGAAAATGTGTCTGCCTCTGAACTGATGCAATATCTACAGAGTCTTATGAAAGCATTGTTGCCGGAGTTTCCAGTACACGATTTTATAATCGACAGGGCACACAGACTTACTCACCCTAAACATCTGTAAGACCATAGGCCAAGAGATGTCTTGGCCCTTGTGCATTTCTTCCACAAAAAGGAGAAGATATTGGAGGCCGCTAAAAAAACAAGTCCTTTACCTGCTCCATACCAATCTTTGTCTTTGTACTGAAAGGCGACATTTACTCAAAGGCAACAATTACACCCCATTACCAAGACACTCAGGGATCAAAAAAATCCCATACAAATTTCCTGTATGTCTTCTGATCACCAGAAACACCAATTTTGTTGTCAAATCCCTGGAAGATGGAATTAGCCTTCTAAAACAATGGAATTTAAGTGTCTCCGTACCCTAGTTGAATTCACCAACAACTGTTGGGAGATTGATGCACCATAAAATCTCACAGGCAATCACATTGTTAACTGTTTAACATGCTTGATTAGTGTTACTATGGAACCATGAAACACCTGAGAACCTATACCCCCAAACAAGTTTTGCAGCTTTGGAAGAACTGTTATGCTTTTTTCTTCTCTCATGGTGCAGTGAGAGACTGTTTGATGTTAATGTTGCTTATTTTTATTCTTTACTTTTTCCTCTTCTTGTTACATACCAGGTACACTCAGTGCTCCATCTGGAGCATAGCAGACACTCCCACACAGCCAAAGGCTACAGTGGGTAGCCGAAACGTCGCAATTTTTAATGATAAGTGAGTAATTAAAGACACATCCTTGGATGGTGTGATAACTTTTTGACACCAGAATTTGCTGTCCTGTATTACTATTTTTTCTTGGAATCTCATCTGGATTTGGATCCAGTCCTGGGGGGCGAGCACCTAATACACCAGCGAGTGATAACAAGGCGAATGCTGCAGCTTCTCTACTTCTTGTGGACTCACAATGTAACTAAGCCTTTTTTACCTACTGTTAGGTACGATGATTAATATTGTACAATTATAGGTTAAACGGCTGAAGAGCCCCCAAAAATGGGCACATGTGGGAAAATCTAAAGTCATTATCTCCAGATATTTTTGTGCACAGGAGACACACAGTTTCAAAAGACGCCATTCACATTAAACATCCAAGCTATCCCAATATATTTTAACCCCTTTGAAAAATGTTAGGGTATTTGATTGGAATAGAAAATTCTGTAGCATTTCAGCCTATTAAAGAAGAAATAGACACACAAAGAAGATATATTATATTGGTAGGTTCTATCAATACCACAACCTATATACTTGCCTCCATTTATGCTCCAAACAAAAAACAGAGGAGCTTTACTCACAAAATGTTATGCATTGTTTCCAAACTATAACAAGGCAAACTTTTTATTTGTGGTGACTTCAGCAAAGTTTCAGACATTAGTATAGAAACCACCTCTAAATTGTGTAGACATGTCCAATCCCTGGATGAAATTTGGAGGAACGAAGAACTCTTTGATGTTTGATGAGCTGTTCATAGCTCTGAGAAAAATTATTCCTTTTACTCACAACAGTTACTCACGGATTGACAAGTTTATAATTGATAGATATTTATTACTGTTATCTCAAAAGCCAATTACTTGGTCCAACCATGCAGTGATATCTTTAACTATTGAGGAGTAATATACTCAAACACCAACATACTTGTGGCAAAGTAACAACTTCTTGCTATCTCAGCCAGGACATAAGGACACTCTTAAAAGAGATCTAAGGGAATATCTTAATATTAATACATTCCCTGAAGTAAATCCTCATGTTTTTTGAAACCCACACAAAGCATTTATAAGGTACTCTTTATAAGACTAGGACGCTATGTAAAAAAAAAAGAAATAGATTTCTAGAGGAGATGTTTGATAAAATTAAGATCCTCAAAACACAAAGTAAATGATCACAAACAGCACAACAAGCAGAAGAACTATTTCAATGCAGACTGACACTCCAAAGTATACTGCTTCACAATTATGAGAGGAAACTAAAAAGAATGAAGGCCCAATAATACTGACAAAATAACAGGTCTGGAAAAGTAATGGCTTGTTATCTTAAGGCTTTATTTACCCGAATGTATATACGCTGCTATGTAGCTGCGTTAAAAAATTGCCTAAAAATCACAACCATGTAAAGCATTGGATTCCAATGAATTCATTCGCATGACCGATTTTTGGGGGGCACGTAAAAAAATTGCCCTTAGAAAAAAGCACATTTTGTACGTCACGTCAAAAGATAGGTCTTGCCTTATCTTTTGCCGAGATACTCAGGAACCTCCCATAGACTTCTATGGAAGCGGGGGGAAAAAGAGAGGGGGAGGGAGTTTACCTGCATCCAATGCTGAGAAAAGAAGACAGCTGGCTCTATTTAAGCATTAGCAGTAATTCTGAGGATTTCTGTTGATCAATGGGTTTCTGTGCTGCAGCATATTTTTAGCCACCTGTGTGAAAGACAGAAAATTTACGGCTAAAGTTTGGGACTCGATCGTCGCAATTCTTCAATCATGCGATTTTACGACGTGTACCGCTGACTGTAAAAATGCATATGGCTGTGTGAAAGAGGCCTAAGGCCCAACATCTTGAATCTCTGATTCCATACCTATTATGTCCAAATAACACAGGGCAGTTAACAAACCCAATAGACATAGCCAATAGTTTTAGCGACTACTACTCAGCTGTATATAATCTAAAATATGACCAACTCACATTTCCATGTGCGGCCTATCATGTTCAAACGTTTTTACAAAATATTAATTTACCTACACTATCCATAGCCCAGAAAGAATATCTTGATTCTCCAATCACAGTAGCAGAAGTGCTTGAACATATTAATTCCCTACCAACAGGTAAATCACCAGGGCCAGATGTACTTACAAATGCTTATTACAAATGTGTTTAACCCCTTCATGACATGGCCTATTTTGGCGTTGAGGACCAAGCGATTTTTTGGTATTTTTCCATCTCCATTTTTCAAAAGCCATAACTTTTTTATTTTTCCGTGGACGCGGCCGTATAAGGGCTTGTTTTTTGCGTGGCGAACTGTAGTTTTTATCGATGCCAATTTTGGGTACATAGACTATATTGTAAAATTTTTTTTTTTTTTTTAATGATAGCAGAGAGAGAAAACGCATCAATTCTGCCATAGATTTTTTTTTTTTTTTTTTACACCGTTAATCATGCAGCATAAATGAGACTTTCCATTTTTTCTGCAGACCGGTACGGTTACAACGATACCAAAATTCTAACATTTTTTTTAGGTTTTCCCACTTTTCTGCAATAAAAACCCTTTTTTTTGGAAATCTTTTTTCTATTCTAAATTGCTGCATTCAAAGTCACGTAACTTTTTTATTTTTTGATGTACAGAGCTGTATGAGGGCTTATTTTTTGCGAGACGAGCTGTAGATTTTATTGGTACCATTTTGGCGTACATACAATTTTTTTGATCACTTTTATTGCGTTTTTAGTGAGGCAAAATGCTAAAAATGAGCATTTTGCCTCAGTTTTTTAGCTTTTTTTTAAGCGTTTTTTCGGTGCACAGTCAAAAG
Organism: Eleutherodactylus coqui; assembly: GCF_035609145.1. Classification (NCBI taxonomy): domain Eukaryota; kingdom Metazoa; phylum Chordata; class Amphibia; order Anura; family Eleutherodactylidae; genus Eleutherodactylus; species Eleutherodactylus coqui. The sequence continues at coordinate 138,682,622 of NC_089842.1, forward strand.
CATGTGCAACTTATTGTACGCATCGTTACGGATGCGACAATACCAAATATGTGGGGTTTTATTTATTTTTTACCTTTTTTTATGCTAATCTGAGAAAAAGCATAAAAAATGGTTTTTTTACTCTTTTTTTTTACATTTTTTTAAATTCATTTTTTAAATCTTTCTTTTTTTTACACTGTTTGTGTCCCTCTGAGGGACTTTAATCACTGCCCTGATGATCGCTGTCATAAGGCATGGCAGAGCTACTGCTCTCCCATGCCTTATCGCTCATACAGCGATCTCAGGCACAGGCAATACAGGACGCCAGTGTCTGGCGTCCTGTTGCCAAGGTGACAGGCCGGGCTCTAGCGATGACATCGCGAGTTCCGGCCGGAGACACAGAGGGAGCCGCGCTCCCGCTGTGAACTCTTTCCCTGCCGCGATCTACTTAGATCGCGGCAGGGAAGGGGTTAACAGTGGCGGGCGCATCTCTGATGTCCCCCCGCTGCTGCAGCGAGACGCCGGCTGTGACTGACAGCCGGCTCCCGCTGCGGGATAGCGCTGGATCACATATGATCCAGCGCTATCTCCAGGACGTAAGTTTACGCCCTGTTGCGGGAAGTACCCCGCTCCCAGGACGTAAACTTACGCCCTGCAGCGGGAATGGGTTAAAGATTTTTACTTAGCGGTCATAGAGGGTTCCTTTCCAAAGGAAAACTCATAAGCTTTAACCCTTTGCAATCCAATTTTCGATTCAGGTTTTCCTAGGGGGTTTTCTCTTTCTGCCATTATACAATGGCGCCATCTGCTGGCTAGAGCCAGTACTGCGGTATGGGACATGGTGGGGAGGCCCCCCGACAATAGAGCAGCCAGTAATCTACAGTAAGAATACCCTGCTGGACGTCTTCCAACATCAGAGCTGTACAGCCTTTAATCAGAATGTCTTTAGACATCAGACAGTGGATTGGAAAGGGTTAATAGTCGGCCTTCCTAAACCGTGGCAAAACCCAGATATTCACCCAAATTTCTGACCTATCTCATTATTGAACAAGGATATCAGAATCTACACAAAAATATTAGCTTCTAGATTGGCGCCTATTTTACCAACATTGATTGAGGAAGACTAAGTAGGACTTATGGAAGGCCACCAAGCACCAGATAACACAAAGAGAGTACTGAACATCACACACTTTGTAGAATCTAGGAAAATCCCTGCAGTCTTATTATCTCTAGATGCTGAAAAGGCATTTGACCTCATAAATTGGTCGCATGCATTTGCATCCCTGAACAAAATGGGACTTTGAGGGGGAAGGGCTGCTATCTTTCAAGCTATATTTGCATTGAATTCTAATCTCTCAGCCCGAGACTTTATACATGGGGCCCTATCAACAGAATTTAATATCACGCATGGCAAAATTTTGTGCAGCTTTCTTAGTATATTTGAAATACGCTGTGGATTCTAAATCTGCAGCATGTCAATGTATGCTATGGAATTTGACAGCAGATTTCCATGTTCAAAATGCAAAGGTTAAAGCCCACGGCAAATCTGCACCATTAGGGTAGTTTCAGCCAGCCATATGTGCAACTACGCTCGAGGCTATAGCTTTTTTTCCCCCTTCTTGGGCTTTTCAAATTCCGCGCCATAGCACAGGAGTTTGAAAAAAATAATAAAATAACATGAAGATAGGTCTTGCCCTATCTTTCCTGCACATACGGGAAAGATAGGGGAAGTCCTATCTTTTCTCACTCATGCAATTAACGGGCAAAAATCCCAATGGTGCAAATGAAATCACTGAAATCAGTGATTCTCACAGCAGCATAACGGGAATAAAGCATGATCATATGTTTAAGCCCTTAGGCCGGTGTCACACGGGCATTAATGCATTTACACATGCATTTGCATCGCATATTTTCACAATGGATATGGCATGGTGCATGTTTTAAGGCTCAGTTACACACAAAGACAATCTTTTGAATGATTGAAAGATTGACAGTTCTACCGATAAATTTGCATAAACTGCTAATTGGCACTAATGTTCATAAACAGTTTATTACCTTCATTTGCATGTAAATGAGCCTCCAGGAGCTGTATGCACTCAACTACAGTGTCTTTGCAGAGGCTGCCAAGGGCTGTCAGCTGAATACAATGAAACCAGCTGCTCCTGTTGGGAACACGGTGTGTGGTCCCTGCTATCTCTCTCCATCTGAACAATGGATTTTATGTTCACCTAAAAATCATCATTCAGCTAAAGAGTGAAAGATGGAAGTGTTTACCAGCATCGATTATCGCTCATAGCCATCGTTTGAACTCATTTTGAGTGATATCGTTGCGTGTAAATGGGGCTTTACTGTACTTTTTGCATGTGCAAATTAACACACAACCACTCACATTCATTGTAATGGGCAATTAGTGTAATTAGTTCAATACACAAGAAAATAGAGCATGTTTTCTTTGCGCACTCAAAACAATTGTGCACTCAAATCTGGGATCTGGGAATGTTTAGCATGCAAAAAAGAATGCTGAGAGGAGACTTAATAGCCGTCTACAAATATTTGAAGGGCTATCACATTGCAGAGGGATCAGCCCTATTCTCAATTGTACAAGGAAAGACTAGAAGCAAGGGGAAGAAACTGAAAGGGAGGAGACACAGATTAGATATTAGAAAAAAAGTTTCTGACAGTGAGGGGGATCAATGAATGGAACAGGTCACCACAGGAGGTGGTAATTTCTCCCTCAATGGAAGTCTTCAAACAGAGGCAGGACAAACATCTGTCTGGGATGATTTAGTGAATCCTGCACTGAGCAGGGGGTTGGACCCGATGACCCTGGAAGTCCCTTCTAACTGTACCATTCTATGACTGAAATATGCCAATGCTGGGAAAAGAAGACAGGTGCCACTATTTAAGCATTCTTCGTAATTCCAAGGATTTATGCCGACTGAGGGATTCCCACGCAGCAGTGTATTTTTTTGCTGATACGCCACAGTCGTCCATGTAAATGGACAAAAAAACACCAATTTAGATTGGGACTTGATCGGGGTTATTCTTCATTCGCACAATTTGTGCCCACGATGCGGTGAGCTTAAAAACACATACCGTCATGTGAATGTGCCTTAAGGGGACATCCGGACAAAACTTTGCAGACCTGATTTTGGCTATTAACTGATCATTCGCTTCTGAATCCCTGGATCTGAGCTCACCTCACTCAGGGGAGTAATATGTTGCAGCACATCTCTTAATTCATTGGTGACCATGCAACATATGGTAATATATATGGTTCTTCACAGCTAGAGCTGCACTTTATCTGTGCTCTGGTTAATAGAGGGAGTTTTGGAGTGGGGATCTCCTCTCCACTCATGTTATCTAATTGGACATAAAAAAGAGTTATTCTGTTGGGGATCAAAACCATGCAGGTAAAAGTATGATCACATACCCCAACGATGCCACATTTCAGTTCTCATCAGCTTTGTGATCTGACTTATATTCAAGCCCCAAAGATGGTGATTTGGCATTCACAAGTGAGTAAGGTGAGACCTGCCAAGCAGTGGTGGATGTTCTCACCACTTCTAACACTTTATGAATTTGAGCCCTTGATAGTTTTGGGAATGTTACGGCTTGAGATAATAGTGACTCCTTAATAATACAGTATACTGTTTAGGAAACTTAAAGTGATTACTTCAAAAATGTCCTTGAGGTTGTAAACAGCTGCACATCCCAATATACGATACAAGGCAAATGTGGGAGAAAAAAAATTATATCAATCAAGGTTAAATGACAATTAAATGGAGTGTTGATTAAAATGTTTTATTTTTGTAATTGAGCAGCTGGGAGCAAAGCTTTTTTTTACATAGTTTATGCCTTGCCTTTCCAAATACAAAGACATGAAAAATGCATCCAAATTAAGCGCAACAAAAATACTAAAAATTAATCTACTGACTAATAAAAATCCCTTCAAGATCAGAATGAATGTAGCAAAAAATAACAAATCACTTATATAACTTCAACAGTGAGCGGTGTTTCATCTACTTTGTGAGCATATGTGGGGGTGTAATGCACAAATGTATATGGAGCACAAAATGAATGCATTTGAGAAGGGAGGAAACTTTAATGTCTCCTTCCTGAGGTTGTTATCAGGAAGTTATTTAAATGCTTGCAAGTATTGCACACAATTACTGTACATAATGTGTGTGAAGTATTAGGCCAGAAAACAAGACACATACAGATGTGGTCAACGTAATTAGCACCCCTGAATATTACGTACACCATGTAAAATATTTCCAGGATAAAGGATATTTATTTTTGAAAGATCGACACTTTTCTGGCACAAATTGTGCCAGTAATCTGTCTTACATGGTTTGCACCTCTTTCCACAAAAAAGTGTGGCCTAAGTATGCCAACTTTGTACCAAAATGGTGGCATAATTTTTGGTGTAATCTAAGCCAACTAATATGTAATATGAAGCTAGAGTAGATAGTCTAAGGACACGCCAGATTTATCATCCAGAAAGAGGCACTGTGATAAATCTTGTGTATTTTAAGACTGTCTAGTAGGCTGCCTGTCCATGGGCGAGTTTGAATTGCGTTCCCAGCGGCCAGATTGCAGCAGATGTGTTCTTCACGCCCGCGGGGGTGACGACAGCGGCGGAGAGGTAAGTTTTGTTTTTTTTACACTAAAATGTTTCTTTTTTAGGGAAGAGCTTATATGTAAAGCCCTTCCCTGAAAAAGAATGCAGGAGCTGGCAGAGCATTGTTTACAATGGAACTGCTGGCAGCAGCTGCGGCTCCATTGAAAACAATGCGTGCATTCCCTATGATGCACGCATGTCCTATCTTTGCAGGCACGCACCTGCAAAGTACAGACATGTGCACACACCATAGGGAATGCATTGTTGTAAATACAAGCGTGTTTTTGTGCGTGCGTATGCATGCACAAAAACATGCTCCTGTGACCCGACCCTTAAAGCAAATCTAGGGAATATAATATTCTATTCAAGTTCTAGAAAGAAAAGAAAAGGTTCTTTTTTTACCACTGGTAATAGACTGTTATTTATGAAAACTTAAAAAGATTGGTAAAATTACAAAAGATATATTACCATCTTCTCTCTTTGAATGATGCAGCAATGTGAACACAAAAAAAATTCAATACTGTATTTTCTGTAAATAACATCATCTAAATCCTTAATAGTGTGTGATGTTCTTCAGTCATAATTTCACAGCATTATTCAAATTTAACAATTTGGGGGAATTTCTTGCCTTCACACTCTACTCACTAAACCAAGTCATCAATATATTTTATCAGTTTATTCCTGTATTTGGGTGTCAGCAGAAAGAATGACCTTTAAACACAACAGGGACTTACATCAATTCCCAGCCCTGGCAGAAAGACAGAGCTGTCAGCAAACACTTTGAGATTTTCAAGCGACAAAAACAAAAAGAATGACAGCTAGGACTGCGGTATGTTTATGCTGCCGCCACTCAAGTATGAAGATGACTATATTGCATTAGTAAACAGCTGATATTTTCTGCATATAGTGTCAAAACGAGTCACATGACATTAATCCTATGAATCCTGTGAATTATCTTTCTTTCGATATGTTGTCTAACTTAATTAATAATAAAATAATTAACTGATTTGCAAGCCATTATGCACGCAAACCCTATGTACAAACATGGTGCCTTTCTGACCCCATTCATACTGTCATTGAACATCTACTAACAAGACGTAGACTGGGATATGGCTAAGACAGTAATTCTGGGTAAAGAGAACTTTGGCTATGTTAGGGCGCCCACCCACTGGCGATTTTTTTTCCCTGCGAAATTCGCAGCATTTTTTTCTCTGCAGGGGTCTATGGGACTTGTAATGTTAAAATCGCGATCGCGCAAAATCGCGATTTTGCGGTAAATTGGGATTTTGCGCGATCGCGATTTTAACATTACAAGTCCCATAGACCCCTGCAGAGAAAAAAATGCTGCGAATTTCGCAGGGAAAAAAATCGCCAGTGGGTGGGCACCCTTAGGGTAAATGCATTTGGGCAGAAATTCCGTGGCGAGATTTTCCGCCGTGGAATTTCCCATTGGTTTATGGAATCTTATGCATACAGACGTGATTTGACCGCGTGAAAACTTGCGCGGTAAACAAATCGCGGCATGTCCTATTTTTTGTGCAAACCTCGCTGAGGCCTGCACAGAAATGTCACTGCTGACGCGTTGGCTCTGCCCTGCGCATATGCGGCTGTGCACCAGCTGGCACATCGCAGAGTAGAAAGAAAACGCCGGAGGAGGTGAGCCGCGGGTCACTGGAGGGGGACAAGTTGTATCCCGCTGTGAAAATTCTCGCTGCAGGATCTGACCCAGGCATCTGCATTCACCCGTAAACAGAAGGGATGACCGAAAACTGGTGTAATCAATCCAGTGATTATCATCTACAGTTGCAAGAAAAACAAACATTTTGGAATTAGCTGTTTGAAAGAAAAAGAAAACTGCATACCAACTTCAAAACCTCATTCCAACTGTGAAGCATAGTGGAGTTAGCATCATAGTTTGGAGTTGTTTACAGCCTTAGGGCTTATTCAAACGTCTGTAAATCGGCCGGGTTTTCATACCCAGCCGATATACACGGTCTCTCCCTGCAGGGGGAGGAGGTGGGATGGGCCAGGAGCAGTGCAATGAGCTCCCGCCCCCTCTCCGCCCCTCCCGACTGTTTGCAATGGGAGGGCCGGGATGGGGGTGGAGCTAAGTCCCCCTCCCATTGCAAATAGTGGCAAGGGGCGGAGAGGGGGCAGGAGCTCATTACACTGCTCCTGGCCCGTCCTGCCTCCTTCCCCTGCAGAGAGGCACAGCGTATATCGGCTGGGGGAAAACACGGACGATATATGGACATCTGAATAAGCCCTCAGTCTTCTTTCTCACAAGCGTATATCAGCCGGCTGTTATCCCGGCCGGCTAATATACGCTGTGACCTGATGCACTGGAGTCCAATGCATCAGATCACGTAGCCATATTCCTGAGACGTAAAAGCACCCAGCCAGGCCAATATAGAGCTGGGTGTTTTTACGTCGGGCCCAAAAGATAGTCCTGGAACTATCTTTTGGGCCGGAATATTTCAGCTTCTGCATGCACTCCTATCGAAGCCCATGGCAGCGGCCGCAGGTGGGAGGGAGTTTAGCAGTGGGGCTGCTAAACTCCCTCCCTCTGCTCTCCTCCCCCCGTGCAGGCTCACCTGTCCTCTCCTCCACGCCCTCTCCCTGCCCCTTGTCCATAGTCATCAATGGGAGTAGGCGGGACGGGATGGTGCTTACCTCCACCCCCGTCCCGCCCCCACCCATTGCAAAGAGCCAGCAGGGAGAAGACGACAGGTGAGCCTGCGATGGGGAGGGAGGGAAAAAGGGTGACAGCAAGGTAGTCTCGGCATATATGCACCTGGAGTCATGCCGTCTGAAGAGGAGCACAAAGGCTTGATTTGTGTGCCCGTTCACCAGTTATAGCTCTCCCAATGTAGCCTTTATCGGCCAGCCGTAAAAACAGCGGCCGATATACGCTCATGGGAAAGAAGCCTTGGGGCTCGTATGCCTTGTGATCATTGAGTAAACAATGGATTGCAAATTAGAAAAAGAGTCTCCTTGTTTCCAATAAAAAGTGCAATTCTTATCAATGCCTGCGTCTAATATTGCAGTTCAGCACCATTTCAGTGACTAAGGTTTAAGTGCAGTAGTAGCAATCTAATAATAACATAATTAACGTTGTATTTAAAGTTAAAAAAGACATAAAGTCAGTCTATTATGCTGCAATAATATTAGGTTGCCCCATAGCCATCTTTTTTCTGAACCGTATTCCACAGGCAACATCCGCCGGAGGATCCGCAGCAAATCGCACCCATTGAAAACTATGTACTTTCACTTTTTTCTTCACACTAATGGAAACAAATTGCATATTCCGTAAGCAGAGGAAAAATCGCATCATGTCCTATTTTTCTGCAGACGACTTCCATTGTAGTCAATGGAGGCCTTCCGACCCGCAGCTTATCCGCAATTAACATTGCGGATGGGTCATGGGTAGCCGTGTCATCGTCTAGTGAAGACGGTGAAAATACAAATATTTTAAAAAAAACATCTGTACTGTGCATGACCACCTGAGAGCCTCCGTGGTCAACCACAGTACAGATTATGCAGGTACACGGGGTCACTGGCTGGGGTCACAACCAGATTCAGCTGTGGGATCCTGCATGCAGAATCCTATCTGGTTGTGTGCAGTCAGCTTTAGTAGGATGTTCCTGTATCCAAAGGTTACTGAAAAACGCCAAACTTATTGATACAAGGGTACAAGGGAAGGTACAAAGACCAATTCCCAGCATCATGTAGAAGGAAATTGCCACATGGAGGAGGTAACACGTGCAAAATATTCATGACAACCACTCACATCCATGATGTATTGAAGGGGGTGGCTGCTTACATAAATAGCAGCAGAGAATATGTAAAACGAACTGGAGAATTAGGTCCTGGCATGAAGAGTGGTGACAAATAATGCATCACCTGCCATAGGAGGTGTAGTTACCACATGCATTAGTGTCTGGCTTACCTCACCGGCATAAGTTCATTTCTTGATAGTGTGCATAACAACATGAAGCAGCTGTAGGATATCCATAGGAGAAAAAATCTATTACTCTAGCTCAGGGTCAGATGAATAAAAGGAGCTTTATTGAAGGCAGCACCGGATTAAAAGTCAAGTACGTTAAAGATACTTACGCATTTAAAGGGAACCTGTCATGGGTTCTCTATGAGTTTGCTCATGCACTCACTGCAAAGGTGAATCCAGTGCATGGACTGAATTCCAGGGCTGGCGGCGAGGGAATGGGTAGCCAGTTAAGTATGAAAAGTACACCCCTGGATTTCCCAACCCCTCTCCTATAAGCCAATAAATTGACAGTACTATATGTTGCTTATAGGTGATGAAAGGTTCTCTTTGAGACCAAAGTCCTCGATCACAGCATATGATTATAGCAGACTAGCATTCTTGATATAATGCTCCCCTCAATTTATGAGCCATTCACAAAAAATATTTGTATGCACAATTCACTTCCCGATAAAGACTTATGCATGGATAATTCCAACATATTGCATAAATAAGTATAAAAGAAAAAAAGAAGATACTATAAACATTACAAAATGTATTATAAAACGAAAAGTGAAAAGACATAAGAGCAATAATCCTACTAATGATACATCAGATCATATCTATAATTAAGCCCCACAGGGAATCTCATGCCCAGTGTGAAGATCCAATAAGCCTCTTGGCTCAACCGCATTCTCCTATGATCTTTACTTCTTTTTGGCATGAAAACTCTCTCAATATCTTCACAATAGAAAGCTATGATGTCCCCTGGATGTTGCTTCAAAAGATGCTTTGAAACCGCAGATGGAATAGTGGCTTGAGGATAGATATTCTCTGATAGGTTCTGCACCTTAAGGATACAAGAATGCAGGTGGTTAATAATGGCGAAAAAGTGGACAGATAGAGGCAAAACACATTTTTACACAGCAGCCAAAAACTTTACAGCATATAGTATATTATACACAATTGTATGCTCCACAGGAGGGCACTGGACTACTTAAAATATTGCATAACATTATTACACATACACCCATTGCCAGACATATGCATACCATCCATGGAGGTAAAATTGATATGCTTACATTTTGGTGGCTGATACAACTCTTCCTTAACCCTTCTCAGGGGAATCTGGATGCTAGCTGTCAGAGGAGTCGGCAGCCGGCTGTTGCTGGCCGGCTGCCAGCTAGGGGAGGGGGTGAAGCTGGGGCGGAATGGGGCAGGAGCTTAGCAGAGCTAGTCATGCTAAACTCCCTTCCCAGCCTATGGGAGCTGCTGGCAAGGGGAGGGTGAGGGACTTTAGCAACAAGAGCCACTGCTAAACTCTCTCCCTCTTCCCTTTTCTAATGGCTCTCATAGTCTCTCATAAGAGTCTAGGGAAACAGCTAGTGCATTCTGGCAAAAGATGGTACAACACCTATCTTGTCCGGCTGGCATAGAAGCGTCACACCGTATGCGCTATCTTTTCCAGACGGCCAATTTCACACACCAAAATCTGAACAAATGCATTGAAATCCAATACTTCAGATGCTCGCGATTTTTGGCTGGCGTTTTATTGTGGCACAATTGCCACGATAAAACGCTCGTGTGAGTAAAGCCTCAGCGTGGGAAAAATGTCCCTCCTTCCTCACACAAGAATAAACACTGCTTCTCCTGGACTCATGTTGATGCCTTCTCACCTAACCAACCAGAATCCTACTGTATACTGATGGGGGCAATAACCTAAAAACAGCAGAAGGATATTCTGGTTTGACTTATATTCTTAGTTATGTCACAAGCCCTGTGAGAAGCTCAGGTACTGATTCATAAAGTAGCTACAATTTAAATAGGTAACGCTGTGGAGCATTGATACAATACCAAATTTAAAAACAAGGAAAGAAGAAAAACAGTTAAAAATAATGAAAAGCACATAGACATGGCCCACAGAGGAAAATACTGAAAGTTAAACCCTCAAAAATAAAGGTAAATTGGGTACCAATAGTAATACCAAATAACCAAGTGTAGTCCATGCTGAAATTGCTCTATTACAAAGACAAGCCCCCCAAAATAGAGCACATTAGTCACTAGTCACAAAGGGCCATCTCATAATTTGTATGCTAATCATAAATTTGCACAATAAAATTAGTAGTGTGGCATCAGAGAATAACCAATAAGTCTAAACCAAAACATTATTTGCTAAAAAGATAAAAAAAATGTAGATAAATAGACCTACAGAAGAGGGGTGGGGGGCAAACTTCTTCCAGGTTGACATCTCTAGACTTGTAAAGTACAAGTTGCAGAAGTAAAACAGGTAAACTGGCGAGAGTGTCATGGGTGTCTACTAGAGATGAGCGAACGCGTTCGTCCGAGCTTGATATTCGTGCGAATATTAGGGTGTTCGGGATGTTCGTTATTCGTGACGAACACCATGCGGTGTTCTGGTTACTTTCACTTCCTTCCCTGAGACGTTAGCGCGCTTTTCTGGCCAATTGAAAGACAGGGAAGGCATTACAACTTCCCCCTGCAACGTTTAAGCCCTATACCACCCCCATGCTGTGAGTGGCTGGCGAGATCAGGTGTTCGCCTAATATAAAAGTCGGCCCCTCCCGCGGCTCGCCTCAGATGCGGTGTGAGTTAGATGAGGGACAGTGCTGTTTATACCGGAGCTGCTGTAGGGAAAGAATTGGTAGTTAGTGTAGGCTTCAAGACCCCCCAAAGGTCCTTATTAGGGCCACTGATAGCTGTGTGTTGGCTGCTGTTAGCAGTGGGATTTTTTTTTTTCTCAAAATCGCCTCTGCAGACCGTTGCACCTGGCATTAGGGACAGAAGTGCTGCATAGGCAGGGAGAGTGTTAGGAGTGAGTGTAGCCTTCAAGAACCTCAACGGTCCTTTCTAGGGCCATATTTATCCGTGTGCAGTACTGTCCAGGCTGCTGTTGGCTGTGCTGCATTTTTTTTGGGCTTCTCAAAATCGCCTCTGCAGAGCATTCCACCCTCCATTGATACTGCAGGGAAAGAATTGTATAGGCAGGGCCACAACACAGTTATTATTCATAGAATATACGCAGTGCTGCCTGTTGGTGGGAAAAAACTGAAAACAAATCTATTTGTCCAGCCTCTGTCCGTCCTTACGCCTGTGGAGACGTGTGAGCTGCGTGAAAAACATTGCTAAATCATACGCAGCCAGCTACGCTTTACTGCTGGGTTCGCCATTTGCTTTCCTTAATTGGGAAAAAAAATACCTGCTCTCCAAGAGTTATAATAACTCTGCTACCCTCACGTTCTGTGACACATAAGCAGGGACACAGCACAGTTATTAAACTTCTCAGGTTCATTGAATATACGCAGTGCTGCCTGTTGGTGGGAAAAAACTGAAAACAAATCTATTTGTCCAGCCTGTGTCCGTCCTTACGCCTGTGGAGACGTGTGAGCTGCGTGAAAAACATTGCTAAATCATACGCACCCAGCTACGCTTTACTGCTGGGTTCGCCATTTGCTTTCCTTAATTGGGAAAAAAAATACCTGCTCTCCAAGAGTTATAATAACTCTGCTACCCTCACGTTCTGTGACACATAAGCAGGGACACAGCACAGTTATTAAACTTCTCAGGTTCATTGAATATACGCAGTGCTGCCTGTTGGTGGGAAAAAACTGAAAACAAATCTATTTGTCCAGCCTGTGTCCGTCCTTACGCCTGTGGAGACGTGTGAGCTGCGTGAAAAACATTGCTAAATCATACGCACCCAGCTACGCTTTACTGCTGGGTTCGCCATTTGCTTTCCTTAATTGGGAAAAAAAATACCTGCTCTCCAAGAGTTATAATAACTCTGCTACCCTCACGTTCTGTGACACATAAGCAGGGACACAGCACAGTTATTAAACTTCTCAGGTTCATTGAATATACACAGTGCTGCCTGTTGGTGGGAAAAAACTGAAAACAAATCTATTTGTCCAGCCTCTGTCCGTCCTTACGCCTGTGGAGACGTGTGAGCTGCGTGAAAAACATTGCTAAATCATACGCAGCCAGCTACGCTTTACTGCTAGGTTCGCCATTTGCTTTCCTTAATTGGGAAAAAAAATACCTGCTCTCCAAGAGTTATAATAACTCTGCTACCCTCACGTTCTGTGACACATAAGCAGGGACACAGCACAGTTATTAAACTTCTCAGGTTCATTGAATATACGCAGTGCTGCCTGTTGGTGGGAAAAAACTGAAAACAAATCTATTTGTCCAGCCTGTGTCCGTCCTTACGCCTGTGGAGACGTGTGAGCTGCGTGAAAAACATTGCTAAATCATACGCACCCAGCTACGCTTTACTGCTGGGTTCGCCATTTGCTTTCCTTAATTGGGAAAAAAAATACCTGCTCTCCAAGAGTTATAATAACTCTGCTACCCTCACGTTCTGTGACACATAAGCAGGGACACAGCACAGTTATTAAACTTCTCAGGTTCATTGAATATACGCAGTGCTGCCTGTTGGTGGGAAAAAACTGAAAACAAATCTATTTGTCCAGCCTGTGTCCGTCCTTACGCCTGTGGAGACGTGTGAGCTGCGTGAAAAACATTGCTAAATCATACGCAGCCTGCTACGCTTTACTGCTGGGTTCGCCATTTGCTTTCCTTAATTGGGAAAAAAATACCTGCTCTGCCACAGTTAATAACTCTGCTACCCTCACGTTCTGTGACACATAAGCAGGGACACAGCACAGTTATTAAACTTAGATAATTCATTCACTAGAGGCAGTGGGGCCTTTCGTTTTCCAAAAAGGGCAAAAATTATATTTGGCCTGCAGTCTTGCGCCAATTTATTTCCTGCCTGTGAAATCAAATCACTGGTAATACAGCATGCTGAGGGGTAGGGGTAGGCCTAGAGGACGTGGACGCGGCCGAGGACGCGGAGGGCCAAGTCAGGGTGTGGGCACAGGCCAAGCTCCTGATCCAGGTGTGTCGCAGCCGACTGCTGCGCGATTAGGAGAGAGGCACGTTTCTGGCGTCCCCACATTCATCGCCCAATTAATGGGTCCACGCGGGAGACGGTTATTAGAAAATGAGCAGTGTGAGCAGGTCCTGTCCTGGATGGCAGAAAGTGCTTCGAGCAACCTATCGTCTACCCGCAGTTCTGCGCCGTCCACTGCTGCCAATCCGAATCCTCTGTCTGCTGCTCCTCCTTCCTCCCAGCCTCCTCACTCCACTACAATGACACCTGCTCAGGAGCGGGAACACTCCCAGGAACTGTTCTCGGGCCCCTGCTTAGATTGGGCAGCAGCGGTTCCTCTCCCACCAGAGGAGTTTATCGTCACTGATGCCCAACCATTCGAAAGTTCCCGGGGTCCGGGGGAAGAGGCTGGGGACTTCCGCCAACTGTCTCAACAACTTTCTGTGGGTGAGGAGGACGATGACGATCAGACACAGTTGTCTTGCAGTGAGGTAGTAGTAAGGGCAGTAAGTCCCAGGGAGCAGCGCACAGAGGATTCGGAGGAAGAGCAGCAGGACGATGAGGTGACTGACCCCACCTGGTGTGCAACGCTTACTCAGGAGGACAGGTCTTCAGAGGGGGAGTCAAGGGCATCAGCAGGGCAGGTTGCAAGAGGCAGTGCAGTGGCCAGGGGTAGAGGCAGGGCCAGACCGAATAATCCACCAAGTGTTTCCCAAAGCGCCCCCTCGCGCCATGCCACCCTGCGGAGGCCGAGGTGCTCTAAGGTCTGGCAGTTTTTCACAGAGACGCCTGACGACCGACGAACAGTGGTGTGCAACCTTTGTCGCGCAAAGCTCAGCCGGGGAGCCAACACCAACAGCCTCACCACCACCACCATGCGCAGACATATGATGGCCAAGCACCCCGCAAGGTGGGACAAAGGCCGTTCACCGCCTCCGGTTTGCACCCCTGCCTCTCCCCCTGTGCCCCAACCTGCCACTGAGATGCAACCCCCCTCTCAGGACACAGGCACTACCGCCTCATGGCCTGCACCCACACCCTCATCTCCGCTGTCCTCGGCCCCATCCAGCAGTGTAGTTCAGCGCACTGTTCAGCCGTCGCTTGCGCAAGTGTTCGAGCGTAAGCGCAAGTACGCCGCCACGCACCCGCACGCTCAAACGTTAACCGTCCGCATCGCAAAATTCATCAGCCTTGAGATGCTGCCGTATAGGGTTGTGGAAACGGAGTCCTTCAAAAGTATCATGGAGGCGGCGGCCCCGCGCTACTCAGTTCCCAGTCGCCACTACTTTTCCCGATGTGCCGTCCCAGCCCTGCACGACCACGTCTCCCGCAACATTGTGCGCGCCCTCACCAACGCGGTTACTGCCACGGTCCACTTAACTACGGACACGTGGACAAGCACAGGCGGGCAGGGCCACTACATCTCCCTGACGGCACATTGGGTGAATTTAGTGGAGGCTGGGACAGAGTCAGAGCCTGGGACCGCTCACGTCCTACCCACCCCCAGAATTGCGGGCCCCAGCTCGGTGCTGGTATCTGCGGAGGTGTATGCTTCCTCCACTAAAGCACCCTCCTCCTCCTCCTCCTCCTCTGTCTCACAATCAAGATGTGTTAGCAGCAGCATGTCGCCAGCAGTCGGTGTCGCGCGGTGTGGCAGCACAGCGGTGGGCAAGCGTCAGCAGGCCGTGCTGAAACTACTCAGCTTAGGCGATAAGAGGCACACGGCCCACGAACTGCTGCAGGGTCTGACACAGCAGACCGACCGCTGGCTTGCGCCGCTGAGCCTCCAACCGGGCATGGTCGTGTGTGACAACGGCCGTAACCTGGTGGCGGCTCTGCAGCTCGGCAGCCTCACGCACGTGCCATGCCTGGCCCACGTCTTTATTTGGTGGTTCAGCGGTTTCTGAAAAGCTACCCACGCTTGTCAGACCTGCTCGTAAAGGCGCGCCGGCTCTGCGCACATTTCCGCAAGTCCCACACGGACGCTGCCACCCTGCGCACCCTGCAACATCACTTTAAGCTGCCAGTGCACCGACTGCTGTGCGACGTGCCCACACGGTGGAACTCTACGCTCCACATGTTGGCCAGGCTCTATGAACAGCGTAGAGCTATAGTCGAATACCAACTCCAACATGGGCGGCGCAGTGGGAGTCAGCCTCCTCAATTCCTTTCAGAAGAGTGGGCCTGGTTGGCAGACATCTGCCATGTCCTTGGTAATTTTGAGGAGTCTACCCAGGTGGTGAGCGGCGATGCTACAATCATTAGCGTCACCATTCCTCTGCTATGCATCTTGAGAAATTCCCTGCAAACCATAAAGGCAGCTGCTTTGCGCTCGGAAACGGGGGCGGGGGAAGACAGTATGCCGCTGGATAGTCAGGGCACCCTCCTGTCTATTTCTCAGCGCGTACAGGAGGAGGAGCATGAGGAGGATGAGGAGGAGGGGGAAGAGACAGCTTGGCCCGCTGCTGACGGTACACCGGCTGATTGCCTGTCATCCTTTCAGCGTGTATGGCCTGAGGAGGAGGAGGAGGAGGAGGATCCTGATAGTGATCTTCCTAGTGAAGACAGCCATGTGTTGCGTACAGGTACCCTGGCACACATGGCTGACTTCATGTTAGGATGCCTTTCTCGTGACCCTCGCGTTGCACGCATTCTGGCCACGACGGATTACTGGGTGTACACACTGCTCGATCCACGGTATAAGGAGAACCTGCCCACTCTGATTCCCGAAGAGGAAAGGGGTTCGAGAGTGTTGCTATACCACAGGACCCTTGCGGACAAGCTGATGGTAAAATTCCCAGCCGACAGCGCTAGTGGCAGAAGGCGCAGTACCGAGGGCAAGGTAGCAGGGGATGTGCGTAGATCGAGCAGCATGTACATCCCAGGCAGTGCAACAGTCTTTAAGGGCCTGGCCAGCTTTATGGCTCCCCACCAAGACTGTGTCACCGCTCCCCAGTCACGGCTGAGTCGGCGGGAGCACTGTAAAAGGATGGTGAGGGAGTACGTAGCGGATCGCACGACCATCCTTGGTGACGCCTCTGCCCCCTACAACTACTGGGTGTCGAAGCTGGACACGTGGCCTGAACTAGCCCTGTATGCCCTTGAGGTGCTTGCTTGTCCTGCGGCTAGCGTCTTGTCGGAGAGGGTGTTTAGTGCGGCTGGGGGAATCATCACCGATAAGCGTAGCCGCTTGTCAACCGACAGTGCCGACAGGCTAACACTCATCAAGATGAACAAAGGCTGGATTTCGCCAGACTTCTGTTCTCCACCAGCGGACAGCAGCGATACGTAAGCAATACGTAGGCTGCACCCGCGGATGGAAGCTACGTTCTCTCTCACCATCCAAAACGGGGACATTTGTGCTTCATCAATCTGTGTCTAATATTCCTCCTCCTCCTCCTCCTGCTCCTCCTCCTGAAACCTCACGTAATCACGCTGAACGGGCAATTTTTCTTAGGGCCACAAGGCTCACTCAAATAATTTTTCAGAACAATTTTTATAAGTTTTAATTAGCTTAAAAGCGTTGGAACTTTAACTTGAACCAATTTTTCGTTACACTGGGCTGCCTCCAGGCCTAGTTACCACTTAAGCCACATTAACCAAAGCGATTCACCTGCCATCTTGGTTGGGCATGGCCAATTTTTACTGAGGTACATTAGTACTGTTGGTACACCAATTTTTTGGGGCCCTCACCTACAGTGTAATCATAGTAATTTCTATGTTCTTCGCCTGCACTCATGGTACAGAAAGGTGTGTGGGGTTGGCCTACAGTTTAGCTACATAAATGTCACTTGTGCCTTGGCTATACTAAGGCTACTGAAATGGAACGAAGACTGCGCTCCCGCTATACTGCTGCTTCAGAATTGTTACTGGGGCCTGTCTTGAGTGCTACTATTGCTTACATGGAACGAAGACTGCGCTCCCGCTATACTGCTGCTTCAGAATTGTTACTGGGGCCTGTCTTGAGTGCTACTATTGCTTACATGGAACGAAGACTGCGCTCCCGCTATACTGCTGCTTCAGAATTGTTACTGGGGCCTGTCTTGAGTGCTACTATTGCTTACATGGAACGAAGACTGCGCTCCCGCTATACTGCTGCTTCAGAATTGTTACTGGGGCCTGTCTTGAGTGCTACTATTGCTTACATGGAACGAAGACTGCGCTCCCGCTATACTGCTGCTTCAGAATTGTTACTGGGGCCTGTCTTGAGTGCTACTATTGCTTACATGGAACGAAGACTGCGCTCCCGCTATACTGCTGCTTCAGAATTGTTACTGGGGCCTGTCTTGAGTGCTACTATTGCTTACATGGAACGAAGACTGCGCTCCCGCTATACTGCTGCTTCAGAATTGTTACTGGGGCCTGTCTTGAGTGCTACTATTGCTTACATGGAACGAAGAGTGCGCTCCCGCTATACTGCTGCTTCAGAATTGTTACTGGGGCCTGTCTTGAGTGCTACTATTGCTTACATGGAACGAAGACTGCGCTCCCGCTATACTGCTGCTTCAGAATTGTTACTGGGGCCTGTCTTGAGTGCTACTATTGCTTACATGGAACGGACACGTGGAGAGGACACGTAGTGCCTCAAAAACATCCCCCTCCTCCTCCAACAGGGAAAACATTGTTGGCAAATGCCTTTGCATTGGTTCGTCTGGCGGCAGTCCAAGAATTTCACCTTTACCGACACTACAAGAGAGCCCCCCCACCATCCCCCCGCCACGGCCCACTTAATCCTGGCCACATTCCGAAAACCAACAAAATACAACCGTGGTACTAGGTCCGCAGTCACCACCACATTACCACCAACGCGGTTACTGTTAAGGTGCATATAACCACGGACACGTGGAGAGGACACGTAGTGCCTCAAAAACATCCCCCTCCTCCTCCAACAGGGAAAACATTGTTGGCAAATGCCTTTGCATTGGTTCGTCTGGCGGCAGTCCAAGAATTTCACCTTTACCGACACTACAAGAGAGCCCCCCCACCATCCCCCCGCCACGGCCCACTTAATCCTGGCCACATTCCGAAAACCAACAAAATACAACCGTGGTACTAGGTCCGCAGTCACCACCACATTACCACCAACGCGGTTACTGTTAAGGTGCATATAACCAGTCTGACTGGGGCATGCAGACACCTTGACAGAATGAATAGTGTGTGGCACATAGGTTCCCCATTGCTATGCCCACGTGTGCAGCTCCTGATGGTGGTGGCACAGGATTGTATTTCTCATTGCTTCTGTACAGCATTGTGGGCTATCGCCCCGCCCCTATTAAAGAGGGTCGCTACCTAGCCGTGCCAACCTCTGCAGTGTATGCCTGCGGTCCCTCGTCATGGCAGACGCAATTCTAAATAGACATGAGCGTGGTGTGGCATGAGGGCAGCTGAAGGCTGCGCAGGGACACTTTGGTGTGCGCTGTGGGGGGAGGGGGTGCGGTTGGGCAGCATGTAACTCAGGAGAAGTGGCAGTGGAGTGTCATGCAGGCAGTGATTGTGCTTTGTTGGAGGTAGTGTGGTGCTTAGCAAAGGTATGCCATGCTAATGAGCGCTTTTCAGAAGTAAAAGTTGTTGGGAGGGGGGGGGGGGCCCACTCTTGCCGGTATTGTGGCTTAATAGTGGGACCTGTGAACTTGAGATACAGCCCAACATGTAGCCCCTCGCCTGCCCTATCCGTCACTGTGTCATTCCCATCACTTTCCTGAATTGCCCAGATTTTCACACATGAAAACCTTAGCGAGCATCGGCGAAATACAAAAATGTTCTGGTCGCCCATTGACTTCAATGGGGTTCGTTGTTCGAAACGAACCCTCGAGCATCACGGGAAGTTCGTTACGGATAACGAACACCCGAACATTTTGGTGTTCGCTCATCTCTACTGTCTACTCCATACCTAATGAGTGTTGGCTATGTTAAACAGCTAACATCAACTGGCAACAATTGCTATCAGAGCTAGCTCTGGTCGCAGCCATTTAATTACTGCATTTTAGCTTTTAGACAGAGGGGGTTGTCTGTTGCCTTTTCTCCCACTACAATGTGAGCATGGTGTATAGATGGGTTGACATGATTCCAATGCAGTATATTGTACAAGTGATCGAGTGATCCCAAGCTCAAATCCTCTAGCAAGACTGAAAGAAAAAAAGTAAAATACAGTTAGTGAAAGAAAAAAAAATAAAATAAATAAAAAGTAAACAGAATTGGTTTTGTCATTTCCTTAAAAGTCCAAGATATTAAAATAACATTATCTAACATGAAGGACGCCATAACAAAAAGAAAAAAAAACGTCAGACAGAGTTGTGTTTTAGGGTACACTGTTACCCAAAACAACTTAATTAAAAATTTCTATTTTTCTCAAAATGGTACCAATAAAAACTATAGGTTGCCCTGCATAAAGCAATCCCTTACACGGCCTTATCAACGGAAAAATAAAAAAAAAGTTACGGATGGCAAGGTGTGGCGACTAAAAGCTTTTTTATGTTCTAAGAGTTGCAAAACATAAACTGTATGAATTTGGTATGGCTGCAATCATACTGTCCCACAGAATAAACATGCGATTTGTATTGCACCATAAAAGCTACAAAAAAAAAACCTAGAAACAAATAGCACAATTGCATTTTCTTTTCATTTCAGCCCACTCAAATGATATAGTACATTAAATGCTATTTTAATGACATACTATACATCCGGCAAAAAACATGTCGAGTCGACATATGACTATTCAATGGAAAATTACCCTCTTGAAAAGCGGGGCTGAAGAAATGAAAATTTTAAATTTAAAAATTGCTAATCCTTAAAGGGTTAAAAGAAATACTTAGGTTATTGATGGATTTTTTTTTGTACTTCAAACATCTTGCCAGATGTAGAGCTTTGACTGTATGATCCTCCTAAAAAAGTGACTATGGAATGCCATATGGTAAACTTTCCCATCATGACTTCACTTCATCATATTTATAGCTAACAGGGGCATATACAGTAACTAAATGACTTTACAAAAGACAGGACTACAGTACAAATAGTTAGATTTTATTTAAGGATACAAAGTAATGAGCAGATACTACATTTTCAGGCCTTAGTCAGACAGGCGTTTTTTTGCGCGATTTGCGCATGCGCATGCGTCCAACGATTTTTTTAAACCATTGCTTTGCAATGGTATCGGACACATGAGCGCTTTTTATGCGCTCGTCCGATAAATTATAGAACAGAAATCGCAGATCGCACCTATCTGCGATCTGCGATTCCTGTTCTCTTCTCTATATGCGCTCAATGGGGCCGGCGGCAGCAGCGCCGACCCCATTGAGAACATATACTAGACAAATCATTCTCCTCTGCCACAGCTGTAACAGCTGTGGCAGAGAACAACGATGTTTGCCCATTGAATTCAATGGAGCCGGCAATACAGCCGACTCCATTGAAAGCAATGGGCTGCCGGCGTGCGCGGGATGAATTGTCGGGAAGGGCTTAAATATATAAGCCCTTCCCTGCAATTCATCCAGAAAAGTGTTAAAATAAAAAATATATATATACTCAACTGCTCCCGGCAGCCGGAGTTCTGCTGTATTGCCGGCTCCATTGAATGCAATGCGCTGGACAGCTCCAGCCCGTTTCTAATGAATCGCATCCGTCATGCGATCCGCAAATCGCGCGAAAAAACGCCCGTCTGACTAATGCCTCAAACCGCATCTGAAACTCAAAATTTGGTTGGAGTAACCCTATAGGAATGAATATTACTTCTTTAGGGCAAAGTCAGATGAGCGTTTTTTTTGCGCACGCCTATGTGCGCAAAAAAAAAAAAACATCTGGTAGAACCATTGGTTTCCTATGTAGTGTTCAGATGTCTCTCTTTTACAGGCACAAAATAGTCGCACCTGCAAAAGATAGGACATCTGTGCTGCACGTAAAATATCCCCGCGGGGAGTCCCCTCATCAGTAAACACTGTAACAGCACTGTCACAGTGTTCAGTGACAAGGGGACTCCCCGTGGTGATGAAGGAATTCCCTGCCACAGCTATCACAGCTGCGGCAGAGTATTGTGATCTTCTCCCATTGCTTTCAATGGGGCTGGCACTGTAGCCACCCTATTGAAAGCAGTGAGATGCAGCCCACCCCCGCAGTGATTGAATTCAGAATTCAATGAATGGCTGGGCACTGCCTATAATTGGCTGAGCATTGTAACCAATCACTGGCAGCGCTCAGCTGTCATTCAATGAATGGCTGAGTGCTGCCTGTAATTGACCAAGTGCTCAGCCAGTCAGACCAGCTCTTTCTGGAGGTGGGGATTTTTAAATCCCCTGCCATCAGAAAATTCTTCAGAGCAGTCACGACATGGAAGAAAGAAGATGCGCCAGAGCACTGACAGCGTCAGAAGGTGATGTATATATATTTTTTATTTTTTTACACCAACGAGAGATGATTTTCTGGGAAGGGCTTATATTTCAAGCCTTTCCCCAAAAAGCACTGCGGGAGTTGCCTGCATCCCAGTGCTTTCAGTGGGGCTGGCTGCAGTAGCGCTGGCCCCATTGAGATGAATGGGCATGGAGCTCTAGTCGCGCACATTTTTAACATGCATGGAGTGCATGTTAAAAATGCTTGTCTGAATGAGCCCTTAGTTAAGTGGATTGGAAAACAGTGCCACCAAAGATATATGTGTTGAATGCAAACAAGTGTAAATAGTAATGAGGCATTCAAGAATACACTGTGGCACCCAGTTCACAATATAAGCATCCAAACTAATAGTTTGTCTTGCTATTATTGTGCACTCATAAAGCCAATGCTTCTTGAATTTTAAACAGAAATAAAATGGCATTCTACTATTTCAGAACTGTATACTGGCCAACATAATATACATGGAAATTATGACCTTTCAAATTATGAAACTTGGACTCAATATGCAAATTGATGTCATGCAAAACCTTGTTCAGACATTGACAAAACTAGCATTTTTCTCACAATTTGTCTCCCATAAAAATAAGCATTTATGTAACAAACTTTTTACACTATTCTAACTATAATGAAAACAGATTCTTTTGAGACAAAATAAATATTCTAATTTGTATTTCAAGTACAAACAATTTCCTAATCTTGTTTCTAAGGAGTTTGTTGGAAATTGTATTTCCAAATTACCTCCATGAAGTGTAGTATTCTCTCCTAGAAGCAGTCTAGGGGTGAATACATTTGTGATATGGCATGTCATGCCACAATTTTATGTTACTTGCAAATTCAGATGGAATTAGTGGGGGCAACAAACTCTGTATTCTTGTAAGCTCAGAGATATAGTATAACCCTGTTTGATTTTTGTTACAGCGGCAGATGTGGATCTACTGTGCAACAAAACTAATTTGGCTTAGGGCTAGATTTGGGGGTGCAGCTGAGGTTCCACAGGTTTTATGCTTTAACCCAACCACTTGGGATATGGTCTTTTCTGTTAAGAACCCGAGACTGTTACCTTAAAAATTGTCTCAGTTATGTGGCTGCCGACATCATCTGGTAGAAATTACAGTAACATGCTGCTGGAGGATGCTAAAGTGAAAGATGTAGTCTTAGAACAGAGCCATGGTCAGAACAGGTGGAATGATTTCATCATGGTTAGACAAACCAAGGGTCTGGACAAAGTAAACACGGTCAATTAATTAACCAAGGTCAGGAATAGAAAAGACTGAAAACTGAGTGAAACAGGCAGAGTTTAGAACCAGGAAAATAGATAGAACTTTATAACACCTTTGTATACTAGGAGACTAATTGCTCAGACATCCTTTAGCATAAGAAGTTACCCATCTAGATGAGGCAGAAACTGGAAAGCTGAATGCACATGCTGACTCTTGAAGAAGTGGGCTGAACACTCACGCCCTTCAAGTGGCCGTGACAGCAGCCCTGGATCGGAGAAGGTTGTGGCATTTGCCATAGATGCCAGGGGACTTGCAACTGCTGGTGGAGAAAGGTGTAAAGGGTCAGCTGCCGCAGCCCTGCAGTGTGGGAGATTAGTGTAGATCCACATCACACATATATAGGTATTAACTCAACACTTGTTGACTTTTTGTTGATCAAAATCAACCAGGCTGTTACAATATTGTTGAGACAATAGAATAATTACAATGCAACCCTTGTTGATGAGTTCATTCTTATCCATCTACTAACTTTGTAGGAACGTTCTTATAGATTGCAGCCATGGATGCAGTTTTGCTTACTGATAATAATCTCTGTCTGTCTATCTCAGAGCAGGGAGGAAGTAAAAGGACTGCAATAATTCAAGTCTCCTTCATCTCTGTTCTATATTGAAATGAATGGAGTATGTAGCCTCCAAGAGAATGAAGCTAATCAGCCTACAGTAGAGTGTTTAGTTTTTAATTCTAGATTAGAAACATGAATTTAAACTCTAAAATGCATATTTTAAAAGATTTTAAAGTGAATTACATAATGTATGCTTTAAATTTACTTATGTCAGAGGTGATACAGCCCCTAAAATTTTCTGTCTTATGGGAGTTTACAGTGTATATTTTTTTTATACTGGTTGCACTTATAGGGGACACATTACAAAGTAATGATTTTTTGTTGCAGAAATCTTCTCATTGAGTTTGTTCTGGAGAACTAGTACAACACAACCCATCAAATCTTTTAACTCCATATGCCAGATGATCACATACCATGATCTAGCATGCAAAAGGGAAACACAAATGAAACTGCAGTGTAATGAGTAATAGTGCTTTACAATTCAGATATATGAATATTTTATGTACAAACTTTTTCTTTCCTCTTAGGCTAGTGGCATACGGCCGTAACTGTGAGTTGTGCCCAAGGGACTTCGGCACAACTTCCATCACATAGCACACAGACATCCTTCTGTGTGCTGTCCGATATACATAGACAATGCACATTCCTATTTCTTGTCCATAAATAGGACAAGAATAAGATATGTTGTGAGTTTTTACACATGGACCATGGGATTGTGAGAAAAAGATCTATGGGTATAGCCTAATAGGCTATATTGGGGTCACATGCTATGGAATTACATGGACAGCACTTGGCCCGAGAATACAACCAGCTGCCAATAGTCTTATAAACAGAAAGAGCTAATCAGTAAAAATTTGGCACACAACGTTGCCAAGAATCTGATATTTTTTTCTAATTTTGCATACTTGTACATTTCATTCTTTCAGATCTTCAAACAAGATTCAATAGAAGACAAAAACATTCTAAGTAAACATTATATGCCATTCTAAGGCCTTAGTCACATGGGCGTTTTTTCCCGCGATTTGCGGATCGCATGACGGATGCGCATCCGCAAATCGCGTGACCGGGGCCGAAAAATCACCCAAAAATACTGCTCCTAGCCGCGTTTCAATAGAAACGGGCCGGAGCTGTCCAGCGCATGGAATTCAATGGAGCCGGCAATACAGCCGGCTCAATTGAAAGCAATGCGCTGCGGGCGATCGTGGGATGAATTTTCAGGAAGGGCTTAAATATATAAGCCCTTCCCTGAAATTCATCCAGAAATGTGTAAAAACAAAAAAATATATATATACTCCCCTTGTCCCGGCAGACGGAGTTCAGCCGCGGCCGGCGGCAGTTCTCCTGAACTGCTCAGAGAATGAGCTGCCTCTGATTGGTCACAGCCTGACCAATCAGAGGCAGCTCTCACTTACACCCATTCATGAATTCATGAATGGGTGTGAGTGAGAGCTGCCCCTGATTGGTCCCTGCGCTGAGCTAATCAGAGGCAGCACTCACTCACTCATTCATGAATTCATGAATGGGTGTGAGTGAGATCTGTCTCCGATTGGTCAGGCTGTGACCAATCAGAGACAGCTCATTCAGCAGGCGGGGATTTTAAATTCCCGGCTGCTAAATACTACTCTGAGCAGTTCAGGAGAACTGCCGCCGGCCGCGGCTGAACTCCGTCTGCCGGGACAAGGTGAGTATATATATTTTTTTTCGTTTTTACACATTTCTGGATGAACTTCAGGGAAGGGCTTATATATTTAAGCCCTTTCCGAAAATTCATCCCGCGATCGCCGGCAGCCCATTGCTTTCAATGGAGCCGGCTGTATTGCCGGCTCCATTGAATTCAATGGGCAAACATCATTCTTCTCTGCCACAGCTGTTACAGCTGTGGCAGAGGAGAATGATTTGTCTAGTATATGTTCTCAATGGGGTCGGTGCTGCTGCCGCCGGCCCCATTGAGCGCATATAGAGAAGAGAACAGGAATCGCAGATCGCAGATAGGTGCGATCTGTGATTTCTGTTCTATAATTTATCGGACGAGCGCATAAAAAGCGCTCATGTGTCCGATACCATTGCAAAGCAATGGTTTTATAAAATCGCCGGACGCATGCGCAAATCGTGCGAAAAAACGCCTGTCTGACTGAGCCCTAAACATGTATTTCTTGTTACTGCTTTTGAAAATAAAAGAAATTAGAAAGAAAACCCAATTTCATAGCATTGTAACCATCACACAAAAATACCCCTGTTTTATGATTTGGATTATATGCTTAGAATTACTTCACGTGTCTTCTAGATTATTATTCATTAAATAAGACGAACTTGCCAAAAACTTGCATTTTATAAACAAGTTTAGATAAGACGTCCTAAGGAATTAATGCTGCGTTTATCTCAAAGACATCAGGCATGGGAAGCTTAGATACACTAGCTCAGCATCACCATGGCATCCAATATTTGAAATGTTGACAATAACATGGTGTAAAATTCCATTCATGTATATGATACCAGCTCTGGAAAAGGGGTAGAAGACTTCACTTCTGGTTAGCTGTCTGTAACAAACATGATATAACAAAATAGGTCCGCGCTCCGGGAATATGGCATCAGTACTTTTAATCTCCACAACGCGTTTCATCCCTTGAAAGGGACTTTATCAAGTCTTGATAAAGTCCCTTTCAAGGGATGAAACGCGTTGTGGAGATTAAAAGTACTGATGCCATATTCCCGGAGCGCGGACCTATTTTGTTATAGCGTGTATACACTTGAATCGAGCGGCTCTCGTTAGTGAGAGACGGAGGAGGACCGCGGCTCCCCAGCTGACTGGCCCAGCAGGACATCAGGGGATTTAAAGGCGCAGGAGCACACATTTATATAGGAGAACTTGGACAAAGAGTGTCAGTGAGGACCCTATTAAACAGGATTCTCACTGGGCACCGGGTGAGTGATATATTATTTATGCACCGATATCCAGTTATGCTTTCTCGGTACACTCAGGCAGCGCTATCCTAATTTTTTCTTGCATATGTAACAAACATGAAGGAGTCAGAAGAAGCAGATTTAAAATGTAAAAGCCGAATCTTGGCAAAAGGTAAATCACATCTTTTTGTATTATGGAGTCAGTTAAAGATGTTATTTATTCATGAGGATCCTTCTTTCAAAGAGCATAAAAATGTTTCTCTTTATATTTTGTTCCCACTTGGCCTTTAAAAGCACAGCAAGAGAGCAATACCATCAGTCGCCTTGGCGAAGATTCAAAGCATGGATGTCTCTCATTGTTCTTATGTCTATAATGCATCTGTGTCCATTGTGTATTTTCGTGTTATGTATTGTCATAATCAGCAGATCTAATATTACTTTCAAATATTCAAAATATTTTCTTTAGAAGATATGTGAAAAGTTCTTGTGTGACTCACTTGAGTGCATATAAATGAACTGATAATGTACAGAGCATCAATTGTAAAGTCTTCTAGTAAGTGAACCGATAACTCTTTCATTGCAAAAATCCTCCACTCTTCTAAAGAATATTAATTTTGGTTTTCAACTTGGATCTAAGCAGTTTTGCTACTAGCATTCTTATCTTTAATACCATCTGAGACAAAGGTGATAATTCTGTCATCAGCAGCATCATCTAATAGATCTGTTGTGATTTATGTGAAACCACAAACACCGCCACTCCAAGGTCGCCACTAGAATTTGTTAACATGGTTGCAGTGAAATGACATGTCACTTACACATGTGATGTGTATTTGACACATCACCGTTGCAGTCATATAATCAGAGTTCAGCAAAGGGACTGGAGTGATACCACTAGAGTGTAGCGTCTTTTTTTTTTTTTTTTTGCTTTATCACTTTTCCCATCTTCAGAAAAGAAAAAAAATATCTCGGATGACTATACAAAAGTTTAATCTAGTTAACTCAATTATAAACACCAAATCTTTCTATAAACTTTCACAAGAGCAAACACTCCTTGTTGAAGGCCTTCACGGCATCTAAAGACAGGCTGGAGTGGTAGTGTCCTTCACCCATCTGCATATTAGCATAATCATAGTTTGTATGATTGGTGAATTACTGAAAAAAGTCATACAAGATAACCTAATAGCCAACAATTTATTATACAACTTGATATCTGTATTTAAAAGAGATGCAAGACAATATCCTTTGTGGTCCTTTATCATCTTACCCTTTTGGGAACAAGTGATATCAGAGCTTCTGACATAGATTTTGAAAGGTGAGAGGAGTAGGACTCATATGTAATATTTTTCCCTATACGATAACTGGTATAACATGTTGGACTGAGATACAGCAGTTCAGCTCTAGTATAGCTGTCAGGAGTTGAACAGGGACCTGAACCCTGATTTTCCCCATTGTAATTTGCAGCTTTGACCATTATGCTATTCAAAGCCTTGATGGTCCTAGCCTAGTTTAACTATACACCTAATGCATCATGGGATTAATTATTGACTCTACCTTCTCTACGGCCAATCACAGTTGTGGTTTCTCTATGTAAACTCTCAGCTTCGGACGTTCCTGGGCCTGAGTCTTCCAGCATGTTTAGTTCATTGGGCTCACTATTATTCTGATCTCCAATCCATGTGTACCAAACTCTGCTTATATCTGATCTTCAATGCCTTTGTAGCAAACTCTTCCACTGGATTCCAGACCCAAGAACAAACATCATTACAATACCTCTTAAAAATGTAAGATCACACTTGAAATCTTCTCTGATTGGAATCTTCTGTTTTTGTCTTTTTTTTCTATCCAAGCTCAGACCACCATGAAGACTTCTTCCAGACACAGTTCATCTCTTGATGACCTCAATAGCAATAGTGGGACCTTTGTGCTCCCATAGTAATAATGTGCCCTCTGTGGTGCAACAAAGTAATGTGGTTCCACTTAGAGTTAGTGAACCCTCTGTGAACCTACTTAGAAATAGTGCAGCCTTGTTGTCCCCACTTAGATATATTTCCTCCTGCAATACACTTCATAGGTAAAGCAGCAGTAAAATCTCCTGTACTCGCAGGCTACTTGCCAGATACCGGGCGCCCTGAACATAGCATAAGCTGACTACTCTTCCATCTCCTGGTCTTAGTACATTATGTGCTGGAGATTGAAAAGGAGCTGTATTACACCACTGATTTTGCAATATATCTAAAATGGTAAGTATTTGGTACCATATATTGAGGTACCCATTATAGTTGTGAGCTCCATTTCCAATTATAATTAAAGAGATTATGGAGTTGGAAAAAAATCTTCCTTTTTTATCTATACTGACTTGTGGTTACGTGAAAGTTAACATTTTTGTGAATTAGCATGTTAAATCTGTGTCAAATAGTAAATGGAATGAGTCATGTTCTTGTTCTATTTATTTTTACTTATGATAGAAAATTATTTTATCTAAAGTTATATCACAGTGAAACACAGTAACTAGAAGATATCTAGGTCTCCCATACCTCTAATATTTCATGACAGATCCTTTACATCACCTATCTGAGGTCAACAACAACAGATTTCTTTGTCTGAATTCCTGTATTTCCCAACCCCTCTTTGATCCATAGGTCCAACAGATGGATGAGCTGAAAATTTCCAACTATAGCATAATCCCCTTTCCTCACTGCAGCAAAGTACACAAATATTTTTTACCACGTACAAAAATAGCCATAATTCATAACTAAAGCAGTCTAAATTTCCTTTCAGTCCAACCAATCTGATACATCTCTTGGAGAGAAAAAAATAACAATACTGTGCCTTGATAGATAATCTGTAGTCTAGGCAGAAACATTAAAGCCAAAGTAATACCAGCTTGATATAATCTTTTGACCTCTCTGAAACTTTGCCTTTTCAATTTAGTATCTCAGGATAGACTGTGATATTGGTACTGTTTTAAAAGAAATGTTAGACCTCTCTCTGGCCAATTAAAGAATTAAATTTCCATCTATGGAGCATAGAATTTTTGCCATAATTGGTTCTGGAGTTTTCCTGGGGCAGGGTTTTTCTTATGGCAATCTACTGTATGTACTCTCTCAACACCAAAGAAATGGGAAAAAGGCCGTTAATCAAATGTGTCAGTGAGCCAGCTGTTGATAAAACATACTACATCATGTATGGTATGTCCAACAAAGTGCGATGGTCAGGTGGCCACATACATTTGGCTATATAGTGTACAGTATATCTATATAGAAGAGTTCTGAATTCATTAATGAATTATATAATTCATGTATCCATTACTAGGGAGCACAAACTGTGTATGTAATATACACTAATATTAAATTCTTGGGGGGAGATATATAAATCTGTATGCAGTTCGTTTTCCCAGTGGTGGCTGCAGCTAGCTATAATGATAAGTAAGATGAGACGTTTAACACTGGGCTAACTCCCAACAGGGATCTGTGCGCAGTCACATACGTTGCCTCTAAGGTAGGTATGCAGCCAGTGTCAGCTGGCAAAAAATGTAAAAATATATATTTTTGTAGAGATTTATGATGATTTATCATTTCCACTGTAGAAGATTCTGGATGATTCGGAGTAGGATCCAGTTAAAATCTCAGAAACCAATAATTTTAGGCAGAAATCGTAAAAAAAGAAATGACAAAATAACCATATAGTAAAGCATCCTGTGGAGCTTAGTGTTTTAATTATCAGAGCTTAAGAACTAAGCACCATAACAAGAGGATTTTGTTTCGACTTGAGAAAAGATAACAGTGCAGAACTTTTAAGGGGGTTTTGAAATCATTCGTCTGGGATTTTAATTAGGTTAATTGGAAAACATGTAAGCTCCAACCAGTGAATCTGTGTAGTTAAAAAAAATAAGCTCTTGCTTTAATCAAGTGACGGATAGGGAGATAGGGATATTGTAGCGAGAAGGAGATGTTAAGGATTTTCAAAAAGGTTGACATTCATGCACATTGGCTGCAGGAGAGTAAAATGCAGAGTTCGTGACTACATATCATCAGTCACATTGGTTTCGATTACACTAGATATTGGAATGATCATATTCCAATCATGATTAGAGATGAGCGAACGTACTCGTCCGAGCTTGATACTCGTTCGAGTATTAGCGTGTTCGAGATGCTCGTTACTCGAGACGAGTACTACGCGATGTTCGAGTTACTTTCACTTTCATCTCTGAGACGTTAGCGCGCTTTTCTGGCCAATAGAAAGACAGGGAAGGCATTACAACTTCCCCCTGCGACATTCAAGCCGTATACCACCCCCCTGCAGTGAGTGGCTGGGGAGATCAGGTGTCACCCGAGTATATAAATCGGCCCCTCCCGCGGCTCGCCACAGATGCATTCTGACAGAGATCAGGGACAGTGCTGCTGGTGCCGGAGCTGCTATAGGGAGAGCGTTAGGAGTTATGTTAGGCTTCAAGAACCCCAACGGTCCTTCTTAGGGCCACATCTAACCGTGTGCAGTAGTGTGGAGGCTGCTATTTGCAGTGTGGCACTTTTTTTTTTTGTATATCGGCCGTGCAGAGCATTGCGTCCTGCAGTAATTTTACATTGTCCAGGGCCAGTAGTGGTGAGGCAGGGACAGAAGACATATTTAGTGTATATGGGCAGTGGGCCTTTCCAAAAACATTTGGGAAAAAAAATCTATTTGGGCTGCCTGTGACCGTCCTCAGTGTACTGGGTCTCTGCTGGGGGTAATTGTCCTAATTCATACGCAGCCAGCTAAGTGTTACAGCAGGCTTGCGCAAAATTCTTTCCTGCCTCTGTGTTGCCTCTTACATCACCGCTGTATTCCTGTCCACAAGTGTACTGGGTCTCTGCTGGGGGTAGTTGTCCTAATTCATACGCAGCCAGCTAAGTGTTACAGCAGGCTTGCGCAAAATTCTTTCCTGCCTCTGTGTTGCCTCTTACATCAGCGCTGTATTCTTGTCCACAAGTGTACTGGGTCTCTGCTGGGGGTAGTTGTCCTAATTCATATGCAGCCAGCTAAGTGTTACAGCAGGCTTGCGCAAAATTCTTTCCTGCCTCTGTGTTGCCTCTTACATCAGCGCTGTATTCTTGTCCACAAGTGTACTGGGTCTCTGCTGGGGGTAGTTGTCCTAATTCATACGCAGCCAGCTAAGTGTTACAGCAGGCTTGCGCAAAATTCTTTCCTGCCTCTGCTGTGCGTTCCGTAAGCGAAGTCAGCCTCCAACCACAGGCCAATAAGCGGCACATTTAATTACAGCGTTCTGTTTCTGCACTACTGGTAATACACCATGCTGAGGGGTAGGGGTAGGCCTAGAGGACGTGGACGCGGCCGAGGACGCCGAGGCCCAAGTCAGGGTGTGGGCACAGGCCGAGCTCCTGATCCAGGTGTATCGCAGCCGACTGCTGCGGGATTAGGAGAGAGGCACGTTTCTGGCATCCCCACATTCATCGCACAATTAATGGGTCCACGCGGTAGACCTTTATTAGAGAATGAGCAGTGTGAGCAGGTCCTGTCGTGGATGGCAGAAAGTGCATCCAGCAATCTATCGACCACCCAGAGTTCTGCGCCGTCCACTGCTGCAACTCTGAATCCTCTGGCTGCTGCTCCTCCTTCCTCCCAGCCTCCTCACTCCATTACAATGACACATTCTGAGGAGCAGGCAGACTCCCAGGAACTGTTCCCGGGCCCCTGCCCAGAATGGCCAGCAATGGTTCCTCTCCCACCAGAGGAGTTTGTCGTGACCGATGCCCAACCTTTGGAAAGTTCCCGGGGTCCGGGGGATGAGACTGGGGACTTCCGGCAACTCAAGAGCGTCTCAAGAGCTTTCAGTGGGTGAGGAGGACGATGACGATGAGACACAGTTGTCTATAAC
This sequence comes from Eleutherodactylus coqui, assembly GCF_035609145.1. Lineage (NCBI taxonomy): Eukaryota > Metazoa > Chordata > Amphibia > Anura > Eleutherodactylidae > Eleutherodactylus > Eleutherodactylus coqui. Next base: position 138,715,116 of record NC_089842.1, read on the forward strand.
TCAGGTAGTAGTAATTGGAGTAAGTCTGAGGGAGGAGCGCACAGAGGATTCGGAGGAAGAGCAGCAGGACGATGAGGTGACTGACCCCACCTGGTTTGCTACGCCTACTGAGGACAGGTCTTCAGAGGGGGAGGCAAGTGCAGCAGCAGGGCAGGTTGGAAGAGGCAGTGCGGTGGCCAGGGGTAGAGGCAGGGCAAGACCGAATAATCCACCAACTGTTTCCCAAAGCGCCCCCTCGCGCCATGCCACCCTGCAGAGGCCGAGGTGCTCAAAGGTCTGGCAGTTTTTCACTGAGAGTGCAGACGACCGACGAACAGTGGTGTGCAACCTTTGTCGCGCCAAGATCAGCCGGGGAGCCACCACCACCAGCATGCACAGACATATGATGGCCAAGCACCCCACAAGGTGGGACGAAGGCCGTTCACCGCCTCCGGTTTGCACCGCTGCCTCTCCCCCTGTGCCCCAACCTGCCACTGAGATCCAACCCCCTTTCAGGACACAGGCACTACCGTCTCCTGGCCTGCACCCACACCCTCACCTCCGCTGTGCTCGGCCCCATCCACCAATGTCTCTCAGCGCACCGTCCAGCCGTCGCTAGCTCAAGTGTTGGAGCACAAGCGCAAGTGCGCCGCCACGCACCCGCACGCTCAAGCGTTAAACACGCACATAACCAAATTTATCAGCCTGGAGATGCTGCCGTATAGGGTTGTGGAAACGGAGGCTTTCAAAGGTATGATGGCGGCGGCGGCCCCGCGCTACTCAGTTCCCAGTCGCCACTACTTTTCCCGATGTGCCGTCCCAGCCCTGCACGACCACGTCTCCCGCAACATTGTACGCGCCCTCACCAACGCGGTTACTGCCAAGGTCCACTTAACAACGGACATGTGGACAAGCGCAGGCGGGCAGGGCCACTACATCTCCCTGACGGCACATTGGGTGAATTTGGTGGAGGCTGGGACAGAGTCAGAGCCTGGGACCGCTCACGTCCTACCAACCCCCAGAATTGCGGGCCCCAGCTCGGTGGTGGTATCTGCGGCGGTGTATGCTTCCTCCACTAAACCACCCTCCTCCTCCTCCTCCTCCTACGCAACCTCTGTCTCGCAATCAAGATGTGTCAGCAGCACGTCGCCAGCAGTCGGTGTCGCGCGGCGTGGCAGCACAGCGGTGGGCAAGCGTCAGCAGGCCATGCTGAAACTACTCAGCTTGGAGAGAAGAGGCACACGGCCCACGAACTGCTGCAGGGTCTGACAGAGCAGACCGACCGCTGGCTTGCGCCGCTGAGCCTCCAACCGGGCATGGTCGTGTGTGACAACGGCCGTAACCTGGTGGCGGCTCTGCAGCCCGGCAGCCTCACGCACGTGCCATGTCTGGCCCACGTCTTTAATTTGGTGGTTCAGCGCTTTCTGAAAAGCTACCCACACTTGTCAGACCTGCTAGGAAATGTGTGCTGGCTCTGCACACATTTCCGCAAGTCCCACATGGACGCTGCCACCCTGCGCACCCTGCAACATCGGTTTCATCTGCCAGTGCACCGACTGCTGTGCGACGTGCCCACACGGTGGAACTCTACGCTCCACATGTTGGCCAGGCTCTATACCAACTCCAACATGGGCGGCGCAGTGGGAGTCAGCCTCCTCAATTCTTTACAGAAGAGTGGGCCTGGTTGGCAGACATCTGCCAGGTCCTTGGAAACTTTGAGGAGTCTACCCAGATGGTGAGCGGCGATGCTGCAATCATTAGCGTCACCATTCCTCTGCTATGCCTCTTGAGAAGTTCCCTGCAAAGCATAAAGGCAGACGCTTTGCGCTCGGAAGCAGAGGCGTGGGAAGACAGTATGTCGCTGGATAGTCAGAGCACCCTCCTGTCTATATCTCAGCGCGTTGAGGAGGAGGAAGAGGAGCATGAGGAGGATGAGGAGGAGGGGGAAGAGACAGCTTGGCCCACTGCTGAGGGTACCCATGCTGCTTGCCTGTCATCCTTTCAGCGTGTATGGCCTGAGGAGGAGGATCCTGAAAGTGATCTTCCTAGTGAGGACAGCCATGTGTTGCGTACAGGTACCCTGGCACACATGGCGGACTTCATGTTAGGATGCCTTTCTCATGACCCTCGCGTTACACGCATTCTGGCCACTACGGATTACTGGGTGTACACACTGCTCGACCCACGGTATAAGGAGAACCTTTCCACTCTCATACCCGAAGAGGAAAGGGGTTCGAGAGTGATGCTATACCACAGGACCCTGGCGGACAAACTGATGGTTAAATTCCCATCCGACAGCGCTAGTGGCCGAAGGCGCAGTTCCGAGGGCCAGGTAGCAGGGGAGGCGCAGAGATCAGGCAGCATGTACAGCACAGGCAGGGGAACACTCTCTACGGCCTTTGACAGCTTTCTGGCTCCCCAGCAAGACTGTGTCACCGCTCCCCAGTCAAGGCTGAGTCGGCTGGAGCACTGTAAAAGGATGGTGAGGGAGTACGACCGTCATCCGTGACGCCTCTGCCCCCTACAACTACTGGGTGTCGAAGCTGGACACGTGGCCTGAACTCGCGCTGTATGCCCTGGAGGTGCTTGCTTGTCCTGCGGCTAGCGTCTTGTCAGAGAGGGTGTTTAGTGCGGCTGGGGAAATCTTCACGGATAAGCGTACCCGCCTGTCAACCGACAGTGCCGACAGGCTTACACTCATCAAGATGAACAAAGCCTGGATTTCCCCAGACTTCTCTTCTCCACCAGCAGACAGCAGCGATACCTAAACAATACGTAGGCTGCACCCGCGGATGGAAGTATTGTTCTCTATCACCATCAAAAACGTGGACCTTTTAGCTTCATCAATCTGTGTATAATATTCATCCTCCTCCTCCTGAAACCTGACGTAATCACACCGAACGGGCAATTTTTCTTAGGCCCACAAGGCTCAGTCATATAATTTTTGTAAACAATTTTTATACGTTTCAATGCTCATTAAAGCGTTGAAACTTTCACCTGAACCAATTTTTATTTTAACTGGGCTGCCTCCAGGCCTAGTTACAAATTAAGCCACATTAACCAAAGCGATTAATGGGTTTCACCTGCCCTCTTGGTTGGGCATGGGCAATTTTTCTGACGTACATTAGTATTGATGGTGCACCAATTTTTTGGGGCCCTCGCCTACAGTGTAATCCAATTAATTTTTTGCCCACCTGTATTAAAGCTGACGTTACATCAGCTGTGTTGGGCACTCCATTGGGATATATTTATGTACCACCGGTGGGTTCCAGGGAGCCACCCATGCTGTGGGTCCACAGGGAGTTGTAACTGCATGTGTCTACTTCTAAAGAACCCCAGTCTGACTAAGGCATGCAGTGTGTGCCGAAGCCCACCTGCATTAAACATGACATTACCTCAGCTGTGCTGGGCAATGCAATGGGATATATTTATGTACCGCCGGTGGCTTCCTGGCACCCACACATGCTGTCGGTCCACACGGAGTTGTAACTGCATGTGTCTACTTCTAAAGAACCCCAGTCTGACTGGGGCATGCAGTGTGGGCCGAAGCCCACCTGCATTTAATCGGACGTTACCTTAGCTGTGATGGGCACTGCAATGAGATACATTTATGTACAGCCGGTGGGTTCCAGGGAGCCACCCATGCTGTGGGTGCACACGGAATTCCCATTGCGGAGTTGTACCTGCCTGTGACTATTTATAAAAAAACGCGATCTGACTGGGGCATGCAGACACCTTGACAGAATGAATAGTGTTTGGCACATAGGTTCCCCATTGCTATGCCCACGTGTGCAGCTCCTGATGGAGGTGGCACAGGATTGGATTTCTCATTGCTTCTGTACAGCATTGTGGGCTATTGCCCCGCCCCTTTTAAAGAGGGTCGCTGCCTAGCCGTGCCAACCCTCTGCAGTGTGTGCCTGCGGTTCCTCCTCATGGCAGACGCACTTGTAAATAGACATGAGGGTGGTGTGGCATGAGTGCAGCTGAAGGCTGCGCAGGGACACTTTGGTGTGCGCTGTGGACACTGCGTTGTGCGGGGGGGGGGGGGGGGGTTGGGCAGCATGTAACCCAGGAGAAGTGGCAGCGGAGTGTCATGCAGGCAGTGTTTGTGTATTGTTGGAAGTAGTGTGGTGCTTAGCTAAGGTATGCATTGCTGATGAGGGCTTTTCAGAAGTAAAAGTTGTTGGGAGGGGGGGCACTCTTGCCGCTATTGTGGCTTAATAGTGGGACCTGGGAACTTGAGATGCAGCCCAACATGTAGCCCCTCGCCTGCCCTATCCGTTGCTGTGTCGTTTCCATCACTTTCTTGAATTGCCCAGATTTTCACAAATGAAAACCTTAGCGAGCATCGGCGATATACAAAAATGCTCGGGTCGCCCATTGACTTCAATGGGGTTCGTTACTCGAAACGAACCCTCGAGCATCGCGATAATTTCGTCCCGAGTATCGAGCACCCGAGCATTTTGGTGCTCGCTCATCTCTAATCATGATACAATGTCAACCAAGACCTGACAGATATGTCCAAGTATAATATTGAGCAGCACAATACAGCAGAATTAAACCACAATCAAGGGTCTGGTTTTGGAAATTAATTATAGTTTATTGTAGAATTTCTGTCTACATCTGAGCCAACATCAAGACAGAGACTGACCCACTGTATCAATATGGGATTTCGCTGAGGGATGTCTAAATAATTTTGTGTCTTTACCCTTGGAATATTCAGGTTATAGTTTTTGATAGAAACTACTGGTAATTTGCAAGTGATATTCAGATGTGAAGTACAGAATAGTATCGCAGAAGCATGTTCAATCAATCTAAGCTCACAGCAAGGAATGTTTAATCAGAATGGGTACACAGCCAAAGGTCAGGGTAGGTAGCAATCAGAAACAAAATTTGCAAAAAGTCTGACTGAAATCCAAATGTAAAAAATGAATACACAAACTTTCACACTAACATGAACCTGGTTCAGGTAAGGATAAGGTGACAAAGCACAAACTGAGCTTTGCTCCATCTGGTACATTGGCCACAGTGGCATTGGTTGGTTCACAAAACTTGGGGAGCCAAACACTGGCTGAATTTAACAGGATGCTGGTGGCCATGGAGAGAAGATAATCATCCACCGCGCCCAGACAAGCAGACGGTGTACTGTTGCACTTTCAGTCCTTTGTAGGGACATACAGATAACATAATTGTGAATTGTTTTGTGGCATGGAGAAATCTACCTGTGCATTAAAGAGAAAGATTCTCCTTCTAGCAACTCCTATCAGGAAGTATGTGGACCATAGTACAAATCCTGTGAACTCCTTTAAACTCCTGATATCTGTGACTGTCCTTCTAGATCCTGGAGTACTAGGAATGTACTGTATGCTGTTAGGACTGAACAGCAAAGTAGAATTTACACAAGCAAGGAGAAAGGAGGCCTCTAATAATGACCCTTATGATATTTATCACTAAAGATATATATCTGGAAGGATAAAGTAATGAATTATAATATTAAAAATGAACTTTTATTTGACATGCATCAAAAAAGTGTATGGTGCACCAAAATGATAAATTTAAAGCCAAGAAGTAGATTCATTTTGACAAAACAAAAATATTTTGAAAACGATTGCTGCCATATAAACCACTTTTTGCGATATCAAATTGAAATGTGCCAATATATCGAAAAAGGTCACATTTAGATGTATACTGTACCTATATGGTAAAGGGCTGAATGCTGGATAACCAAAAGTATCAAACTGAAAAGGTCTTACCATATTAGTGAACCTTATTGTCATCTAAGAACATCCGACAGAGATGTTTTCTAGATGCAGTTTATCTTTTACTTCTAGCTGCAGTGCCCAGGTTCCTTTTTCCTGTTTTTGACTGGCTGTGCAAACTACACACTGTTCACATATATATATATCTGAATGTGTCGTTATTAGGGATGAGCGAGTATACTCGCTAAAGCACTACTCGCTCGAGTAATGTGCTTTAGACGAGTATCTCCCTGCTCGTCCCTGAAGATTCGGGGGCCGCCGCGGAGCGGGGAGCGGCGGGGGAGAGCGGGGAGGAACGGAGGGGAGATCTCTCTCTCCCTCTCTCCCGCCCGCTCTCCTCTGCTCCCCGCCGCAACTCACCTGTCAGCTGCGGCGGCTCCCGAATCTTCAGGGACGAGCTGGGAGATACTCGGCTAAGGCACATTACTCGAGCGAGTAGTGCTTTAGCGAGTATACTCGCTCATCCCTAGTCGTTATTCATTACAATGGTACATTTCAATTTGATATGGCGGAGAGTCGTTTTACATAGCAGTAATAGTCTTTCCCATAATTTTGGTTTGTGATATTGACTTTACCATTTGGCTTTACATCTATCATTTCCGTGCATCATAAACTTTTTTCAATGCATATCAAATAAAAGTTAACTTCTAATATTATAATTGATCACCCTGTCCTTCCATAAAGTTTGGATTATCACTTTGGTGGTCTTTCCAAAGTGTCGTTGCCGATAACAGAGATCCAAATAGTACATACAAACATGTTTGTAGATGAATTTCTATTAAAATACAGGTTTAATTCTGCCTAAATTTGATATGTTTGAAACACTCTAATATTCCATATGATTAGATCTTTCAGTCATCACAATATATTAAACTTGTAGTCCGAAGAAAATCTATTATAAATAAGGACAAATGTAAGGAATTCAAGCAGTCCAGTAATGTAGCTCATACAAATGAATAGCGGCAGAGTCGGAGTAAGGTTGTTTCCATGACAATAGAAAGCTTTAAGATTTGCAAATCTGAACTGTTTTACTTTAGATGGTGACCTGCATACTGGTGTGGGATAATATTCTGTCAGTGTCATAGTAGACTTCAGTTGGGAGTTAAAGGAGACAACTAATTTACTTCTTGTCCTTTTGACCAAGGGTTATTAAGTGAATGAAACAAGAAATATCCCAGAGCAACAGTTGTGTAAGGCTATTCCAAAAGCATTTAACAGAAAGGAAAAACATTAGCTTGTATTGCATTTTTTGACAAATTAAAGGGGTTGTCTCACGAAAGCAAGTGGGGTTATACACTTCTGTATGGCCATATTAATGCACTTTGTAATATACATCGTGCATTAAATATGAGCCATACAGAAGTTATTCACTTACCTGCTCCGTTCCTAGCGTCCCCGTCGCCATGGATCCTTCTAATTTCGCTTTCTTCTGGCGTTTTTAGATGCGCTTGCGCTGTGCGGTCTTCTTCCTGGTGAATGGGGCCGCTCGTGCCTGAGAGCTGGTCATTGTAGCTCCGCCCCATCACGTGTGCCCATTCCAGCCAATCAGGAGGCTGGAATCGGCAATGGACCGCACAGAGCCCGCGGTGCACCATGAGAAAGGACCCGCGGTGCATCGTGGGTGAAGATCCCGGCGGCCATCTTGGTGAAGGAAGAAGTAGGAAGAAGGAAGACGTCGCAGAGCGGGGATTCGGGTAAGTAATATGTTTTTTTTTTTTAACACATCCATTGGGGTTGTCCTGCGCCGAACGGGGGGCCTATGGAAAAAAAAAACCCAGTTTCGGCGCGAGACAACCCCTTTAAGGCCCCCTGTCCACAGCCCTTGCAGAATATCGCCAGCGATATTCCGCCGTAAGGGAGCAGTGGGGAGCGCTGACAGGTCTCAGCGGTGAGACTATCTGACAGATAGGCTTACCGTGGAGAATCGCGACAAATCGTGGCATGACGCGATTTAGATCCCGCGTGCAGAGAATTGCTATGATTTTCCGCTTGTGGACACCGCGGCTGCGCTTTCCATAGTAACGCTATGGAAAGCGTTCACTGTGTTATCTACGGCTGGATTATCGCTGTGGGTAACGCAATGAACAATCGCCCGTGGACAGGCAGCCTAAATATAGAGCATGCTGTAAATACAGAACAACTACTCTTAAGATATATTTACATGCAGTAAAATTGTTGCTGAAATTTCTGTGAATGAAAATCAGTTCCAGGTTGTTTTGGTAGAAAACATATGTAGCCTTCATTCACATGAGTGGGGGCATATGAACATATTTCTGTAACAAATCTGCCATATTTAATTTCTACTTATAGGTTATCATTTTTTTTTACTATTTTCATTTAAAGGGTCACCAACTTTTCAAACAACTTGTGCTTATATGATTATCCAAAATTTACATGTTTGTGTAGAAATAATCACTCTAAAGGCCTGCTCTCAATTGATTGAGTTGAGGTCTGGAGAATGACAGCTGAGAGCTGCCCCTGATTGGTCCCTGCGTTCAGCCAATCAGAGGCAGAACTCACTCACCCATTCATGAGTTTATGAATGGGTGAGTGAGAACTGCCTCTGATTGGTGAGGGCTGTGACCAATCAGAGGCAGCCCATTCAGCAGGCGGGGATTTTAAATCCCCGCCTGCTGAATACTACACAGAGCAGTTCAGGAGAACTGCCGTCCGGCTGCGGCTGAACTCCGTCTGCAGGGACAAGGTGAGTATAATTTTTTTTTACACATTTTTGGATGGTTTTCAGGCAAGGGCTTATATTTTTAAGCCCTTCCCGAAAATTCATGCCGCGCTCGCCGGCAGCCCATTGCTTTCAATGGAGCCAGCTGTTACAGCTGTGGCAGAGGAGAATGATCTTTATAGTATATGTTCTCAATGGGGTCGGCGCTGCTGCCGCCGGTGCCATTGAGCGCATATAGAGAACACAAGGAATCGCAGAACGCAGATAGACGCGATCTGCGATTCATCGTGTCCTATAATTTATCGCATATCCGCATAAAAAGCAGACATGTGACCGATCCCATTGCGAAGCAATTGTTCTATATATGCGCAGATTGCATGCGCATGCGCAAATCATGTGAAAAAACTCTCGTCTGACCGAGGCCTAAGTCATCATGCTGATTGAATTTTACAGAGAGCTGATGGAAGGGGGAAAAGGGAAGGAGAGACTCACACACATGCTACCTGCAAGATAATAGTAAGTTACTGTTTACTGTGTTTTAGCTACAGAAATCACATCTCCGCTGGTCACTATTTCTGTACACAGTAATACAACATGATTGTATGTCTGTGTCAGTTACAGACAGAGAACAGGTTCTGAAGTTCTCTGTGTACAGTATATAGAACACACAGCCCAGTCTTGAGATAATTGAAACTCATATATACATCCTGCAGAGGGAAAAATGGGAAAAAAATACAGGGCACAGAGGCAGCACTTCTGAAACTGAACTTTGAGTTGTGTTAGGCTTTTAATGTAGTACATCTATGCCATTTGCATAACCCAACTGCAATTATATTTCAACGACTGTGCAAATTGTGTAATGCACCAAACTACCATTCAGTGTGTTAAATAAACAGATATAGCATGCCAATCTTTAGTTTAGCCCGTGCGTCATCTAGAGAAGTCATCTAATGGCCAAAAATAGCGTTATTCCTCGTGTACATACACACCTTATTCTTAAAAGTTAGATAGGCTTTAAAATAGTATATCGGATGTACATATTAGGGGAGCAAGACTGAACTAAGGGTGGCTTCACACCAATGTGTTTTTGTACATGCATACGCGTGCACAAAAACACGCTTCTATTCACACAAATGCATTTCCCACGGAGTGTTCACAAGTCCGTGTTTTACAGGTGCTTGCCTGTAAAGATAGGACATGCGTGCACCACGGGGAATGCACGCATTGTTTTCAATGGAGCCGCGGCTGCTGCCGGCGGCTCCATTGAAGACAATGGTCTGCCGGCACCCCTGAATTGTTTTTCAGGGAAGAGCTTTACATATAAGCTATTCCCTGAAAAACAAGAATTTTAGTGTAAAAAAAAAGCAAAAAAACTAACTGTCCACCGCTGCCATGTCCCCGCGGGGATAAAGAACACATCTGCCGCATGAAGCAGATGTTTCCTTTATTCTCGTGAGGAAAAAGAATTCCCTGCTGCACCAGCCACATCTGTGACAGATGCAGCAGAGGAAATCTTCATCCCTGCAGGGAATAAAGAATTCCCTTACCACAGCTGTCACAGATGACAGCTGTGGTAGGGGATCCAGCTGCTGACATCCTGTAATTTTTTTTCAGGGAAGGGCTTTAAATATAAGCCCTTCCCTGAAAAACAAGAAAAAATGGTGAATAAAATAATTAAAAAAAAAGAATACTTACCTTTCTTCAGCTGCCAGGGCTCAGCTGCATCCAGCTGGCTCTTCTACCTGCACTGCTCTCAGTACTATTCAGCAGGTGGGGATTCGAAATCCCCGCCTGCTCAATGGGCTGCCTCTGATTGGCTGAGCACTGTGACCAATCAGAGGCAGCTCTCAGCTATTAAATGACCGCTGAGAGCTGCCTCTGATTGGTCCCTTTGCTCAGCCAATTAGAGGCAGCACGCACCCATTCATGAATTCATGAATGGGTGATTGCTGCCTCAGCTATTGAATAAAAGCACTCACCCATTCATGAATTCATAAATGGGTAATTGCTGCCTCTGATAGGCTGAGCGCAGGGACCAATCAGAGGCAAAATAATTCATTCAGATAATGCAACTGACTTTTAGTTCCATGCTCCCTCCACATGCTCACAGAATAGCCAAACTACTACTACAGCAGCCCATACTGGCCGCACTAAGCCTTGTCCCTGGGGGGAGAGAATGAAAGGAGACTGGGCACTGTGAGAATTGAAGAAGGAAGCTCCACCCCTTCTGGGGTTTCAAGATGTGCTCTGTTCAAGCTCTTTTGAAGAAGCACAAAGAAAGGGCAACATTGAGGATAGTAGACTGCCAAGGAAACTTAATGCAGCAAATGAAAGACACATCATGCTTACTTCTCTTTGAAATTAGAAGCTGTCCAGCAGTATCATCAGCTTAGAACTGGCAGAAACCAGTGGGACTCAGGTACACTCATATATATTGTAGAGAATTGTGTAAAAGAAAGCCCTATCTTCAATGTAGAAACAAAGCCAGGTGACTCAACTATGCATGAAAACATGGGAGCTGGGATGCAGAAAAATGGCAGCAGGTGCTCTGGACTGTTGAGTCAAAATTTTAAATATTTAGCTGTAACAGAAGGCAATTTGTTTGCCGAAGGGCTGGAGAGTGGTGCAATAATGAGTATCTGCGGGCAACAGTAAAGTTTTCTTACAACTTTAGGTCTGCATTTCAGCAAATGGAGTTGGGGATTTGGTCAGGATTAATGGTATCCTCAATGCTGAGAAATACAGGCAGATACTTAACTATCATGTTCTACCATCAGGGAAGCATCTACTTGGCTCCAAATTTATTCTGCAGCAGGACAACAACCCCAAACATACAGCCAATTTCATTAAGAACTATCTTCAGCATAAAGAAAAACAAGGAGTGATGATATGGCCCCTGTAGGCAGTTAAAGGGTGAAGTTGTGGATAGAGTATATCTCCCTCCCAGGCTCTTAGTCTGGACAGGGTGGCGATCCAGTCCATAACTTCAACCTAGTTCTCAGAAAGCTCAGCTGTGGTCCCTGACCCCGCTACTGGGGCATAAAAGACTGCAGGTCTTTGGAGTCAGTGTCTGACAAGCTGAGGAGGGAGTACAACCTTACAGCGTGGACCTGAGGAAACCTCTGAGCACACTGCGTGGTGCATCTTTACCTGTGTTATGTTGAATGGACTTTTCTGTTGCTTTGCCTGGAGTGTACTTTAAAGAATAAAACTGAAGTAAGTTTTATGCATTTTCTAGTCCAGAGTGTCATTGCCGCCCCCACCCCCTGGAGGACTTTGTTACATATGGTGTTTGGATGCGGGCAGCAATCCTGACTGCTAAGGGCAATGGCACGACACCTGGTGAATGTCTTGGGTAAAGCCTGTGAGTGTAATGCAAGCATCAACCCCAGCTATAGAGGAGCTGTTGGCATGGATGGATCGGCTAGCGGATGTCCTCCTAAAACACCCTGCCTTAAGGAAGGAAGGAGCTCCGACTACAGCTAGGCCCAGAGAGGCTGTGCAGAAATTTCTGCAAAAGATGACTCCTGATGCTGATATTGAGGCCTATCTGACTGTTTGAGAGAACCGCCAAACGAGAGAAACTCCCCAAGGCTGAGTGGGTCGAGGTTCTAGCACCGTTCCTTACTGCAGAACCACAGAAGGCATATCATGACCTCAGTGGTTACAAGGTAAATGACTATGACAGGTTAAAAGCAGAGATCCTGGCCTGTCTGGGTGTTACCCCGGCGGTCTGGGCTCTGAGAGTGCATAATTGGAGCTACAGGTCCGACCAATCAGCCAGGTCGCAAATGTTTGACTTGTATCATCTGGTAAAAAAATGGCTGGAACCGGACGTTTGCACACCCGCCTAGATTGTCGATAAGGTCGTGCTGGATCATTATACCCATGCCCTGCCAGCAGATCTGCAACGCTGGGTCGGCCATGGAGGACCCAAGGATGCTAACCAGCTGGTGGATCTGGTTGACCACTACACTGCGACTGAGAACTACCTCAGGGACGTCCATTCCATCCAGATCCCCACTACAAGTTCCAGGCGTACATGGGGTAAGAGACCACTAAATGCCGGAGGAAAGCAGTGGCATGGCGGGAAAGAGGTCAGGCCACTGGAAGGGGCACCAATGGAGTTAAAAGGCCCCAACCAGTTCTCTAAGCCAAGGAAACCAGGGCCTTTGAGGTGCTGGAGATGCCAGGGGCTCGGGCATGTGTTGGCTCAGTGCCCTATGACCAATGAGCCTATCGAGTGTGACGGTGCTTGGCACCGGTCGTTGTTCGCAAGTTCTATCTGCAATGCCTCACAGAGACTAGAGACTGAACCACAACTGTGTTGCATAAGTGTAAACCACCATCCTGTGGAGGCTCTGCTGGACTCAGGTGGCCTGGTCACCTTAGTGCATGCTAGCCTGATAGCAGAAGGCTTCATACCAGGTAAGCACATAAGTGTGGTATGTATACACGGTGATACAAGGGTGTATCCTATGGAAACTTTGAAACTCATGTCAGAACCGTGACCTATGATGTAGTTGTTGTCGAAGGGTTAATGCACAGCATGATATTGGGGCGCGATTTTCCTGTATTCTGGGACTTGTGGGGAAAAATGATAATCCCTTTTAAAGAGACTGATGCAAACCCAGTTGACCTTACCCCTCCGCAGGATAGCGGGGTAAATGTGGACGTTCAACCAGGAAATGTAACCTTTCCTTTACAGGTCCTGGCTGGAGATGAGGCTGAAGAGGAAGTTTACCCCTCGGTTCAGGATATGTCTGAGCTGGAGGATGCGCCTGAGAACTTTGGGACAGCCCAGTTAAGGGACCCCACTCTTCTCAATGCCAAAGAAAATGTCGTAGTGATAAATGGTGTGTTAAAGGAACCGGGTTCTGACCAATGGTTCCCCCATTTTGCGATGAATAATAACTTGTTGTATAGAGTAATAAAAATAAGCGAAAAGTGGTGGAACAGTTGGTGGTGCCAAAGCCGTACAGGTGCGAGGCTCTAGACTTAGCACATAATCATGCATTAGGAGGACATTTAGGAACTGATAAAAAGCATTATAGAATTCTTCAAAGGTTCTTCTGGTCAGGGGTATACAAGGACTAAGGAATATTGTGAGTCGTGCCCCACCTGTCAGATCACAGCTCCTGTGTCGCACTTCCGCAGTCCCTTAGTGCCTCTCCCAATTATAGAGGTTCCCTTTGAGAGAATTGGAATGGATTTAGTCGGTCCCATAGTCAAGTCGGCTAGAGGTCATCAATACATTTTGGTCGTGATAGATTATGCCACTCGATACCCTGAGGCAATCCCTTTAAAAAGTCCTGCGGCCAAAAACATTGCACAAGAATTGTCCCTTATATTCTCCAGAATAGGTCTTCTCAAGGAAATCCTCACGGACCAAGGGACCCCGTTCGTGTCCAAAGTAATGAAAGAATTGTGCCAACTCTTTAAAATTGATCACATACGAACCTCAGTATACCACCCTTAGACGGATGGGTTGGTGGAGAATTTCAATAAGACCCTGAAGCAAATGCTAAAGCGGGTAGTAGAGAAAGATGGTCAGGACTGGGACCGTCTGTTACCTTATCTCATGTTCCCCATACGGGAGGTACCACAGGCTTCCACAGGCTTCTCGCCATTTGAGTTGCTATGTGGTCGACACCCCAGAGGGTTACTGGATATAGCCAGAGAAACCTGGAAGACCGAGTCTACTCCTTATAGGAGCGTCATAGAGCATGTGGCTCAGATGTAGGACAGCATTAATACTGTAATGCCCATTGTCAGGGAACACTTGCAGAGGGCACAGGAGGACCAAATCGTTCTGCCAGGGTGAAAACTTTTAGTCCCGGTGACCAAGTTCTGATCTTGGTACCTACTGTAGAGAGTAAATTCCTCACTAGGTAGCAGGGTCCCTACGAAATCGTTGAGAAGGTAGGCGACGTAAATTATAGAGTGCACCAGCTAGGAAAAAGGAAGCCGTATCAAGTGTACCATGTTAATTTAATAAAACTCTGGAAGGATAGAGAAGCTTTGGCTACCTCAAGCATTAGGAGGGGTGGGCCGCAGCCCTCCCTGCCCGATAATAGAATAGGTGAGGCCCTCTCAGTGTGCCAACAGCAGGAGGCAAAAGAGTTCCTGCAAAGAAACAGACAAATTCTCTGACCTGCCAGGTTTTACACATGTCATAACACATGATATCATAACTGAACCCGGGATGAAGGTAAACTTAAAACCGTATAGGATTCCAGAAGCCCGTAGGGAAGCCGCTTCTGCTGAGGTTAAGCGCATGCTGGAACTAGGGGTGATAGAGGAATCAAAAAGAGAGTGGTCAAGCCCATTGTGTTAGTTCCCAAACCAGACGGTACTTGGAGGTTTTGCAATGATTTCAGGAAGTTAAACGAAATCTCCAAATTTGATGCATATTCCATGCCAAGGGTTGATGAATTAATTGAGGGACTGGGTAATGCCAGATATATCACCACACTTAAACTTACCAAAGGGTACTGGCGAATACCTCTGACTGACAAGGCCAAAGAGAAATCGGCCTTCCCAACCCCAGAGGGCTTGTTTCAATACAAAGACATGCCGTTTGGGTTACATGGCATGCCTGCTACCTTCCAAACATTAATGGATCAGATTTTGAGGTCTCACCATAACTATTCTGCCGCATACCTAGACGATGTTGTAGTCTATAGTACCGATTGGGAGAGTCACCTTGGGAAGGTACAGGCGGTCATTCTTTAACAAAAAATCAGGTCAGAGCTTTTTTAGGAATGACCGGGTACTACCGTAGGTTTGTGCCTAACTTTGCTTCTATTGCAGCACCACTCATGAACTTGATGAAAAGGGGCAAGTCGGTAATAGTGGCGTGGACAGCCGAGGCCGAGCAGGCCTTTCAAAATTTAAAGTCTGCTCTTTGCCAACAGCCAGTATTAATAACGGCCGACTTTTCGAAAGAGCTTATTGTGCAGACAGATGCTTCTAATGTAGGGTTGGGTGCAGTGTTGTCCCAGTCCATAAGTGGGGAAGAACATGTAGTTCTGTATTTAAGCCGGAAACTATCTCCTGCGAAAATGAATTACGCTATTGTTGAACGTGAATGTTTAGCTGTAAAATGGGCACTGGAAACATTAAGGTACTATCTCTTGGGGAGAGAGTTCAAATTGGTGTCGGACCATGCCCCTTGACCTGGATGAAGCAAAATAAGGAAACTAATGCGAAGGTGACGAGGTGGTTTCTTTCGCTTCAGAACTTCAAGTTCACCCTCGAATATAGATAAGGCAAGTCACAAGGTAATGCAAACCCCTGAAACATTGGTGTACCAAGAGTATAGGCGAACACCAGAAGAAATTTGGTTACCAAGAGTGTAGCCGAAGGCCGGAAAAACTGGTGTACCAAGAGTACAAGTGCACCCCTGAAAAATTGCTCAAGCGTGAGGGCAGGTGAAACCCATTAACATTTTTTAAAGATACGGCTCGCTGTTGCTTAATTTGCAACAGAGCCTGGAGGCAACCCTGTGAAAAAAATTGGTTTCTGTTAAAGTATCAATACTTTTAAAACTGAAAAATTGTAAAAAACTTTTAAACAGAGCCTTTTGGGCCACAGAAAAATTGGCAGTTCAGCGTTATGACATGCTGTTTTAGGAGGAGGAGTAGGAGGGGTAATAATATCCGAGAGTGATTGACAAAGCTAATTCCCCCTTTTTAGTGGTGATAGAGGATGCATTTTCCTCCTGTTGCAGCGAAAAGAATCATTAGGTTCCGCTGCTTTCTGCCGGTAGAGAAGAGAAGTCTGGGGAAATCCAGCCTTTGTTCATCTTTATGAGTGTAAGCATGTCGGCACTGGCAGTTGACAGGTGGGTACGCTTATCCATGATGATTCCCCCAGCTGCACTAAACACCCTCTCTGACAAGACGCTAGGGCGTACAGCGCAAGTTCGTGCCACATATCCAGCTTTGACACCAGTTGTATTGAGCAGAGGCCTCACGGAGGACGGTGGTACGATCGGCTACGTACTCCCTCACCATCTTTTTACAATGCTCCCTCTGACTCAGCCTTGACTGGGGAGTGGTGACACAGTCTTGCTTGGGAGCCATAAAGCTGTCAAAGGCCTTAGAGAGTGGTCCCTTGCCTGCGCTGGACATGCTGCCTGATCCCGTGCCTCCCCTACTACTTGGCCCTCGGAACTGCGTCTTCTGCCATTGACGCTGTCAGATGGGAACTTTAACATCACTTTTTCCACCAGGGCCCTGTGGTATTGCATCACTCTCGTACCCCTTTCCTCTTCAGGAATGAGAGTGAAAAGGTTCTACTTATACATTGGGTCTAGAAGGGTGTACACCCAGTAATCCGTGTTGGCCAGAATGCGTCTAACGCAAGGGTAATGGGAAAGGCAGCCTAACATGAAATCAGCCATGTGTGCCAGGGTCCCAGTACGCAACACATCACTGTCCTCACTAGGAAGATGACTTTCAGGATCCTCCTCCCCCTGTTCAGCCCATACACGCTGAACAGATGCGAGGCAAGCAGCATGGGTACCCTCTGCAGTGTGGCCAGCTGTCTCTTCCCCCTCCTCCTCCAAAACGCACTGAGATATAGACATGAGGTTGGTCTTGCTATCAAGCGACATACTGTCATCCCCCATCTCCTGTTCCAACCGTAAAGGGTCAGCCTTTATGCTTAGCAGCGAACTTCTCAGCAGGCAAAGCAGCGGGATGGTAACGCTAATGATGGCCGCATCGCCGCTCACCATGTAGGTAGACTCCTCAAAGTTTCCGAGGACCTGGCAGATATCTGCATTCCATGCCCACTTCTTAGTAAAGAATTGCGGAGGATAACTACCACTCCGCCGTCCATGTTGCAGCTGGTATTCCACTATTGCTCTACGCTGCTCGTACAGCCTGGCCAACATGTGCAGCATAGAATCCAGTGTGTGGGCACGTCGTACAGCAATCGGTGCTCTGGCAGCTGAAACAAACGTTGTAGGGTCCTCAGGGTGGCAGCGTCCGTGGTGGACTTGCGGAAATGTGCACAGACGCTGCGCACCTTGCCGAGCAGGTCAGACAAGTGGGGGCAGTTTTTCAGACACCACTGAACCACCAGATTGAAGACGTGGGCCAGGCATGGCATGTGTGTGAGGCTGCCGAGCTGCAGAGCCGCCACCAGGTTACGGCCGTTGTCACACACGACCATGCCCGGTTGGAGGCTCAGCAGCAAAAGCCAGAGGTCGGTCTGCTCTGTCAGACCCTGCAACAGCTCGGGGACCGTGTGCCTCTTGTCACCTAAGTTGATTAGTTTCAGCACGGCTTGCTGATGCTTGCCCACTACTGTGCTGCCACGCGCTACCGACTGCTGGCGACGTGCTTGCACCTCTTAATTGAGAGGTAGACGTGGTGAAGAAGGAGGAGGGTTTGGAGGAGGTGGCATAAAACGTCGCAGATACCAGCACTGAGGTAGGACCCACTATTCCGGGTGTGGGTAGGATTTGAGCAGTCCCAGGCTCTGACTTAGTCCCAGCCTCCACCAAGTTCACCCAATGTGCCGTCAGAGAGATATAGTGGCCCTGCCTGCCAGTTTTTGTCCACATGTCCATGGTTAAGTGGACCTTCCCAGTAACCGCGTTGGTGAGGGCACGATTTATGTTGCTGGTGTAGGGTGGGGACAGCACACAGGAAAAATAGCGGCGACTGGGGACCAAGTAACGTGGGACCGTCGCCGCCATCATGTTTTTGAAAGTCTCCGTTTCCACAAGCCTGTACGGCAGCATCTCCAGGCTGATTAATTTGGCAATGTGCACGCTTAAAGCTTGTGCATGCGGGTGGGTGGCGGCGTATTTCCACTTTCGCTACAACGCTCGTGTTAGCGACAGCTGAATGCCACACTGAGAGACATTGCTGGATGGAGTGGAGGACGGTGGAGGTGAGAGTGTGGGTGCAGGCCGGGAGGCGCTCGTGCCTGAGTCCTGGGAGGGGGATTAGATCTGTGTGGCAGGTTGGGGCACAGGGGAAAAGGCAGTGGTGTGACCCGGAGGTGGCGAATGTCCTTCGTCCCACCTTGTGGGGTGCTTGGCCATCATATGCCTGCGCATGCTAGTGGTGGTCAGGCTGGTAGTGGTGGCTCCCCGGCTGATCTTGGGCGACACAAGTTGCACACCACTGTTCGTCGGTCGTCCGCACTCTCACTAAAAAACATTCACACCTTTGAAGACCTAGCCCTCTGCATGGAGGCTTACCGCAAGGGGTGGGGTCAGTCACCTCATCGCCCAGCAGCTCTTCCTCTGAATCCTCTGTGCGCTCCTCCCTTGGACTTACTGCCCTTACTACTACCCCACTGACAGAAAACTGTGTCTCGTCATTCTCATCCACAAAAAGCTCTTGACACAGTTGCCGGAATTCCCCAGCCTCATCACCCGGACTCCGGGAACTTTCCAAAGGTTGGGCATCGGTCACGACAAACTCCTCAGGTGAGAGAGGAACCTTTTTTTCCACTCATGGCAGGGACCCGAGAACAGTTTCTGGGAGTCTGCCTGCTCAGAATATGTCATTTTCATGGAGTGAGGAGGCTGGGAGAAAGGAGGAGCAGCCAGAGGATTCAGAGTTGCAGTCCCTAGGCCGGGAGTAGTGGACTGCGTAGAAGACTGCGTGGTCGATACATTGCTGGACGCGTTTTCTGCCATCCACGACAGGACCTGCTCGCACTGCTCTGTTTGTAATAAAGGTCTACCACGCGGACCCGTAAATCGTGATATGAAGCTGGGGAGCCCAGAAACTTGCCTCTCTCCTAATCCCTCAGCAGCCGGCTGTGATTCACCACGCCCAGGAACTTGGCATGTGCCCACACCCTCACTTGGACGCCGGTGTCCGCGTCCATGACACTTACCCATATTCCTCATCATGGCTGATTAAGAATAGAGTAAGGCCCAAATAAATTACCCCACTGTACAGCGCTGACAACTGTGGCTAATTCACTGCACACAGAGACCTATAGATAGCGGAGGCTCTATGCTTTGACTTGAAAAAATTAACCCACTGTCTGGTGCTGATACCTAGGGGTAATTTACTGCTCACAGAGACTTGTAGATAAGAGTGGCTGTATGGAGTGAGAGAAGACTCTAAAGCCAGTGGATAGTGCTGGTAACTGCGGCTATCTCAACCCCACCAAGGAAAGGGTATTGTGAGACACTCTGCACAGTGCCAGAGCTGAAATGCTTTGCAGTGGCCTAGGAAATATTAGAGTACTGTTTAGCGGTGAGACCTCTGTCTAATGCACTGCAGACATAGAACGGCATAACTGAACTACTTTGCAGTAGGCTAGGAAACTTTAGAGTGCAGTTTCACGGTGAGAGCTCGTTGTAAGGCACTGCAGGCTGAGAACACTATAACTGCAAGGCTGGGAACAGGCCTAGATGCGTAATACAAAAATTGTTGCACTACTGCTCCCAGCCAGACACAACTGTAAAGCACACGGTGAGATGTAGCCCTAAGAAGGACCGTTGGGGTTCTTGTACAGAGGATCAGAAGGACTGTAAAATTTTCCCTATAGAAGCAGCTCTGTCCCTAAACTCTGCGTTATGCACTGCAGACACAGAACGGTATAACTGAAATACTTTGCAGTAGGCTAGGAAATGTTAGAGGACAGTTTCACGGTGAGAGCTGGTTGTACGGCATTCCAGGCTGAGAACGCTATTACTGAAAGGCTGGGAACAGGCCTAGATGCGTAATACGAAAATGGGTGCACTACTGCTCCAAGCCAACTGTAAAGCACACGGTGAGATGTAGCCCTAAGAAGGAGCGTTGGGGTTTTTGTATGGAGGATCAGGACTGTATACCTTTCCCTATAGAAGCAGCTGTGTCCCTAAACTCTGTGTTAGGCACTGCAGACGCAGAACGGTATAACAGAACTACTTTGCAGTAGGGTAGGAAATTTTAGAGTGCAGTTTCAGGTGAGAGCTTGTTGTAAGGCACTGCAGGCTGAGAACGCTATAACTGCAAGGCTGGGAACAGGCCTAGATGTGTAATACAAAAGTTGGTGCACTACTGCTCTCAGCCAGCCACAACTATAATGCACATGGTGAGATGTAGCCCTTAGAAGGACCGTTGGGGTTCTTGCACAGAGGATCAGGAGTCCTGTAAAACTTTCCCTATATAGGCAGCTCTGTCCCTAAACTCTGCGTAATACACTGCAGACTGAGAACGCTATAGCTGAAATGGCCTGCACAGCCCGAGATGCTTAAAAAAAAAATTGGTGCACTATTGCTCCAAGCCAGCCACAACTATAATGCACACGATGAGGAGTAGCCCTAAGAAGGACCGTTGGGGTTCTTAAAGACAGGAACCTACGCTAACACTATCCCTGTATAAGCCGCAGCACTTTCCCTAACCTCTGCCAGCATGCGTCTGAGGTGAGCCGCGGGCGGGACCAGTTTAAGTACTCAGTGGTCACCTGATCAGCCCAGCCACTCACTGCTGTTGGTGGGCAGAGGGCTGGCACATCACAGCAGGAAGTGGTAATGCCTTCCCCGCATGTTTTTTGGCTAGAAAATAGCGCTAAACATGCGGGGAAGGAAATGCAATTGACTCGAGTACCGCGTGTTGTTAGTCTCGAGTAACGAGCATCTCGAGTACCCTAATACTCGAATGAGCATCAAGCTCGGACGAGTGTGCTCGCTCATCTCTAGTTAAGGTCAATCCTGGCAAATATCTGACTCGGATACTGTCCTGCAGGGGCAGCTTTTTAAATCCTTTTTAAATTGGACTTTGTCTATTGGATTAATGCAATAGATAGCAGTCTATACTGATTGCTCACCTATCCTTGATCACTGCAGACCAGGCATCTCTTCCGCTCCCGGTGCCACTACATAAGATGTTGTAACAATGGCCAGAGTCAGGATATTGTGTTCAGCAGTGCATACAACCACTTGATGCTGACCAACAACAGTACATTGTGTAAGGAAGCAATCAGAGCCAAATAAACCTGGCATGCAGGAGAGAAGTTAAGGCCCATTTACAGGAGCAGATAATTGCCCAAAGATCGCTCAAATTACAATTTGGACAACAGCTTTGAGCGATTATTTTGCATAAAAAATAATTGGTATTTAAGTAGCTACTCAGCTTGTTAAATACCAATTATATATGCAAATGAAGCCTTTGCTGAATGCAGCTAATAGCCAGAGGCTATTATCAGCACTCAGATTCTTTGTTCTCCACGGGGAAAGAATGCTGTCAGCACTCCCCTATGGAGAACTAAGATAAAAGTGAGTGATGATTTTTAGGTGAGCTTGATTTTAATGATCACCTAAAAGTGCCCGAAATGCGGGTGCCCCGCGCCCATTTACACGCACTAATTATTGCTAAAACGATCACCGATTAGGAAATTTTTTGCGATAATCGTCCAGTGTAAATGCGCCTTTACTTGAGGAATGAGAAGAGGCGAGACATTTAAGTGGTCAATTCTGGAGTCTGAATATTTTGGTCTAGTCTGGGGCTTGAGTTATGGAGTCTTGTATAAGTTCTGAATATTAAGGTCCAGGGGTTAGTCTGATGTATGTTTTTGCAGTCGGAATTAGGAATTCGGAATAGAATTATTATTATGCATTTTATGTATTCCGTGATATGAGCGATGATAATTTGTTTACAGCATTGTGGAATATGTTGGTGCTATACAGGTATGAACAATAGCAACATGAAATATACTATAATTTTCTAAAATTCTTTCACATTCAGTAGCACAGTTTTCTTGACCTGCCTTGGTCTGTCAACCTTTTTCAGTTTGCTTTAGTAAAAACCCATTATTATGGCTTCAAGCTCCTTTGGATTACAAAATTGAATTGTTACAACAACCTATTGTGCATTTAAACATCTGTGCTGGACATCATGTAATAACCAAAGGTCAGTAGTATTATTAACATTTAAAGCCTTTACAAAGAGTTCAACCCTTCAAGCTCACAGAAAGTTATTACAATTCATATTTAAATATTGTGACATTCTAAATAATCCCAAAAATCTATTAATCTAGTCTTTCTAGCACTGAAAGAGTTTTCTTTAGTGGGGACTAAAAAAACCTAGGAATGTCATTACGAAAGATTGCACAGTCAAATGCTGAGGCCTGTGATTGGCTGCAGCAACTATAACGAAGATAAGGCGCTGGACATACCTGGATCCAGGAGAGGAAAGTGTAGCAAATTTTTTGTAATTTTGACCATGGGGAGCAGAAATAAAAAAAATAACTAGGACAACCCTTTTAATCCGATATCAAACTGGTATATGAATATACTATATACATCTACAAGCTTCCCTTTCAGGTCAACTTCTTACATTAGGTAACATACTGTATTTTCCTAACTCTAGCCAGCTTTGATTTTCTTAGAACTGTTTTGCAAAAGCTAGCCACTTTATTGAAAGGAGAATAAATTACTTTTCAGATACCATGAATATGATGTCCTAAATGCCTAAACCCCTACACCCTGATATAGATGGAATATCATTGGGGTTCAGGAAAGCTTTTGGTATAATGTGTGAGAGAAGCCATACTATTTTCTATCCTCCATTTTGACTTGTAACCTGCTCTTTTTCTCCATTTCTCTTTTTTTCCTTAGCACATATTCAGATATTTTCCAAGGCTATTTACTGCGGTCTTATGAGAAACTGCTTCAATCAGCCTGAGAGAAGTCTTGCCTTTAGAGAGATGTCACTGCAATTGATGAGTTTATAATAACCAATGACAATAAATGAATTATAATAAATTATAATTATTTACCAGTGAGCCATCTTCTAACCTTGTTTCAAATGTCTTAGTATAAATACTTCTGCTGATTAACTAATAAAAGAGACAACTTCCTACCACATTCAATGCTATATGGGGTTTGTAAGCTTCCATGAGCAGTAACTCTTTGAATTTGGCCACCTGAAAACACACCAACTAGCGAATATTGCACTAACAATGTGATTTTCATTTTTATGGTTTCCTTCATCTAAATGTTAATAATGATAATCTAAAATGATGTTCAAATGAATGAATTGCTGTATGTAGTTAGTAATAAAACTTATAAAAACCTCACCAATCTTTTCATTCATACTGAGTTTGGGACTAGGCAAGACTCTTCTAATAGATTGGCAGTTCTCCTAGAGAAAACTGAGGAAAATAAAATAAATGGTACTCCATAATGCAGAGGTCCCTGAGGATATACAGGGATGCAAAATTGGGTTCTATAACCCAGAAAAATACTCACTTGGGATTACAGTTGTAACTATGCTTCAGTCCAGAATGGAGGTGGCACTCCATAAATAACAAATACAGAAAGGCTTTAAAAATGAGAGAAAGTCAACTAAAAACAACTGAATATCAAGAGAAATTATAGCATATACAGTATACATTTCACACACTTCTTAGTCATAGCACAACTGTCCATTTGAAACACATATGTGCTGTTATTTTTCCAGATGTTCAGTAGATCTTAATTAATTTTTGCACTAATAAAGATTGGATGGTCTTTACCTGAGCACTGGATCATTTTTTGCACCAACAGATAAAGGTTACTCGAGTCTTGCTACATTGGAGGTGGCAGCACGATTTGAAGTTTGTGTGCAGAGATGAGTTGTGACTGAAAAAAGTCATCATAGTGGTCTGGGCCAGGATAGAGAAAAAAATGGAATGTGGATGAATACAATAAAAGAAGACATCACATAAGTCACTTTAGAATTAATATCTGACTATTATATAGTGACTGAATTATTTAGAGGTATTCTATGATACAGACAGAAATGAGCCACTGTGTCACAGTCTGCCATGTTGGAAAAGTTGTCCCTTGTATATATTTTTGGAGTGGAGGCAAAACATATGTTGTGAGGGCTCATACCCCTGATCTTATAAGACTCTAGCAACATTTCTGGCTGTTAGTGTTGCATCAAAGGGTCACTGAAAAGACCTAGCGATGTAACTAAAAGTTATAGACTGGCCATGAAGAAAACTTCCATGGATGACCCCAAGGTAAATTTTTGCACGAGGTTGAACCTTTAGCTACTATCTAGGGCTTAGAACAAGGCTACATAGTGTGGTACAGCCATGGTATAGTTGAGAACCACACTAAGATACAGATTAACACACACTTTGAAATTGGTTGTTAAATGGACGGACAATTTTACAGATAAATGGCAGCTTTTACCTGTAAAACCATGTGGCCAACAACAATTAATTTATATCAACTCCACAATGTGAAAAAGAAGTTATGTTACTTTGATAGGCAAGAGGGGGTGGAACAAACACAATTTTGCTTCAGACCTCTGACCTAGCTACATCTTTGATGCTAGGTGTTGTACGTGTTATTTATATACCAAAACATTGTACTACATATATTATTTAGGTCACTGTTGTGCATAATACCCTTTTCTTTATCAAGTGACATGTTGTTGTCTTTGGTTGAACATAGGCCTCTGCCTTATCTTTTTAAGCTACCCAGTATTGTTTTTTTATTGATCCTCATAGAATCCCCCATTCATAATTCCCTTTATGATTTTAGTTTCATGATAGCGGTTAGGTATAATTTTGTTCATGCGTTATCTATCTGTAGATAATAACATTTACTATTTATAGCAGAGATTCATAATTAAATTACAGGGTTCTTAATTTTTGCTGCTGTGTTTCTTAAGAGTTAAAATTGGATACAAAATTGATGTGTAATGCTATTACAAGATTTTTATGCTACATATTTTTATTGCCACACTTAATGATTAATTTGATGGTACAAGATATTTAAATGATGTGTAAAAGGATTCTGTTATTTCAAAGTAAATGTTATTTAATGCTAAAGTAATGGTTTATTTACTTTAATTTGCTGTAACAGCATCAGCATTACTTGTGCTTAAGGATTCATGTTTTAAATAAATGCAGGAAACTAAAGTTTGTTTATGCAAATGAATGCTTAGCTACTGCATATGTACATGCAGATACATACATACTGTACTAAGATGCCTGGACACAGAGATATATGCATCCACACATAAGCTCACTCACAGAGACAAGGACACAAATATACACATAGACACACACAAACGCATAAAATTTTATTTTTTATGATGTCTTAGGGCCCTTTTACACAGGACAACTTGTCGGGCCCAGATGCCTAACAAGTCATCCCAGCGATAATCATTCCTGTACTTTTACACAGGAAGGGGCACTGCTAGTGAATGGAAGGAGAGCGGGCCAGGGATCATAAGTGAATGACTGCCTTTTTACATGGGCCAATCCATCGATCACTTTTCTGCATGTAGAAAGTAGATGACGAACAAGAAGTGAAGCAATTCTCATTGGTCATTCAGTCGGGGCATGCATTTACCATACTGGATGCAGGAATCCAAATGATTTATTGTCCCATGTAAAAGGGTCCTTAGGGCACCTGCCTTTTACTTCTACAGGGCATGCTTGTTTTACAATGTGATTGTTTCCAGCAAGAGAAACCAAGTAATCCTGTAGATCTGATACCTTTTAACGGCTAACAAAAATACATTATGTTATAGCGAGCTTTCAAACCTACTCAGAGTTCTACCTCAGGCATAATTAACTTTATAACAGTTATTATACTTAAAGGCAATTTCAAATCACAAAGCCATAGAAGAATTTGGGAATATACATTTATAACAACTTTTGACACTTTGAACAGAGGGTTAAATTGTTCAAGAGGATTTATGTGTGAATGGGAAGTATTAGAAATCTATAGCACAGATAACACTGCTGACCTGGTGACATTAGTACCAAGTAGAGATGAGCGAACGCGTTCGTCCGAGCTTGATATTCGTGCGAATATTAGGGTGTTCGGGATGTTCGTTATTCGTAACGAACACCATGCGGTGTTCTGGTTACTTTCACTTCCTTCCCTGAGACGTTAGCGCGCTTTTCTGGCCAATTGAAAGACAGGGAAGGCATTACAACTTCCCCCTGCAACGTTTAAGCCCTATACCACCCCCCTGCTGTGAGTGGCTGGCGAGATCAGGTGTTCGCCTAATATAAAAGTCGGCCCCTCCCGCGGCTCGCCTCAGATGCGGTGTGAGTTAGATGAGGGACAGTGCTGTTTATACCGGAGCTGCTGTAGGGAAAGAATTGGTAGTTAGTGTAGGCTTCAAGACCCCCCAAAGGTCCTTATTAGGGCCACTGATAGCTGTGTGTTGGCTGCTGTTAGCAGTGGGATTTTTTTTTTTCTCAAAATCGCCTCTGCAGACCGTTGCACCTGGCATTAGGGACAGAAGTGCTGCATAGGCAGGGAGAGTGTTAGGAGTGAGTGTAGCCTTCAAGAACCTCAACGGTCCTTTCTAGGGCCATATTTATCCGTGTGCAGTACTGTCCAGGCTGCTGTTAGCTGTGCTGCATTTTTTTTGGGCTTCTCAAAATCGCCTCTGCAGAGCATTCCACCCTCCATTGATACTGCAGGGAAAGAATTGTATAGGCAGGGCCACAACACAGTTATTATTCATAGAATATACGCAGTGCTGCCTGTTGGTGGGAAAAAACTGAAAACAAATCTATTTGTCCAGCCTCTGTCCGTCCTAACGCCTGTGGACACGTGTGAGCTGCGTGAAAAACATTGCTAAATCATACGCACCCAGCTACGCTTTACTGCTGGCTTCGCCATTTGCTTTCCTTAATTGGGAAAAAAATACCTGCTCTGCCAGAGTTATAATAACTCTGCTACCCTCACGTTCTGTGACACATAAGCAGGGACACAGCACAGTTATTAAACTTCTCATGTTCATTGAATATACGCAGTGCTGCCTGTTGGTGGGAAAAAACTGAAAACAAATCTATTTGTCCAGCCTCTGTCCGTCCTTACGGGCGGTGGAGACGTGTGAGCTGCGTGAAGAACAGTGCTAAATCATACGCACCCAGCTACGCTTTACTGCTGGCTTCGCCATTTGCTTTCCTTAATTGGGAAAAAAAATACCTGCTCTGCCAGAGTTATAATAACTCTGCTACCCTCACGTTCTGTGACACATAAGCAGGGACACAGCACAGTTATTAAACTTCTCATGTTCATTGAATATACGCAGTGCTGCCTGTTGGTGGGAAAAAACTGAAAACAAATCTATTTGTCCAGCCTCTGTCCGTCCTTACGGGCGGTGGAGACGTGTGAGCTGCGTGAAGAACAGTGCTAAATCATACGCACCCAGCTACGCTTTACTGCTGGCTTCGCCATTTGCTTTCCTTAATTGGGAAAAAAAATACCTGCTCTGCCAGAGTTATAATAACTCTGCTACCCTCACGTTCTGTGACACATAAGCAGGGACACAGCACAGTTATTAAACTTCTCATGTTCATTGAATATACGCAGTGCTGCCTGTTGGTGGGAAAAAACTGAAAACAAATCTATTTGTCCAGCCTCTGTCCGTCCTTACGGGCGGTGGAGACGTGTGAGCTGCGTGAAGAACAGTGCTAAATCATACGCACCCAGCTACGCTTTACTGCTGGCTTCGCCATTTGCTTTCCTTAATTGGGAAAAAAAATACCTGCTCTGCCAGAGTTATAATAACTCTGCTACCCTCACGTTCTGTGACACATAAGCAGGGACACAGCACAGTTATTAAACTTCTCATGTTCATTGAATATACGCAGTGCTGCCTGTTGGTGGGAAAAAACTGAAAACAAATCTATTTGTCCAGCCTCTGTCCGTCCTTACGGGCGGTGGAGACGTGTGAGCTGCGTGAAGAACAGTGCTAAATCATACGCACCCAGCTACGCTTTACTGCTGGCTTCGCCATTTGCTTTCCTTAATTGGGAAAAAAATACCTGCTCTCCAAGAGTTATAATAACTCTGCTACCCTCACGTTCTGTGACACATAAGCAGGGACACAGCACAGTTATTAAACTTAGATAATTCATTCACTAGAGGCAGTGGGGCCTTTCGTTTTCCAAAAAGGGCAAAAATTATATTTGGCCTGCAGTCTTGCGCCAATTTATTTCCTGCCTGTGAAATCAAATCACTGGTAATACAGCATGCTGAGGGGTAGGGGTAGGCCTAGAGGACGTGGACGCGGCCGAGGACGCGGAGGGCCAAGTCAGGGTGTGGGCACAGGCCAAGCTCCTGATCCAGGTGTGTCGCAGCCGACTACTGCGCGATTAGGAGAGAGGCACGTTTCTGGCGTCCCCACATTCATCGCCCAATTAATGGGTCCACGCGGGAGACGGTTATTAGAAAATGAGCAGTGTGAGCAGGTCCTGTCCTGGATGGCAGAAAGTGCTTCGAGCAACCTATCGTCTACCCGCAGTTCTGCGCCGTCCACTGCTGCCAATCCGAATCCTCTGTCTGCTGCTCCTCCTTCCTCCCAGCCTCCTCACTCCACTACAATAACACCTGCTCAGGAGCGGGAGCACTCCCAGGAACTGTTCTCGGGCCCCTGCTTAGATTGGGCAGCAGCGGTTCCTCTCCCACCAGAGGAGTTTATCGTCACTGATGCCCAACCATTCGAAAGTTCCCGGGGTCCGGGGGAAGAGGCTGGGGACTTCCGCCAACTGTCTCAACAACTTTCTGTGGGTCAGGAGGACGATGACGATCAGACACAGTTGTCTTGCAGTGAGGTAGTAGTAAGGGCAGTAAGTCCCAGGGAGCAGCGCACAGAGGATTCGGAGGAAGAGCAGCAGGACGATGAGGTGACTGACCCCACCTGGTGTGCAACGCTTACTCAGGAGGACAGGTCTTCAGAGGGGGAGTCAAGGGCATCAGCAGGGCAGGTTGCAAGAGGCAGTGCAGTGGCCAGGGGTAGAGGCAGGGCCAGACCGAATAATCCACCAAGTGTTTCCCAAAGTGCCCCCTCGCGCCATGCCACCCTGCGGAGGCCGAGGTGCTCTAAGGTCTGGCAGTTTTTCACAGAGACGCCTGACGACCGACGAACAGTGGTGTGCAACCTTTGTCGCGCAAAGCTCAGCCGGGGAGCCAACACCAACAGCCTCACCACCACCACCATGCGCAGACATATGATGGCCAAGCACCCCGCAAGGTGGGACAAAGGCCGTTCACCGCCTCCGGTTTGCACCCCTGCCTCTCCCCCTGTGCCCCAACCTGCCACTGAGATGCAACCCCCCTCTCAGGACACAGGCACTACCGCCTCATGGCCTGCACCCACACCCTCATCTCCGCTGTCCTCGGCCCCATCCAGCAGTGTAGTTCAGCGCACCGTTCAGCCGTCGCTTGCGCAAGTGTTCGAGCGCAAGCGCAAGTACGCCGCCACGCACCCGCACGCTCAAACGTTAACCATCCGCATCGCAAAATTCATCAGCCTTGAGATGCTGCCGTATAGGGTTGTGGAAACGGAGTCCTTCAAAAGTATCATGGAGGCGGCGGCCCCGCGCTACTCAGTTCCCAGTCGCCACTACTTTTCCCGATGTGCCGTCCCAGCCCTGCACGACCACGTCTCCCGCAACATTGTGCGCGCCCTCACCAACGCGGTTACTGCCACGGTCCACTTAACTACGGACACGTGGACAAGCACAGGCGGGCAGGGCCACTACATCTCCCTGACGGCACATTGGGTGAATTTAGTGGAGGCTGGGACAGAGTCAGAGCCTGGGACCGCTCACGTCCTACCCACCCCCAGAATTGCGGGCCCCAGCTCGGTGCTGGTATCTGCGGAGGTGTATGCTTCCTCCACTAAAGCACCCTCCTCCTCCTCCTCCTCCTCTGTCTCACAATCAAGATGTGTTAGCAGCAGCATGTCGCCAGCAGTCGGTGTCGCGCGGTGTGGCAGCACAGCGGTGGGCAAGCGTCAGCAGGCCGTGCTGAAACTACTCAGCTTAGGCGATAAGAGGCACACGGCCCACGAACTGCTGCAGGGTCTGACACAGCAGACCGACCGCTGGCTTGCGCCGCTGAGCCTCCAACCGGGCATGGTCGTGTGTGACAACGGCCGTAACCTGGTGGCGGCTCTGCAGCTCGGCAGCCTCACGCACGTGCCATGCCTGGCCCACGTCTTTAATTTGGTGGTTCAGCGCTTTCTGAAAAGCTACCCACGCTTGTCAGACCTGCTCGTAAAGGCGCGCCGGCTCTGCGCACATTTCCGCAAGTCCCACACGGACGCTGCCACCCTGCGCACCCTGCAACATCACTTTAAGCTGCCAGTGCACCGACTGCTGTGCGACGTGCCCACACGGTGGAACTCTACGCTCCACATGTTGGCCAGGCTCTATGAACAGCGTAGAGCTATAGTCGAATACCAACTCCAACATGGGCGGCGCAGTGGGAGTCAGCCTCCTCAATTCCTTTCAGAAGAGTGGGCCTGGTTGGCAGACATCTGCCATGTCCTTGGTAATTTTGAGGAGTCTACCCAGGTGGTGAGCGGCGATGCTACAATCATTAGCGTCACCATTCCTCTGCTATGCATCTTGAGAAATTCCCTGCAAACCATAAAGGCAGCTGCTTTGCGCTCGGAAACGGGGTCGGGGGAAGACAGTATGCCGCTGGATAGTCAGGGCACCCTCCTGTCTATTTCTCAGCGCGTACAGGAGGAGGAGGAGGAGCATGAGGAGGATGAGGAGGAGGGGGAAGAGACAGCTTGGGCCGCTGCTGACGGTACACCGGCTGATTGCCTATCATCCTTTCAGCGTGTATGGCCTGAGGAGGGGGAGGAGGAGGAGGAGGATCCTGAAAGTGATCTTCCTAGTGAAGACAGCCATGTGTTGCGTACAGGTACCCTGGCACACATGGCTGACTTCATGTTAGGATGCCTTTCTCGTGACCCTCGCGTTGCACGCATTCTGGCCACTACGGATTACTGGGTGTACACACTGCTCGATCCACGCTATAAGGAGAACCTGCCCACTCTGATTCCCGAAGAGGAAAGGGGTTCGAGAGTGTTGCTATACCACAGGACCCTTGCGGACAAGCTGATGGTAAAATTCCCAGCCGACAGCGCTAGTGGCAGAAGGCGCAGTTCCGAGGGCCATGTTGCAGGGGATGTGCGTAGATCGAGCAGCATGTACATCCCAGGCAGTGCAACAGTCTTTAAGGGCCTGGCCAGCTTTATGGCTCCCCAGCAAGACTGTGTCACCGCTCCCCAGTCACGGCTGAGTCGGCGGGAGCACTGCAAAAGGATGGTGAGGGAGTACGTAGCGGATCGCACGACCATCCTTGGTGACGCCTCTGCCCCCTACAACTACTGGGTGTCGAAGCTGGACACGTGGCCTGAACTAGCCCTGTATGCCCTTGAGGTGCTTGCTTGTCCTGCGGCTAGCGTGTTGTCGGAGAGGGTGTTTAGTGCGGCTGGGGGAATCATCACAGATAAGCGTAGCCGCTTGTCAACCGACAGTGCCGACAGGCTAACACTCATCAAGATGAACAAAGGCTGGATTTCCCCAGACTTCTGTTCTCCACCAGCGGACAGCAGCGATACGTAAGCAATACGTAGGCTGCACCCGCGGATGGAAGCTACGTTCTCTCTCACCATCCAAAACGGGGACATTTCTGCTTCATCAATCTGTGTCTAATATTCCTCCTCCTCCTCCTCCTGCTCCTCCTCCTGAAACCTCACGTAATCACGCTGAACGGGCAATTTTTCTTAGGGCCACAAGGCTCACTCAAATAATTTTTCAGAACAATTTTTATAAGTTTCAATGCGCTTAAAAGCATTGGCACTTTAACTTGAACCAATTTTTCGTTACACTGGGCTGCCTCCAGGCCTAGTTACCACTTAAGCCACATTAACCAAAGCGATTAATGGGTTTCACCTGCCCTCTTGGCTGGCCATGGCCAATTTTTGGGATGTACATTAGTACTGTTGATACAGCAATTTTTGTGGGCCCTCGCCTACAGTGTAATCAAATTAATTTTTAGCCCACCTGCATTACAGCTGACGTTACCTCAGCTGTGTTGGGCAATGCAATGGGATATTTCTATGTACCGCCGGTGGCTTCCTGGCACCCACCCAGGCAGTGGGTCCACAGGGAGTTAAACCTACATGTGTCCACTTGTAAAGAACCCCAGTCTGACTGGGGCATGCAGTGTGGGCCGAAGCCCACCTGTATTACGCGCGACATTACTACCTCAGCTGTGTTGGGCAATGCAATGGGATATTTTTGTGTACCGCCGGTGGGTTCCAGGGAGCCACCCATGCTGTAGGTGCACACTGAGTTTTTAATACATCTGTACACTTCTAAAGAACCCGTCTGACTGGGGCATGCAGTGTGGGCCGAAGCCCACCTGTATTACGCACGACATTACTACCTCAGCTGTGTTGGGCAATGCAATGGGATATTTCTATGTACCGCCGGTGGCTTCCTGGCACCCACCCAGGCAGTGGGTCCACAGGGAGTTAAACCTACATGTGTCCACTTGTAAAGAACCCCAGTCTGACTGGGGCATGCAGTGTGGGCCGAAACCCACCTGCATTAACCCTTTCCAGTCCACTGTGTGACCTGTGAAGACATTAGGGTTTAAGGCTGTACAGCTCCGTTGTTGGTAGACGTCCGTCGGGGTTCTCTTACTGTATATTGCCAGCCTCTCTGCTGTCGGAGCCTATCCTACGTGTCAGCTCATGCAGTACTGGCTTTAGCCAGCATATAGCGCCGTTGTATAACAGCAGAAAAAGAGTAAGCCCCCTAGGAAAACCATATACAAATTGGATTGGAAAGGGTTAAGCACAACATTACTACCTCAGCTGTGTTGGGCAATGCAATGGGATATTTCTATGTACCGCCGGTGGCTTCCTGGCACCCACCCATGCTGTAGGTGCACACGGAGTTTTTACTACATCTGTACACTTATAAAGAACCCCAGTCAGACTGGGGCATGCAGTGTGGGCCGAAGCCCACCTGCATTAAGCACGACATTACTACCTCAGCTGTGTTGGGCAATGCAATGGGATATTTCTGTGTACCGCCGGTGGGTTCCAGGGAGCCACCCATGCTGTGGGTCGACAGGGACTTCACAATAGGGAGTTGTACCTGCCTGTGTCTATGAATTAAAAAGCCCGGTCTGACTGGGGCATGCAGACACCTTGACAGAATGAATAGTGTGTGGCACATAGGTTCCCCATTGCTATGCCCACGTGTGCAGCTCCTGATGGCGGTGGCACAGGATTCTATTTCTCATTGCTTCTGTACAGCATTGTGGGCTATCGCTCCGCCACTTTTAAAGAGGGTCGCTGCCTAGCCGTGCCAACCTCTGCAGTGTGTGCCTGCGGTCCCTCGTCATGGCAGACGCAATTCTAAATAGACATGAGCGTGGTGTGGCATGAGGGCAGCTGAAGGCTGCGCAGGGACACTTTGGTGTGCGCTGTGGGGGGGAGGGGGGGCGGTTGGGCAGCATGTAACCCAGGAGAAGTGTCAGTGGAGTGTCATGCAGGCAGTGATTGTGCTTTGTTGGAGGTAGTGTGGTGCTTAGCAAAGGTATGCCATGCTAATGAGGGCTTTTCAGAAGTAAAAGTTGTTGGGAGGGGGGGGGCCCACTCTTGCCGGTATTGTGGCTTAATAGTGGGACCTGGGAACTTGAGATGCAGCCCAACATGTAGCCCCTCGCCTGCCCTATCCGTCACTGTGTCATTCCCATCACTTTCCTGAATTGCCCAGATTTTCACACATGAAAACCTTAGCGAGCATCGGCGAAATACAAAAATGTTCTGGTCGCCCATTGACTTCAATGGGGTTCGTTGTTCGAAACGAACCCTCGAGCATCACGGGAAGTTCGTTACGAATAACGAACACCCGAACATTTTGGTGTTCGCTCATCTCTAGTACCAAGTAGTAGTTTATGCAAAATGATCGCTCAAAAGCCATCTTTTGAGTAATCATCTTTGAGTGTAAATGCAGCCCTTAGTTTAGTTACATTGTTTTTGTTTATAAATGTGACTTTCAAATGTGAACACACATTATTAGTAAGCAATGCAAAAATCCAGATCATTCCTAAGATTTCACTTACCTTTTCTTGTAGCTCTATGATACCTGTAATTTTAGTAACAAATCTTCTTTTAACTATGCATTCTTATTTTTCTGTTAAAAACTATGGCTTAAGGCTCATTAAGACGGGACAAGTATCGGGCAAATAATGCCCGACACTCGTCCCTGCACATACTCATTTTCGTGCTGCTGCATGGGAGTTAGTATCGCTGGTTCACAGTGGGGAGGCGGCAGGAGATTTCTCTCCTCACTCTCCACCGCCCCTCTCCATTGACATAGCATAAGAGCCGTTCAGTACTGAACGGCTGCTATTTTCACTGAACAATCAGCAATCTGCTCATTGTCCATCGTTTTTGCAGCATAAACGAAGAATGATGAGCTGATCGCTGATCACTCAGTGTAGATAGCAGCCATTCAGTACTGAACGGCCGCTATGTTAAGTGAATGGAGAGGGGCACGGGAGCACGACGAGAGAAATCTCCTGTAGCCTCCCAGCCCCCGTGCTGGCTGCTCTGTGAGCGAGCCAACACTTCTAGCTCCCGTTTGACAGCATAGGAGTGAGTGTATGTGAGGATGAGTGTATCATTTGCCTGACATTCGTCCCGTGTAAATGCGCCTTTATAAACAGCTCTATGGATATCAGATTGGCTTCCAATTTGCATATGTAGCATTTATGTATTCATTTGTGTTTACAATGGAAAGCAAAACCAACAATATCACCATCATGACCTTGCATATCACAAATTTGCAAGTGAGGATAGAAAAACGAGGCCTTTTGACATCACCGTATATATGTTTGTGTTAGTTCAATTTACTGCATGCTAAATGAAAATCAGTGATGGCATCAAGCAAGGTAATTTAATCTCTCCAATATTAATGATAATCAGTACCTTTCCAAAGTGTAATTATATAAGAGCCCATATGTAAGGTCATGATTATCATTAATACTACTATATACTTCTTATAGTCACACTCTAGAAAGGTAGTGATTATCATTAATACTGGAGGGATTAAATTACCTTGCTTGATGTCATAATTGATTTGCACACATATATATGCCGGACGACATTTTCAGCTTGAAGGAAGTCTGTGGCAGCGTTTGTGTGTTGTGCACCTCTGGGTATAGTTTGATATTCTACAATGTTCCCTTAGGTCCATTCTTGCAACATTCTGTGCCATGACCTCTCAGATATATTTGTTTTAATGAGAAATAATTAAAGTAAAAGACACTTACTCTGGCAAGTGTTGATATTGCCTGAGTGTCTTTGCAAATGAATGAATATTTTGGGCCTCTGAATCTCTGGTGTGCCTTCTGTATGAGCTTCAGCACAAAGATGCTTTAGACATAGAAAATTTAGCATGTATTTTCTCTCCCATGAGTAGTTATTGCATTTCGTTTATTATGCTTGTTTTACATTTCTTGATGTACTGTAATACTAAAAATTTAATATGCATTAGTAACAATTAGTACACTAATATCATGACATTATCTATTTTAATTATTAATACATAAATGACTGTATTTTTCCTGCAGAAAATTGCCCTTAATGGATTCTTGGAGTCGCGAACCTTTGATATTTGACTTTGGTAGGGAGATGCTCCATCAATAGTTTCCACAGCAACTGGTTGAACAGCACGTTCAAAAGGATAGAAAGCTCAGACATAGAATATAACTTAGTAAGTCCAAAGATACAGTCTCTCAAGACGTTTTAATTTTATAAATTCATATATTTTTAAAAAATAATTAAAACAAATGTAAGGACAATAAAAATAATATAAATACTAAATTGGCACAAAATGAACTAAATGCAAATGAACTGCCACCGTGCCCTCACAGCAGAAACAGTGCACCACTTAACCCTTTCCAATCCAATTTTGGATTCAGGGTTTACTAAAAGGCTTTCTCTTTTTGCTGTTATACAACAGTGCCATCTGCTGGCTAAAGCCAGTGTTGGTGCGCCAGAGAGGGTCTGACAGCAGAGTGGCTGGCAATAGACAGTAAGAATACCCTGTCGGATGTCTTCTGACATTGGAGCTGTACAAGCTTCAATCAGAATGTAGGAAGACATCAGACAATGAATTGGAAAGGGTTAAAGGGGTGTTCCGGTGATTACAAGTAAACATCATATGCTTCATAAGGAAATAACATGTCATTTTGCAATAAAATCTTATAACTTATTTTACAAAACTCCAGAGATTTGGCTTTACCTGTGATCTTCCCTCCACTTAGTTCTCCATTGGTCACAACCTGCATGCCCTTCTGTTTTACTGGTAAGGCATGCTCAGTGTGTTCAAATAATGTAATGATGACCCAGTTTGTACAGTTGTGAATATGCATTCGTCAGTAACTGGCAATGGTGCATTGTAGGATATGTAGTTTTCGTGCTCCCCCACGGGCCATTTTAAATAACAATGTGAAAATCTAAAGCTGGCCGGAAAACAGCAGTGTCGCGATTCGGCAAGAAAAGGTACCGGAGTTCACTTTGACAATGTAGATGGAAATTTTGAATAATGGCAATAAGTGTAAAATTTTAAAAGTTTTGTCCAGTCTCCAGAATACCCCTTTAACTATGGATAACAACAAATACAAATTAAATGTTGTGATTATAAAAAAATGTTAAAAATAAATCTTTTTCGTCATTGTTATTATTTTCAAAATAGGTTGTAAGACTTTTTGAAGGCTGCCTAGTGAAACTGTCTTCTTGAAAAGTAGCTGCATGGAACATAGGGAATAAACTGACAGTCTTAAGAAGGCAACAATTTTTTAAATATAAGCTGAGCTGGTAATAGTTTACATTTCAGTCCTTCAGAAATTCACACCACTAATATTTATTTTAAACTTACATGTTTTTTGCACTTTTAAACTTTACATGTTTTACAAAGCTTTCCTTCAATTCCCAACTTGGGATTAACAATACAGTTCAATAACAGAAGAAGCACATGGGGAATGGAAAACGCAATCTTAGGCATAGTAATAGAAAATGCTCATTCTTGGCCTAAATTCAGCCCAAAACAGTATAAACCAAAGAACACATTAGGCAAAGAAAGGCCTCATAACAGGTGGCTTACCCGAGGGCATGAAGTTCCGGTATCTCCATCGGAAAACATTTGTCTTCTCTCAGACAGCATTACTTTCACTCTATTCCCACCACATCCCATTCATCCTAAATGTTGTCCAGTCTTCTTAATTTTATCTCTTTAACAGTAAACCACTTCATATAGTTCCACACTGGCCCAGTAGTAAGAATGCTTCTTAGTCTGCAATAGATGACACAAGGTGGGCAGATCAGTAAATCACCATTTTTGGGGATTGTTATTTTAAGGGGTAATTAAAACATTTTGTGTTCTTGTTTTAGAAATCAAATAATTGGAGTGCATAGCATTTGCTGTTCAGTAAAAAACTGTCTAGAGAAAGACCGCAAAACAATAATCTGCCATGTTTATTTAAAAAGAAATATATCTGGTTGATGAAGGCTAATGAATAACCTCTATCACCCACTGAAGGAACAACTTTAGTCCAGTTAATGATCACCATCAGTTTATCCTTACATAGAAACTCTATGACATGATCTGCAGGATGTTTTCTATCTTAGCCTACAACTGTCTATACTTTTCTATTTCAGGGACAGTATAATGACTATGTTCACTTACACAAGAGCACGTATGGTTCCTGTACCAGCATCTTTATAGTTCCAAATTATGTCTTCTTTCTTTGGCCATTACCAATTTCGTGGATCACTTGTTGTCATCATGCTGACTTCAACCTCATCCTCTGCCTTTCCAGTCACAAATCCCTGAAAATATTAGCTCTAATACTCCACAATTATGAAGGATTGCCATGAATAGGCCTACCTGAATGATTACCCATTGTCATTTGAGTTGGCCTTTCCTCATTACCTGTATGTGTCCAAGGTGATATTGGGTAAGTTGTGATTTTGTCTGGTAGTTTTTGTACAAAAAAAAATTGGTCTGCCATTCTCTTCTACAATGTTCTTCACAGCATCCTTGATTTTGCTGAGATACAATGGAAATACAAACTTGACTTTTCAAAGTATCCGTTCATCAAACACTTTCTTCAGCTCTTGAGCACACTGGAGGTAGACCCATGTGCCTGGTTTCTGGGTTCTTTCCATGTAATTGGTTGACCAAAGTAGCCTTCAGAATTCTAAATTGCTTGCTTTGTTGATACTTAACCCACCTGAGCATAAAAATTCAATGGAAGCAAAAAAAAATCATCTTCCAAATGACTAAACTACTGATGTGATATGGACGTTTGCTGTTATGGCTTGACATTTTTTGCTCTTGAAACTATTAATAACATTACTCTTATTACCATTTCCACTCTTTTTGCAGCCTAAATAGGCCTAAGCCTAGTCTACTGCTTTTACTCATTTAGGTTCTAAATAACCTAGGCTAAGCAACACATGAAAAATAACCTCATCACCAGTAAATGACTATAGTACAGACCATTATTTACTCTGTGGTCATTCTCTGGCTGTGATCTGGTCATTGTCAATGAATGCTACTGAAACACCCAGGTCATTCACTCGATAGAGTGTCAAAATTGTAATTTAGTGGCATAGTATAGCTTCAGCCAACCCTAATGTTCAAGAGGCATTTTAATCACAACAAAAAATAACCCAGTGAATGATTGCTTTGGTCATTCACTGGAAATGGTACATTTACTGGACCACTTTATGACTACTTCAGAAAATTGTAGCCAAAAAAGTTTGGCCATACCTACACAACACCAAAAAACATTGGGAACAACTTTTGCACAGAGAAAAGAGTGCTGGTGCATTTTTTTGGAAATAAGTCAAAAGTCTTACCTTACTATTTTAATTTCTTGACGAGTAGGTGTAGGACTTCCTTCATTTGCATCTATTTTTTCACCAGTGATCACTTGACCGGAAACCACCAATTATAGCTCTCTTTTCTCAAGACAGAGCCCTACATGCAATAACACACTCATTATGATTGACTAGTTACTGACACACCTAATTTATGTTTTTAAAACCCAGAGTGGTCATTCACTGGGCTATTCACTGTACACACATATGCAGATCAACTATAACATTTAGAACACTGACAAGTCATGTGAACAACAAGTTGTGGGATACATTAGGCTGCACATGAACAGTCAGTTCTTGAAGTTGATGTATTTAAATTAGGAAAAATGGGCAAGTGTAAGGATCTGACATGGGCAAAATTGTGATGGCTAGTTGATTGGGTTAGGGCATGTCCTATGGGGCTATTCTGGTATTCTGTGGTTAATATTTAACAAAAGTGATCCAAGAAAGGGCACCCAGTAAACTGGCAACAAGGTTGTGATATCCCAAGATATATTGACACACATAGGGAGCAAAGGCCAACTTGTATTGCTATGCAGGCTATGATGAAAAGCTTTTGGAACACATAGTGCATCTCAACTTGCTGTGCATGGGGCCATATAGCTGCAGACCAGTCAGAATGATGATCCAGAATACTATCTGCATCCGAAAGCACTTACGATGGGTACATGAACATCAGTACTGATCCATGGAGGAATAAAGAAGTGTGGCCTGGTCTGATTAATCACATTTAATTATACATCATTCGGGCAGCTGGATGTGTGTGTAGCTTACCTGGGTAAGATATGGCACCAGCATACACTATGGGAAAAAGACAAGTCACTAAAGGCAGTGTGACGCTCTTGGCATTGTTAATTCTGGAAAACCTTGGGTCCTGCTAATTATGCGATGTTACTTTGGCATGTACCACCTACTTAAACATTGTACCAAACAAGTACATTCCTTCATAGTAACAGTATTCCCTAATGACAATGGCCTTTTTCAACAGGATAATGAGCCCTGCCACACTGGAAAAACTGCTCAGGAACGGTTTGAGAAACATGACAAAAAATTCAATGTCCTGGCTTGGCTTCCAAATACCTCAGATCTCAATCTGACTGAGCATCTGTGGCATGTGATGAAGAAAGAAGTCTAATACATGCTTAAACTCCTGATCAATATTTAAAGCTGGCTCTAAAATGAACGAAGGATAAAATCTTTGATAGCAGTTCAAGTCTTCTTCCATTTAACAGTTATTACTGCACCTAGATGCTTTCTGGTTCATAAACCCAGCATTCATATAACAATGCAATACAATATTAAATACAGGTTTCCAATTTGTAATTGAAATTACTATTTCAATTTTATGGCACTTTATTTAAAGGACATTGTGCATAATGAACAGTGCAATGACATGCTTCACTGTGCAACCCCAGCACTACGTGGATGGGGAACCCTAATCGCTTGATGTAATGATTAGTGGTTGTCCCAGTCATCCCGGGGATAACTCATACATATTTATAGTTGAAATAACCCTTTACAACAATTTACTCTGCCAATAATTTTATACACGATTCTCTCTGAGCCTTTCTGTACCTCTATACTCTATATAAACTGTAGTAAAAACGTATTTGTGGATATCAGATAAAGTACAGTATTTCAAAACATTTGATCATTAATAATTTGAAAAAACAATTACAAAGCAAAGCCCATTGAAAGGGGAAAAATCTATTTTAAAAA
Organism: Eleutherodactylus coqui; assembly: GCF_035609145.1. Lineage (NCBI taxonomy): Eukaryota > Metazoa > Chordata > Amphibia > Anura > Eleutherodactylidae > Eleutherodactylus > Eleutherodactylus coqui. Next base: position 138,755,960 of record NC_089842.1, read on the forward strand.
CTTAAACAATATTTTGTCCTACCCAAGTGTACACATTTAGAAAATCATTAAAATATGCTTTATTTATCTTATTATTACGAAAGCATGCAATATTTAACCCTTTCCAATCCAATTTATTTCCTGGTTTTTCTAGGGGCTTACTCTTTTTCTGCCATTATACAATGGCACTATATGCTGGCTAAAGCCAGTACTGCATGAGGTGACACGTTAGATAGGCTCCAACAGCAGAGAGGCTGGCAATATACAGTAAGAGAACCCCGACGGGCGACTTCCAACATCGGAGCTGTGCAGCCTTAAATCGTAATGTCTTCAGATGTCAGACAGTGGATTGGAAAGGGTTAAGAAAAGTATATAAGAATACTTAGACATGTTTAATGGCATTACATTACATCTCTCTGGTATAATACCCTAATTCTGTTGTCACTGCTCAGTGCCAGACAATGGGAAAGAATGATCGAATGTTCACATCAGTAACTGTGATGTTTTCGAGTTTCCTACTATGGAAAATCTGTCCCATCATAATTACTTTTCAAACAGTTGATATGAATATTTTTCTTAATTCTGTGCAACATAAGGTAATTTCCAAGACAACTATTGGGTGAAGCAATTTGCAAAAAAAAAAAACAGTAGCATTAAGAATCCTTTAAGAAAATAATCCATGAAAATCAATGAAAAATATAAAAAATATTGCTGCACTGTGATAAAATAATGAGTCACATTGATATTGTTCTTGGCAGTGGTATAACTATAGGGGAGCAGATGTTGGAATTATGTATGAGCCACCATGCTTGAACAGGTCACATATGAGAACATCCATATTTTAAGTAGCACATGATGATTTCATGATCCTGGTACGGTTTTGCAATAGGGTTCAAATTATACTAGTACTCTAGTTCTTCAATTCCTAAATATCTCAAAAAAAAAGTTTTCAGATAGGTTATTCCAATAATAATGTATTATATTCTCTGTGTAGTCCATGACTGGCTATGAATGATTATTACTTTTTCCAATACTAAAGGAACATCTTAAGAGCCCAAGGTTCCACCCAAGTATCAACTTGCTTTTAAACATTCAAGGAAAAACTTTTCAGCTCATCATTAGAGATGAGCGAACGTACTCGTCCGAGCTTGATGCTCGGGCGAATATTAGGGTGTTCGGGATGTTCGTTATTCGTAACGAACACCACACGATGTTCGGATGTTCGGGTTACTTTAACTTTCTTCCCTGAGAAATCTTTTCTATATGCGCTCAATGGGGCCGGCGGCAGCAGCGCCAACCCCATTGAGAACATATAGAAGACAAATCCTTCTTCTCTGCCACAGCTGTAACAGCTGTGACAGAGAAGAACGATGTTTGCCCATTGAATTCAATGGAACCGGCAATACAGCCGACTCCACTGAATGCAATGGGCTGCCGGCGATCGCGGGATGAATTGTCGGAAAGGGGTTAAATATATAAGCCCTTTCCTGCAATTCATCCAGAAATGTGTAAAAATAAAAAATATATATATACTCACCTGGTGCCTGCAGACGGAGTTCAGCGCGGCAGGCTGCAGTTCTCCTGAACTGCTCTGAACAGCTGTGAGTAGTATTCAGCAGCCGGGGATTTAAAATCCCCGCCTGCTGAATAAGATGCCTCTGAATGGTCACAGCCTGACCAATCAGAGGCCAGCCCTCACTCACACCCATTCATGAATTCAATGGGCTAACATCGTTCTTCTCTGCCACAGCTGTTACAGCTGTGGCAGAGGAGAACTTGCTGTGTCGTTCCCATCATTTTCTTGAATTGCCAAGATTTTCACACATGAAAACCTTAGCGAGCATCGGCGAAATACAAAAATGTTCCGGTCGCCCATTGACTTCAATGGGGTTCGTTATTCGAAACGAACACCCGAACATCGCGGGAAGTTCGTTTCGAATAACGCGAACCCGAACATTTTGGTGTTCGCTCATCTTTACTCATCATCCAATGTTGCTGTGAATATCTGAAAACAAAGGTTTAGTACAGTGTTATCCAGTGGAGCAAAATGTGATTGTTGCCAGCAAGAGAAACCACGTAATCTTGTAGATATGATACCTTTTAATGGCTGACAAAAATCCATGATGTAATAGCGAGCTTGCAAACCCCTCGGGTTCTTTGTCAGGTTAAAATGGAGTAGATCAGAAGAGGCATGCCTATTTATACACACTTATGACACACATACTTATGACAAGTCACAGACATGGATGTGATTGGTTTGCACGTAAAAGGAATTCTGCAACAGAAGCAAACTTTTTAGACTAGGCACTGATAAGGGAGTTAAAGTTTTATGGTCCCTGAATTACTGTTGGGGGGTCACCAGGCCAGGAATGCTGCAACAGGTACACAAACATTTTTAACTAGACACTAATAAGGGAGTGAAAGTTTATGGCCCTTGAATTACTGTTGGTGGGGGGTTTAACCAGTCCAGCAGTCTCATCTATGCTATAAATGTCTCATACCTCCCATTCACCCATAAATCCTCGTGAATAATTTAACCCACTATTCAGCGTGTCAAAAGTTGTTATAAATTTATATTCCCAAATTCTTCTGTGGTTTTGTGACTTGAAACCACCCTTCAATATTAACCCCTTAGTGACCAAGCCTGTTTACACCTTAATGACCAGGCCAAATTTTGCAAATCTGACATGTGTCACTTTAGCATGGAAAAAGACCAGAAAGGTTTTGCATATCCAAGCGATTCTGACATTGTTTTTTTGCCACATGTTGTACTTCATTTAGGGCGATTGCGTTTCCCGCGATTTTTCCGCGCGTTTTTCGCGGCGTTTTCGCGGCTTTTCCGTTAATTTCCATTGAGAAAAATAAGGACACATATTCAACTGACAGTTCCTATGTTAAAAACGCAAACGCAACGCAAAAAAAACGCCAGTGGACAGGAACACATGTTATCTCTATGCCTGTGCAGGAAAAACGCAAAACGCAAAACGCAGGTAAAAAAACGCCAGTGGGTGCTCGCCCTTAGGGTGCCTTTCCACTTGCGATTGCGTTTTTTGTTAACGCGATTGTCAATGGGACTTTCTAATGTTAAAAACGCAACGCAATGCGTTTTTTACAATAGAAAGTCCCATTGACAATCGCGTTAACAAAAAACGCAATCGCAAGTGGAAAGGAGCCCTTAGGTGGAAAAAAAAGACCGATAGAATTTGTGTTTATTTATTAAAAGCGCCAAAATTGGGAAAATTTTGAAAAAATCGTCATTTTTTCACATTTCCAACTGCAATATCTCAAATATGTGCAAACATAATATAGAAATTTTTGCTAAGATTTATATTTCCATCCGTTTACTTTATTTTGGGCGTACATTGGAAAAACTTTCGGGTTTTTTTTAACCATTTAGGAGACGTTCAAATGTAACATTACTTTTCAGCATTTTGAGGAACACTTTGTTTTCCTACACAAAGCCAAGATTGAAAAGGCTCATAGGAGTCAAAATGATAGATACCCCCACAAGTGACCCCATTTTAAAAACTACACCCTTTAACGTATTCACTGAGGGGTGTCATGAGTATTTTAACCCCACAGTTTTTTTTCAGGAGTCAATGCAATTTAGAAGAGAAAAACAAAAATTTCATATTTTTGCAAATATGTCATTTTAAAGACAGGACTTTTTTCTATAGTACACATGAAAATTAGGATTTGCACCCCAGAATGGATACCCCTGTTTGTCCCGTGCTCAGAAACATACACATTGTGGCCCTAATCTTACGTTTGGATGCACAATGGGGCCCAAAATGAAAGGAGCAATCGGTGGCTTTCGGAACAGAAATTTTGCTTGAAGGAGATTTAGGCCCCATTGCCCACTTGTAGAGCCATTGAGTGACCAAAACTATGGAAAACGCCCACAAGTGACCCCATTTTGAAAAGTAGACCCCTTAACGAATTTATCTAGGGGTACAATGACTTTTTTGACTTCACAGCTTTTGAATGAATCTAAGGCAAGCCGAAGGAAAAAAATTACGATTTTCATTTTTTTGGTAATTCTGTCATTTTAAAAGCAGTTTTTTTGTACCGCACATATATGAATGAAGACTTGCACCCCAAAATGGACACCCCTGTTTTTCCCGTGCTCAGAAACATACCCATTGTGGCCCTAATCATACGTCTGGATGCACAATGGGGCCCAAAATGAAAGGAGCAAGCGGTGGCTTTTGGAACAGAAATTTTGCTTGAAGGAGATTTAGTCCCCATTGCCCACTTGTAGAGCCCTTGAGTGACCAAAACGATGGAGAACCCCCACAAGTTACCCCATTTTGAAAAGTAGACCCCTTAACGAATTTATCAAGGGGTACGATGACTTTTTTGACTTCACAGTTTTTGAATGAATCTAAGCCAAGCCGAAGGAAAAAAAATACGATTTTCATTTTTTTGGTAATTCTGTCATTTCAAAAGCAGTTTTTTGTACCGCACATATATGAATGAAGACGTGCACCCCAAAATGGATACCCCTGTTTATCCTGTGCTCAGAAACATACCCATTGTGGCCCTAGTATTACGTCTATATGCACAATGGGGCCCAAAATGAAAGGAGCAACCGGTGGCTTTCGGAACAGAAATTTTGCTTGAAGGAGATTTAGTCCCCATTGCCCACTTGTAGAGCCATTGAGTGACCAAAACGATGGAGAACCCCCACAAGTGACCCTATTTTGAAAAGTAGACCCCCTAACGAATTTATCTAGGGGTATGATGACTTTTTTGACTTCACAGTTTTTGAATGAATCTAAGCCAAGCAGAAGGAAAAAATTATGATTTTCATTTTTTTGGCAATTGTGTCAATTTAAAAACTGTTTTTTTTGGAAAGTGTACATAGGAATGAAGACTTTCACCCCAAAATGGATACCCCCATTTGTCCCGTGTTCAGAAACATACCCATTGTGGCCCTAATCTACTTAAAGGAAACATAGCTAGGCCTATAATGGAAGGAGCACCCATTGGATTTCAGGGTACAACGGAATAAATTCCAGTCCCCATTGCCCACATGTAGAGACATTGAGCGTCCAAAACGATAGAGAACCCCCACAAATGACCCTATTTTAAAAACTAGACCCCTTAACAAATTCATCTAGGGGTGTACTGCATATTTTGACCCCAAATTATTTGAATGAATCTAAGCAAAGCAAAAGGAAAAAATTACGATTTTCATTTGTTTGGCAATTTTGTCAATTTAAAAACTGCTTTTTTGTACAGTGTACATAGGAATGAAGACGTTCACCCCAAAATGGATACCCCCATTTGTCCCGTGTTCAGAAACATACCCACTGTGGCCCTAATCTACTTACAGGACACATGGCTAGGCTCATAATGGAGGGAATGCCCGCTGGATTTCAGGGCAGAACTGAATAAATTCCAGGCCCTATTGCCCACTTATACGGAAAAAAATTTGACTTCCTAAAAATAATCCCCCCCCCACCCCCACCCGACATCCCCATTTTTTGGCATTCGCTAAATATTAGATAAAGGTAATAATATAAACTGCGTTTTATGTCCGAAGACAGGGGTAATTACGGAGGCTGGTTGGGCTGGGCACATGGGGCAAGAAAACCGGGTATCCCCCCCCCCTCCTCTCATGTATTTTGGGGGGTATTTCGTAACCTCAGCGGCTGGGATGGGGTGTAGAAAGTGGCGCTGTGAGGCTTTGTAATCTTCCTGCGGTGCAGCTGTCTCACAGAGAAGGTGCTCAACAAGCTGCTCCTGGAACTGCAGGAAGACGAACGTTCCCGGGGCTTCTTGTAAATTACGGATTCCAGGTAGCGGTCTGAATAACGCCGGGCTCACGTAGCCGTAGGCGGAATCCGCTTGCCGAGGCCTGCAGCGGATTCCAGCTGTGAGCCCGGCTGTGACCCTGCGTACGGTTGCGTAATGTACTGTGCATAACTGCCTACTCACACAGGCGGTCATGCGCAGTACTTTTTTTTTTGTTTGCATTTCCCGCACCGTCGCTTAGAGATGACCCGGGTACCCGCAACCCGTACACAATGTGTTTGCATATGGGGTGCGGGTATATCCGCGGTCATAGAGCACAAAGGGCTCTAGGTCGCAGATATTCGTGGTAAAATATAGCATGCTGTGTTCTGTTTCTGCGAGTGGATTACGTAATTCCGACCCACTAATTGGGGGGAATTGTGTAATCCAATGCATGCGATTGATCCGTGGATTACCGCTGATCAAGCGCATGCAGAACCCATAATTCCTCTCTGGTCATGTGTGACCGGCCTAATGTTAGTTCGCTACTTTATCATGTGACCGGGGACCGCTCAACGAGGCCGCCGGTCACTGCTCCAAGCACTCAGCGACCATTGGTCGCTGGGAGCAAGGAGATTTAACATTTCCTGGGCTTCCCGGCTCCTGCGAATGTGTCCGGCATTTTGCCAGCGGGCACATACCCAGAAGCTGGCAGGATCCATGGAGGATAATCGCATCTGGATTCAAATGCGGAAGCCTCCGAGAAGATGTTTCATCTCCCCCAACCGATCGCATCGGTGAGGGAGATGAAACTGCCACTTTTTAAAGAACTTTTACGTGATCGCCATTATGCATTGGATAACGGCGATCACGTGACCAGTAACCGCATACCGCGGCTCCCCGTGACATCTCCAGGCTCTTGGCTACCTTTTGTAGCCAGCAGCAGGGAGATTTTATATTTCTTGGGCAATATTTCACTTTTGCGCATGCGTCCGCCATCATGCTGACGGGCGCATGCGCCGAAGCAGGGATAAGATCCGCGGATCAACATCCCACCAGGGAACAAATCCGGGACCTTGGGTACGTAATTTCATCCCCCCTTACAGATACGATCCGTAAGGGGAGATGAAACTTTAACTTTTTAAACTTTTTTTTACTTTTAACTTTTTTTTTTTTTTTTACTTTTTAACTTTATATGATCACCGTTATCTGATGGATAACGGTGATCATATGACTGGAAACCACATACAGCGGTCCCCAGTCATATCTCCCTGCACTCGGCTATCTGTGACAGCCGGGTGCAGGGAGATTTTGAATTTGCCGGGCTCGCCGGCTTCTGCGCATGCGCGCCGCATCGGCACATCGCAGAAGCCAGCGGAGGGTCCCGACACCGGCTGGAGGACATCGGCGGACCTGAGGTGAGTATTTTCACCTCCCCTCATGGATCCGATCCATGAGGGGAGGTGAAACTTTTCTTTTTTTACACTTTTTTTCACTTTTCCGCAATCGTCGTTATCCATTGTATAACGGCGATCGCGGTACCGGGGACCGCTCACCGCAGTCCCCGCTGACATCTCCTGCCTCCCGGCTACCTACAGGAGCCGGGAGCCAGGAGATTTTAAGTCTCCCGCGCCGCCGGGCCTTCTGCGCATGCGGCTGACGTAATGCCGCCTGGCCCGCATGCGCAGAAGGACGGCTACGGCGCCCGGAGCATCGGGATAGCGGGGAGTCGTGCGGAGGACCTCCGTGAGTAATTTCAGCTGCTCCGATGGATCCGATCCATCGGAGCAGCTGAATCTTTAACTTGTATTGCACTTTTATTTACTTTTTTGCGATCGGCGCTATCCATTGCATAGCTCCGATCGCAATGCCGAGGGGGGGGGCTCAGAACAGCCCGGGATGACAGCTCCATGCTGTCAGCTACCTGCGGACACCGACAGCATGGAGCTGTCACGTCCACAGCCCGAGGGGCATTATTCTCTGCAGGACACATGTTTTTACGTACTCAGAGAATAAAGCCCACTTCGGGAGGACGTAAAAACACTATGGGCTGGTCGTTAAGGGGTTAAAGCTGTCATTATGTCATGTCCATGGTTAGAAAGGTGCTTGGCCACAGGTAATTTTGTCTTTCTGGGGTTAATCGTGTGGCGATGAGATCTCATCCTCGCTTTCAGTTTTTGCCCTCTTTCTCCAACATAAAGGCCCCTAACAGGACATTTACTTCACATGATCAGATACACAACATCGGATATGGAACATGTGAATGTCCCCGGGATCTTATAGTCCTGCTGTGTGTTGGGGGATTTGTATCTTGTCCGCGGTCATTATATGTGAGCAGGTCTTGAAGCTCATTACATTATAGGGATAAGTTCCTTTTTGTGTGTCAGAGGGCAATGCACTCCTGATTATAAGGTTTCTCAAATTTGGAGGTTGCCTGTAACACAGAAGCAGAGGGTCCGGGAATATGGTTTCCAGATGGCCATTCTTGTGTAGGGTATGATGGAGTTTCTTTGCGGTTTTCCTTAGTATCTCTAGTTGCAGATTCCAGTTCACTACTAGAGGTACACAATTGTTTCTTTCCTTCTTCCTGTATTGAAATAGTTGATTCCTGGGTATCTTGGGGGCTCTGGAGATTTGGTCCTCAAGTGAGGTGGGATGGTAGCCCTGATTTAAAAATGTTTTAAGATGGTATAGATGTTATTAAGGTTATATAGATTATTCAGTGAATATCTGAGGACAGTCTAAGTAGAAGTTACAACAAAGCATAAAAGTACAATTATAAAACTTTGAATGGAATTTTAAATTAAGCAAATCCCTTTATATCATACTTCCAGAGAATTCAAAAATCCCAGAAGTACTCAATCAATCCAGTGTTATTGGTCTCACTGTCAAAAGTCCAATTCTCTGGATGAATCCTGTAGATCAATGATATCCAAAGGCTATGCTAGCCATGGGAGCATCATTCTTCAAAGAAGTTATATGACAGGATGCCGCAGTGTCAAAATGCTCAACTAATGAGTTTTTGTTTATTCTCCCTGGCATACAGTATCTTGTTGAGCATTAATGGCTTCTATTCCAATGTGGTTTACTTATTTCTCTAAGGGAGATTGTCAACTGCAACTATACAAAATATTTTCCCTTAATTGGAAAGTACGATTGCATATTATAAATTTTCTGTAAAATAATCATTTTCTAAATCACATTAGATTTAATTAAAACAAAATTGGCACTGATAAATAGAAAAGTATGTTTTTTATGTGAAAATGGAAATAAATCTCTACAGAGTGATCTTAATATACATTCAAGTCTAAACTGAAATAATTTAATGCATAACTATTCTTGGACTCTTTGGCTGCAATTATACCCTTGATTCAGAGAGAATAGGTTTTTATCATTTTTGCACATGTGAATTAGAATTGTGTCCACATTGGGGACTAAAAGGCATTTCACATCAAGCCACACATTCTCAAGTGGATTGAGGTCTTGACTTCGAATTTAAGCAATCCAAGATATTGACACTGTCCTTTTGGCATTCTACGCTGCATTTAGTTTTGGGATGAAGCTATTGTCTTGTTGGAAATATTCTCCCAAGCCGCCGTTCTGTTGCAGACTGTTGATTGTTTTCCTCCTGGACTTCCAAATATTTTGCTACATTAATTTTTCCAATTAACTTTACAATCAATTCTTTTCCAAAGAAGCAATCTCCGAGTGCTGATATCTAGGTGCTTTATGGTAGGGTTAATATGTTTTGTAATGTGCAGTGTTAATTATACAGTTTTTCTCTATCTATCTATCTATCTATCTATCTATCTATCTATCTATCTATCTATCCACCTATCTATCTCATATCTATCTATTCATCCTGTGCTTGCAAACTGTAGTAAAAGCAGTTTATTTTGTAAAAGCATACTGTATATGCCATCATTAAAGATATCTGTCAGCTGAAACATGCTGTCCAAACTGGAAGCATCATGCTATAGAGCAGGAGGGGCTGGTATAAAGTTGTATGGGTAAAGATTCAGTGTAACTTGTATTTTATTCATTTAACTCGTTCCAATCCACTGTCTGACGTCTGAAGACATTCTGATTAAAGGCTGTACAGCTCCGATGTCAGAAGACATCCGGCAGGGTATTCTTACTGTATATTGCCAGCCGTTCTGTTGTCAGGGCCTCTCTGGCATGTCACATACCACAGTACTGGCTCTAGCCAGCAGATGGCACCATTGTATAATGACAGAAAGAGAAAGCCTCCTAGGAAACCCTGAATCCAAAATTGGATTGCAAAGGGTTAAACCTCTACATATTTCGGGCTGTGCCATGCCGTGCTGGATCAGCGAGGCAGAGGGGAAGGGAATGCACATCATAAGCTATGCCTACACAAACGGGTAGACATGTGAGGGCAGATGTCGTTGCCACACGTATGAGATTATTAAGTGCAGCTGAGGGGAAGGAGGTGCACATCATAAGCTAGGCCTCCCCAAACGGGCAGACACATAAGGGCAGATGTCTTTGCAGCATGTATACGATTATTCAGCTAGCAGGTATACCCGGCGTTGCCTGGGATTAAAACTTGAAAGAAAGACACATTAACATTACATTACACTCACTATTTCAACTTTTTACATTTCAATATACAGCAAAACACAGATTAGATAAAATACAAATTCCATGTGGACGAAGTCACGGGTAACAAACTAGTAAAACTACCGCGTTTCCCCGAAAATAAGACACCCCTGAAAATAAGGCACCCCCTGAAATTTGCAGAAGTCCCAAATAAAAGGCCCCCCCCCCCCGATAGTAAGGCATAGTAAAGTGTGCAGGCAAGTCAAGAGGCCTATCCCCTGCTGCCATCCCCATTGTCTCCTACCTCCAGATGTATAGGTAGATCTGCAGACAGTCTGCTGTTCTCCTGTCCCTGCTGTGCTGTACGAGTGTGCTGTTGTGAGCTCCCCTTGCTGGCTGGAAAAGTCCATACTGTACGTTTTTTTCCTGCTGTACATGTCTGCTGTGATGAGCTCCCCCTGGTGGCCGGAAGCTGCAATTCCATCCCTGCTTACAAGTGGTACAGGAACTTCTGTCTGCAGACAGGTACGTTACTTTACAGCCCTTATTTTTTTATGGCTCTGTGTGTGAGTCAGGCAACCTGTGTGTGATTCTTAAGGCTGGGTTCTCACAGAGCGTATTTCCAGCGGAAATCTCGCAGTTTGGCCACAGAGATAAACAGCAAGATTTCTGCCGGGAAAGCGCTGCTTCAAAACCCACGGCACTCCGCCGCTTGTTTTGAAGTGACCTGGCTGCACGCTTTTCCGTTTCTGTGGCCGGTGAATCCGCACCACAACACCGGCTTCTCCCAGCTTTGCTGTGACAGATTTGCTGTCCCATGTGGACGAGATTTCTGAGAAATTTCGTCCACAAAGCTGGCCAATTGAGGGATTAGCGGCCACAGACGGATTTGCAGCGGCGAAATAAGACACCCCCTGAAAATAAGACGTAGCACATATTTGGGAGCAAAAATTAATATGACGTGTCTTATTTTCGGGGAAACAGGGTATATAACAATCTGCTCGGCTCCTTCTGCTCTATAACATGATGCCTGCAGTTTGGACAACAAATTCCAGCTGACAGACTCCCTTTAACCTTTTATTTGCCTGTGTTTTCAATGTTAAAGGGGTTTTGTCATTGAAAAAAAAAAAAATCCATACTCACCTATTCCTCTAAAGGGTGTCTCCTTATGGCATCATCTCCTTCCTGAGCTTCTGCAGCATCCCGGGTCTCATCACCTCCAGACATCCGGCTTGTTATGAAGCTGCCATTCCTCACATTGTTCTTCCGGGCAGGTCAGTGAAGGTCATGTTCCTGTGATGGCTAGGAAGGAATGCTGATCTATTGCGGAGACTGTCATATAAAGAGATTGAGCAAGTGTCCACCCAGCTGTCTAGTATCTATCAGCTGTTATTCAGGACACTAGAAAGTTGAGCTGACATCCTTTCCCCCTTGAATCTATTGTGATGATGGATAGATATATATTGTGATGTGGAGGCTGTAGCCTGTCAGTCATTCTGCGTGTGTCTCAGCATCTATTGTTATGTTAGCCCATGCAGTAGGATGCAGCTACCTTAGTCCCACATGATTTTGCATGATGTGTAGCTTGTAGGTGGAAGAGTTAAATGCTTTTCAGCATCTAGGAAAGCTGAGTGCTGTAGGAAGCTTGGAAGCAACAGGCTTCAGAAAGACTATCACATTCCCCCTCAGGGGGTCTCTGATGTACTATCCTATAGCCCTTGCTAAAGCCAGGTAGCAGGCTCAAGGTCGACTCAGCCTTCCATCCTTCCGAGTTCGGTAAAATGAATACCCAGCTCGCTGGGGGGTAAAGATGACTGGGGTAGGCAATGGCAAACCACCCCGCAAAAACAGTCTGCCAAGGAAACGTCATGATGTGACATCACTCTAGGAATCGGTGACGGCTCGGTGCTTGCACCAGGGGACTTTACCTTTCCTAAAGCTAGAGGTAGAAAATGTTTATGTTAGGAGATAAGGGCAGAAATTGGCCCTTCACGAGCCACTAAATTCTCCTTTTCCCCTCATGTAGCTGGTTTTAATCAGTCCTGTTAACTTTTGGAGCCAAAATTCAAACAAAGGGAAACTGTAATTTGGAACTTATGGCTGATCTGTACGTCAGAGCCTGCTGACAAGGATATTTTGTGAAATGTCGCATCACCACAAATAAGATGCTGAGATCCCCATCCTTGTGAGACATTCAGAGACTCCAGAACCACAAATCTTGGAAAATATATACGTCATCATAGTGGTTTGGGGGCTCATGAGAGGAAACATCGTCGTCATGCTTTCATGGTGGTTCTCAACCACATGGAGTTATGAAAGAAATATGGATTTCAGTGTCCCTGCGCTTCAATGTAAGCCAGACCCCCACAGGGGCTGGAAGGAGCTAAATGAGAGTTACCCCGCTGAGGGTTTAAAAATCTTACAGGAACATGTGTCCAATGTCAGCCCCTTTGGAGGTCACATACGTGAGGACTGTCAGATTTTCTGTGCGAGACTCCATGCAAAAGAATTTGTGTTATTTTATTGTCTGTGAATATCACATGTACGTCTCTTGCCGATTATCTTGTAACATCTTTTTTTGTATTTTCCTGTAAATAAGCACTGCTCCTTTTGAGAATTAAACTTTAAATTAAGTAGTGAACCTCATCTGTGTTAACACGAAACCATATCTCTAAAGATATACTTGGGGGTAATTTGTATTAGGGTCCAATGCCCATGAACATTGGTGGTGGCAATGTTTGATTGTGTGAGCGTTGCGATTTTGCATCGCATGCGTGGAAGGGTGTAGCAGTGACAACAACGACGCAATGTACACCCCTCCCAAGCTCACCGAACTGATGCAGCATAATGATGCTGAGGTGTCCTATGACATGGTGGAACTTAGTAATGTCCCACCTGCGTGTGGTGTCACAGAGGATCCTCCCATACCTCTGGTAATAAGTATGGACAGTGGTCCAAAACATAGCAGCTAAAGATGAGCGAACACCAAAATGTTCGGGTTCGCGTTATTCGAAACGAACTTCCCGCGATGTTCGGGTGTTCGTTTCGAATAACGAACCCCATTGAAGTCAATGGGCGACCGGAACATTTTTGTATTTCGCCGATGCTCGCTAAGGTTTTCATGTGTGAAAATCTTGGCAATTCAAGAAAATGATGGGAACGACACAGCAACGGATAGGGCAGGCGAGGGGCTACATGTTGGGCTGCATCTCAAGTTCACAGGTCCCACTATTAAGCCACAATAGCGGCAAGAGTGAGACCCCCCCCCCCCCCCCGCACTGTCAGCATAACGATCGTTCTCCTCTGCCACAGCTGTAACAGCTGTGGCAGAGAAGAACGATGTTAGCCCATAGAATTCAATGGAGCCGTCAATACAGCCGACTCCACTGAATGCAATGGGCTGCCGGCGATCGCGGGATGAATTGTCGGAAAGGGCTTAAATATATAAGCCCTTCCCTGCAATTCATCCAGAAATGTGTAAAAATAAAAAATATATATATACTCACCTGGTGCCGGCAGACGGAGTTCAGCGCGGCAGGCTGCAGTTCTCCTGAACTGCTCTGAACAGCTGTGAGTAGTATTCAGCAGCCGGGGATTTAAAATCCCCGCCTGCTGAATAAGATGCCTCTGATTGGTCACAGCCTGACCAATCAGAGGCCAGCCCTCACTCACACCCATTCATGAATTCAGCCTCCACATCACAATATATATTTTTTATTTTTACACATTTCTGGATGAATTGCAGGGAAGGGCTTATATATTTAACCCCTTTCCGACAATTCATCCCGCGATCGCCGGCAGCCCATTGCATTCAGTGGAGTCGGCTGTATTGCCGGTTCCATTGAATTCAATGGGCAAACATCGTTCTTCTCTGTCACAGCTGTTACAGCTGTGGCAGAGAAGAAGGATTTGTCTTCTATATGTTCTCAATGGGGTTGGCGCTGCTGCCGCCGGCCCCATTGAGCGCATATAGAAAAGATTTCTCAGGGAAGAAAGTTAAAGTAACCCGAACATCCGAACATCGTGTGGTGTTCGTTACGAATAACGAACATCCCGAACACCCTAATATTCGCCCGAGCATCAAGCTCGGACGAGTACGTTCGCTCATCTCTAATAGCAGCAAAGTGAGTTGTACTCAGTCGGAGCCTGCACGTACCATTGCATGGTGTGATGTGGTATGTGAAAGACGACCAGTAAACAATCCTGAACCAGAAGTATGCCAGGTTGGATTGAGAGTAGTGATATTCCCCCAGAATCCAGCTGGCATACTGTATGGCACCCACAGCTAGCTCCAGAGGGGCCCCATAGGGTCCTCTCCCTAACATACCTCCTGGCTGGGGGCAGCCAGGAGTTCCACAGTGCTGGGCATTCAGATGCTAGCCAGGGGGTGTTAAGTGACCTCGCGAGGGAACCCCTCTTTGCATCTAATGAGAGAGAGGTCCTGATGGATCTGCTAGCTACTGCACAGGTGGGCGGACCCATCAAGGACACGGATTTCAACCTGCAGCTTTCTGGGGACCAGTGGTTCTACTAAAACTTAAACTACATTTTAGTGTAGTCTAGGCAGTGGTTTACTTGAATATAAATCTACCTCATGTAATACAGTAAGTCTATTGAAGAATCTAGCAATATTATTTCCTTCCAAACTTCTATACATTCCGCTGATAATTTGAAATCCTACACATAAAATTTAGGATTACATGGTGTACATTTAAATCACTGGATCATCATGTAATATTTGGTCAGATATAGTCCTGCAGATAGGTAGCTGCATTTTTTAATATGACTGTAAATGGAAATTTTTTTTGGTCAAAAACGATCCCTTTTTAGTGAGATGCTCCTGTGGAGTATTGGCTTGGATATCTTTTTTACACTTTTGCATAGCATTTTGTATCCATAATTTGCATATAGAATGGCAGTAGCATCAGTAGTAAGTGATATAGTGTATACTGACTATCACAATGCATTATATTTAATCATTCTTAAAGGGGTTGTCCCGCGCCGAAACGGGTTTTTTTTTTTTTCAACCCCCCCCCCGTTCGGCGCGAGACAACCCCGATGCAGGGACGTACAGAAAGCTCACCGGAGCGCTTACCTTAATCCCCGCGCTCCGGTGACTTCTATACTTACCTGTGAAGATGGCCGCCGGGATCCTCTGCCTCCGTGGACCGCAGCTCTTCTGTGCGGTCCACTGCCGATTCCAGCCTCCTGATTGGCTGGAATCGGCACGTGACGGGGCGGAGCTACACGGAGCTACACGGAGCCCCATAGAGAACAGGAGAAGACCTGGACTGCGCAAGCGCGGCTAATTTGGCCATCGGAGGGCGAAAATTAGTCGGCTCCATGGGAACGAGGACGCCAGCAACGGAGCAGGTAAGTATAAAACTTTTTATAACTTCTGTATGGCTCATCATTAATGCACAATGTACATTACAAAGTGCATTAATATGGCCATACAGAAGTGTATAGACCCACTTGCTGCCGCGGGACAACCCCTTTAAGTCTTCTCATTTTGCATCTATGCAGCTGCAGGTCTTTTCTTCGAGTCTCTTTGAATAACTACCTTTGAAATACTCTATAAGACCTCCAATGTACTCTTCAAATGAATATCTATATAATATAGCTAAATTAGCTATATCTAGATCAGGGGTGTCAAACTCATTTTCACCGAGGGCCGCATCAGGCTTATGGTGACCTTCAAAAAGCCGATTGTAAGGCCACCTGCAGACGGCCGAGTCGGATCCCGCTGCGAGAATTCTCACAGTGGGACCCGACCCGTGCCCCTGCAGGAACCAGCACGGCACTCACCTGCTCCCGCGGCTCCAGCTCTGTGATGTGCGGGCTGTCGGGCAGCCGGCGCATGCGCAGGGCGGAGCCAGCGGTCGGGGAGTGACATTTCTCTGCGTGCCCCGCACAGAGATAAAGCATACCGCAATTTGTTTTCTGTGCAAGATTTCGCGTGGACAAATCGCGGCCGTCTGCATAGGATTGTGTTTTCTAACGCAATTCTATGGCAGCTTCCATGGGCGGAAATTCTGTGGGAAATTCCGCCGCGGAATTTCCGCCCGTGTGCATGCGCCGTGCAAATACGTGGTGAATGCGCAGAAAATCTATGTATTCACTGCATATTTGCGTACCATTTCAATGGGCTCATCTGCGTTCCTTTTTGCAAACGCAAATATACAGGCCTAAGCGATTTTCGATAGCGCAAATACGCAGCGTATTTGCACGACCAAAATACAATTACACCCATGTGAACGAGCCCTCATAGTGACCCTAATAGTGGCCCCTGTAAAAATAATGACCCCCACAGTGGCCCAATTAGTAATAGTAACCCCCTCAGTAGTAATACCCCCATAGCAACGTTAACCCCCCCCAGTAATAATAAGCCCCCCTCAGTAATGAGCCCCCCCTCAGTAATAGTAATAAGCCCCCCTCAGCAATAATAAGCCTCCCCCAGTAATAAGCCCCCCAGTAATAAGAAGCCCCCCTCAGTAATAAGCCCCCCCCCCCTGTAACAATAATAACCCCCCCAACCTATATACTTACCTCCTTCTACCATAGCTGTCAGCGCTGCTCCCCCTCTGCTCACGCTGAGCCCGGATGCACACTGACATCAGTGTGTGCGCCCGGCAGGCTTCCTCCCCCGAGTCCTCTCCTGTGGAACTGATGAGCAGGGAACTCAGGGGAGGAGGATCCTGGCTGCACACTGATGTCAGTGTGCGCCAGGATCAGCGCTGCCGGCGTGATTACCAGCGGGGAGCTGCGGCACCCCAGCTGGCAATTGCTGCAGTGGTAATGGGTGTCGTCACGCCGCGGGCCACATAACACAAGGCAGCAGGCCAGATTCGGGCCGCGGGCCTTGTGTTTGACACATATGATCTAGATAGATAGATAATTTATTGTATAATGCTGATATAAAAAAGCAATCTTTAGATGCCACGGTGGGGTGCTCCCAGGTGAATATGTAAGAATTATATTATATGTGTTATTTATATGCCAACTAGAGATGAGCGAGCACCAAAATGCTCGGGTGCTCGTTATTCGGGACGAACTTTTTGCAATGCTCGAGGGTTCGTTTCGAGTAACGAACCCCATTGAAGTCAATGGGCGACCCGAGCATTTTTGTATATCGCCGATGCTCGCTAAGGTTTCCTTGTGTGAAAATCTGGGCAATTCAAGAAAGTGATGGGAACGACACAGCAACGGATAGGGCAGGCGAGGGGCTACATGTTGGGCTGCATCTCAAGTTCACAGGTCCCACTATTAAGCCACAATAGCGGCAAGAGTGGGCCCCCCCCCCCTCCCAAAAACTTTTACTTCTGAAAAGCCCTCATTAGCATGGCATACCTTAGCTAAGCACCACACTACCTCCAACAAAGCACAATCACTGCCTGCATGACACTCCACTGCCACTTCTCCTGGGTTACATGCTGCCCAACCGCCCCCCCTCCCCCCCACAGCGCACACCAAAGTGTCCCTGCGCAGCCTTCAGCTGCCCTAATGCCTCACCACCCTCATGTCTATTTAGAAGTGCGTCTGCCATGAGGAGGAACCGCAGGCACACACTGCAGAGGTTGGCACGGCTAGGCAGCGACCCTCTTTAAAAGTGGCAGGACGATAGCCCACAATGCTGTACAGAAGCAATGAGAAATAGAATCCTGTGCCACCGCCATCAGGAGCTGCACACGTGGGCATAGCAATGGGAAACCTATGTGTCACACACTATTCATTCTGTCAAGGTGTCTCTGCATGCCCCAGTCAGACCGGGCTTTTTAATTCATAGACACAGGCAGGTACAACTCCCTATTGTGAAGTCCCTGTCGACCGACAGCATGGGTGGCTTCCTGGAACCCACCGGCGGTACATAAAAATATCCCATTGCAGTGCCCAACACAGCTGAGGTAGTAATGTCGTGCTTAATGCAGGTGGGCTTCGGCCCACACTGCATGCCCCAGTCTGACTGGGGTTCTTTACAAGTGGAAACAGATGCATTTATAATTCCCTGTGGACCCACAGCAGGGGTGGGTGCCAGGAAGCCACCGGCGGTACATAGAAATATCCCATTGCATTGCCCAACACAGCTGAGGTAGTAATGTCGTGCTTAATGCAGGTGGGCTTCGGCCCACACTGCATGCCCCAGTCAGACTGGGGTTCTTTTCAAGTGTACAGATGTAGTAAAAACTCCGTGTGCACCTACAGCATGGGTGGGTGCCAGGAAGCCACCGGCGGTACATAGAAATATCCCATTGCATTGCCCAACACAGCTGAGGTAGTAATGTCGTGCTTAATGCAGGTGGGCTAAAAATTTATTTGATTACACTGTAGGCGAGGGCCCACAAAAATTGCTGTATCAACAGTACTAATGTACCTGAAAAAAATTGGCCATGGCCAACCAAGAGGGCAGGTGAAACCCATTAATCGCTTTGGTTAATGTGGCTTAAGTGGTAACTAGGCCTGGAGGCAGCCCAGTTTAACGAAAAATTGGTTCAAGTTAAAGTTCCAACGCTTTTCAGAGCATTGAAACATCTAAAAATTGTTTAGAAAAATTATGAGTGAGCCTTGTGGCCCTAAGAAAAATTGCCCGTTCAGCGTGATTACGTGAGGTTTCAGGAGGAGGAGCAGGAGGAGGAGGAGGAGGAATATTAGACACAGATTGATGAAGCAGAAATGTCCCCGTTTTGGATGGTGAGAGAGAACGTAGCTTCCATCCGCGGGTGCAGCCTACGTATTGCTTACGTATCGCTGCTGTCCGCTGGTGGAGAAGAGAAGTCTGGGGAAATCCAGGCTTTGTTCATCTTGATGAGTGTAAGCCTGTCGGCACTGTCGGTTGACAGGCGGGTACGCTTATCTGTGATGATTCCCCCAGCCGCACTAAACACCCTCTCCGACAAGACGCTAGCCGCAGGACAAGCAAGCACCTCCAGGGCATACAGCGCTAGTTCAGGCCACGTGTCCAGCTTCGACACCCAGTAGTTGTAGGGGGCAGAGGCGTCACCGAGGATGGTCGTGCGATCGGCTACGTACTCCCTCACCATCCTTTTACAGTGCTCCCGCCGACTCAGCCTTGACTGGGGAGCGGTGACACAGTCTTGCTGGGGAGCCATAAAGCTGGCCAGGCCCTTAAAGACTGTTGCACTGTCTGGGCTGTACATGCTGCTCGATCTACGCACCTCCCCTGCTACATGGCCCTCGGAACTGCGCCTTCTGCCACTAGCGCTGTCGGATGGGAATTTTACCATCAGCTTGTCCGCCAGGGTCCTGTGGTATAGCAACACTCTCGAACCCCTTTCCTCTTCGGGAATGAGACTGGGAAGGTTCTCCTTATAGCGTGGGTCGAGCAGTGTGTACACCCAGTAATCCGTAGTGGCCAGAATGCGTTGAATGCGAGGGTCACGAGAAAGGCATCCTAACATGAAGTCAGCCATGTGTGCCAGGGTACCTGTACGCAACACATGGCTGTCCGCACTAGGAAGATCACTTTCAGGATCCTCCTCCTCCTCCTCCTCCTCAGGCCATACACGCTGAAATGATGACAGGCAAGCAGCATGGGTACCGTCAGCAGTGGGCCAAGCTGTCTCTTCCCCCTCCTCCTCATCCTCCTCATCCTCCTCGTCCTCCTCCTGAACGCGCTGAGATATAGACAGGAGGGTGCTCTGACTATCCAGCGACATACTGTCTTCCCCCAGCTCTGTTTCCGAGCGCAAAGCGGCTGCCTTTATGGTTTGCAGGGAACTTCTCAAGATGCATAGCAGAGGAATGGTGACGCTAATGATTGCAGCATCGCCGCTCACCACCTGGGTAGACTGATCAACGTTTCGAAGGACCTGGCAGATGTCTGCCAACCAGGCCCACTCTTCTGAAAAGAATTGAGGAGGCGGACTCCCACTGCGACGTCCATGTTGGAGTTGGTATTCCACTATAGCTCTACGCTGCTCATAGAGCCTAGCCAACATGTGGAGCGTCGAGTTCCACCGTGTGGGCACGTCGCACAGCAGTCGGTGCACTGGCAGATTAAACCGATGTTGCAGGGTGCGCAGGGTGGCAGCGTCCGTGTGGGACTTGCGGAAATGTGCGCAGAGCCGGCGCACCTTTACGAGCAGGTCTGACAAGCGTGGGTAGCTTTTCAGAAAGCGCTGAACCACCAAATTAAAGACGTGGGCCAGGCATGGCACGTGCGTGAGGCTGCCGAGCTGCAGAGCCGCCACCAGGTTACGCCCGTTGTCACACACGACCATGCCCGGTTGGAGGCTCAGCGGCGCAAGCCAACGGTCCGTCTGCTCTGTCAGACCCTGCAGCAGTTCGTGGGCCGTGTGCCTCCTATCTCCTAAGCTGAGTAGTTTCAGCACGGCCTGCTGACGCTTGCCCACCGCTGTGCTGCCACGCCGCGCGACACCGACTGCTGGCGACGTCCTGCTGCTGCTGACACATCTAGATTGCGAGACAGAGGTTGAGGAGGAGGAGGAGGGTGCTTTAGTGGAAGAAGCATACACCGCCGCAGATACCACCACCGAGCTGGGGCCCGCAATTCTGGGGGTGGGTAGGACGTGAGCGGTCCCAGGCTCTGACTCTGTCCCAGCCTCCACTAAATTCACCCAATGTGCCGTCAGGGAGATGTAGTGGCCCTGCCCGCCTGTGCTTGTCCACGTGTCCGTAGTTAAGTGGACCTTGCCACTAACCGCATTGGTGAGGGCGCGTACAATGTTGCGGGAGACGTGGTCGTGCAGGGCTGGGACGGCACATCGGGAAAAGTAGTGGCGACTGGGAACTGAGTAGCGCGGGGCCGCCGCCGCCATCATAGCTTTGAAAGCCTCCGTTTCCACAACCCTATACGGCAGCATCTCAAGGCTGATAAATTTGGCTATGTGGACGGTTAACGATTGAGCGTGCGGGTGCATGGCGGCGTACTTGCGCTTGCGCTCCAACACTTGCGCTAGCGACGGCTGGACTGTGCGGTGCGAGACATTGGTGGATGGGGCCGAGGACAGCGGAGGTGAGGGTGTGGGTGCAGGCCAGGAGACGGTAGTGCCTGTGTCCTGAGAGGGGGGGTTGCATCTCAGTGGCAGGTTGGGGCACAGGGGGAGAGGCAGCGGTGCAAACCGGAGGCGGTGAACGGCCTTCGTCCCACCTTGTGGGGTGCTTGGCCATCATATGTCTGCGCATGCTGGTGGTGGTGAGGCTGTTGGTGGTGGCTCCCCGGCTGATCTTGGCGCGACAAAGGTTGCACACCACTGTTCGTCGGTCGTCAGGCGTCTCTGTGAAAAACTGCCAGACCTTAGAGCACCTCGGCCTCTGCAGGGTGGCATGGCGCGAGGGTGTGCTTTGGGAAACACTTGGTGGATTATTCGGTCTGGCCCTGCCTCTACCCCTGGCCACTGCACTGCCTCTTGCAACCTGCCCTGCTGATGCCCTTGCCTCCCCCTCTGAAGACCTGTCCTGAGTAGGCGTTGCACACCAGGTGGGGTCAGTCACCTCATCGTCCTGCTGCTCTTCCTCCGAATCCTCTGTGCGCTGCTCCCTTGGACTTACTGCCCTTACTACTACCTCACTGCAAGACAACTGTGTCTCATCGTCATCGTCCTCCTCACCCACAGAAAGTTCTTGAGACAGTTGGCGGAAGTCCCCAGCCTCTTCCCCCGGACCCCGGGAACTTTCGAATGGTTGGGCATCAGTGACGATAAACTCCTCTGGTGGGAGAGGAACCGCTGGTGCCCAATCTAAGCAGGGGCCCGAGAACAGTTCCTGGGAGTGTTCCCGCTCCTGAGCAGGTGTCATTGTAGTGGAGTGAGGAGGCTGGGAGGAAGGAGGAGCAGCAGACAGAGGATTCGGATTTGCAGCACTGGACGGCGCAGAACTGTGGGTGGATGATAGCTTGCTCGAAGCACTTTCTGCCATCCAGGACAGGACCTGCTCACACTGCTCATTTTCTAATAAAGGTCTCCCGCGTGGACCCATTAATTGGGCGATGAATGTGGGGACGCCAGAAACGTGCCTCTCTCCTAATCGCGCAGCAGTCGGCTGCGACACACCTGGATCAGGAGCTCGGCCTGTGCCCACACCCTCACTTGGCCCTCCGCGTCCTCGGCCACGTCCACGTCCACGTCCTCTAGGCTTACCCCTACCCCTCAGCATGCTGTATTAGCAGTGATTTGATTTCCCAGGCAGGAAATAAATTGGCGCAAGCCTGCAGGCCAAATATAATGTTTTCGCTTTTTTGCAAAGGGAAGACCCCACTGCGTGTATTCAATGAAAAACAAGAAGTTTAATATCTGTGGTGTGGCCCTCAAAAAGTGTCACACAAGTATAGTGTAGCAGAGTTATTAACTCTAGCAGAGCAGGTATTTGCCAGTCAGGAAAGACAATGGCGCTGGGCTGCAGTAAAGCGTAGCTGGTTGCGTCTGATTTTTGTACGTTGTACACGCAGCACACACGTACACGGAGACCTTAGGACTGACACAGGCAGACCAAATATAATTTCTTTTCCTTTTTAGCTTAGGGAAGCACCCACTGCGTATATTCAATGAACAAGAAGTTTAATATCTGTGGTGTGGCCCTCAAAAAGTGTCACACAAGTATAGTGTAGCAGAGTTATTAACTCTAGCAGAGCAGGTATTTGCCAGTCAGGAAAGACAATGGCGCTAGGCTGCAGTAAAGCGTAGCTGGTTGCGTCTGATTTTTGTACGTTGTACACGCAGCACACACGTACACGCAGACCTTAGGACTGACACAGGCAGGCCAAATATAATTTCTTTTCCTTTTTAGCTTAGGGAAGCACCCACTGCGTATATTCAATGAACAAGAAGTTTAATATCTGTGGTGTGGCCCTCAAAAAGTGTCACACAAGTATAGTGTAGCAGAGTTATTAACTCTAGCAGAGCAGGTATTTGCCAGTCAGGAAAGACAATGGCGCTAGGCTGCAGTAAAGCGTAGCTGGTTGCGTCTGATTTTTGTACGTTGTACACGCAGCACACACGTACACGGAGACCTTAGGACTGACACAGGCAGGCCAAAT
This sequence comes from Eleutherodactylus coqui, assembly GCF_035609145.1. Classification (NCBI taxonomy): domain Eukaryota; kingdom Metazoa; phylum Chordata; class Amphibia; order Anura; family Eleutherodactylidae; genus Eleutherodactylus; species Eleutherodactylus coqui. The sequence goes on from NC_089842.1 coordinate 138,779,253, forward strand.
ATAATTTATTTTCCTTTTTGGCAAAGGGAAGGACCCACTGCGTATATTCAATGAACAATAACTTTTAGAACTGTAGTGTGGCCCTCAAAAAGTGTCACACAAGTATAGTGTAGCAGAGTTATTAACTCTAGCAGAGCAGGTATTTGCCAGTCAGGAAAGACAATGGCGCAAGCCTGCAGTAAAGCGTAGCTGGTTGCGTCTGATTTTTGTACGTTGTACACGCAGCACACACGTACACGGAGACCTTAGGACTGACACAGGCAGGCCAAATATAATTTATTTTCCTTTTTGGCAAAGGGAAGGACCCACTGCGTATATTCAATGAACAATAACTTTTAGAACTGTAGTGTGGCCCTCAAAAAGTGTCACACAAGTATAGTGTAGCAGAGTTATTAACTCTAGCAGAGCAGGTATTTGCCAGTCAGGAAAGACAATGGCGCTAGGCTGCAGTAAAGCGTAGCTGGTTGCGTCTGATTTTTGTACGTTGTACACGCAGCACACACGTACACGGAGACCTTAGGACTGACACAGGCTGGCCAAATATAATTTTTTTCCTTTTTAGCAAAGGGAAGACCCCACTGCGTGTATTCAATGAATAATAAATGTCTTCTGGCCCTGCCTACACAATTCTATCCCTGTAGTATTAATGCCGGGTGCAATGGTCTGCACAGCCGGTTTTGAGAAAAAAAAAATATGCAACACTGCTAACAGCAGCCTGGACAGTACTGCACACGGATAGAAGTGGCCCTAGAAAGGACCGTTGGGGTTCTTGAAGCCTACACTAACTCCTAACACTCTCCCTGCCTAACCCCCACTTCTGTCCCTATTGCTGGGCGCAATGCTCTGCAGATCCAATTTTGGACAAAAAAAAAAAAAAATACTGTGCTAACACAGTACTGCACACTAGTAGATGTGGCCCTGAGAAGGGCCGTTGGGGTTCTTGAAGCCTACACTGACTCCTAACGCTCTCCCTACAGCAGCACCAGCAGCAGCACTTTCCCTCAGCTAAGTCACAAGGCATGTGTGGCGAGCCGCGGGAGCGGCCGATTTTTATACTCGGGTGACATCTGATCGCCCCAGCCCCTCACAGCAGGGGGGTGGTATAGGGCTTGAACGTCACAGGGGGAAGTTGTAATGCCTTCCCTGTCTTTCAATTGGCCAGAAAAGCGCACTAACGTCTCAGAGAGGAAACTGAAAGTAACCGGAACACCGCGTGGTGCTCGTTACAAGTAACGAGCATCCCGAACACCCTAATATTCGCACGAATATCAAGCTCGGATGAGTACGTTCGCTCATCTCTAATGCCAACCAAATTATAACATAGGGCGGGAAAGTGTTAATGTTGTTTCTGCAGCATAAAGGACAGTAAATACAGGATTACTCCATAAAACACTAAATTTAACAGTATGCACACAAAGAAATGCTTCTCACTGCAGTTACAGTACTTAGTAGCGTAATATAGATTTGCTCTTTAATAGCTGCAGTATATCTGAATTAGTCTGATTTGGGAGATTTAATAACAGTGCAGTCAATAGTGGAAGTCTATATAGAGCATCATTTTATGTAGTTACTTTAAGATCAGGAGTTACGCATCCTGGACATCATGCATCTCCTAACGTTTATGGACAGACATTTAACCTGCCAATAAAATCCCAGTTGTTGATGTTCCTAAAATACAAAAGCAATTTCAGTGTTTCCCATTCTACAATAAGGGAGGGATTACAACTTCTTCTTTTCAAACCCTTATCATGCTCATCATAAAAATTTATTTCTCTGCAGTCATGCTGCTTCGATTGTACATCCAAATAGACATTTCCTACCTTACTGCACATTAAAGTGAAATGTGTTACTAATTCCTGTGACTTAGATTTGGAAGATTTTTTATTTTAAGAACTTTTTAGAGTTAGGCTTGGACAGCTATTACATCAAAGTTTCTACTTCAAATGAAGCACATCTTGACCAATCAACTTTCCAAGATATGCTTAAATGTTCCCATCTATCAATTTAGCAATTTGCTTCTCATTAACTCTTTCCCACTGTACACTGAAATGTTCAGTGCTGGCAGTTGGGACAAAACACTCAGTAATGTATTTGCTGTGATCACACTTGTACAGCAATTGTGCTGACACAGTCAATCAGGAGTGGTAGGTTTGTGATTGACAGCTATAACCCAGAGCAATGGCAATATACCCCAGGAAATTCTGTGATCAATGGAATGGAACTTGTCTAAATGCTAAAATGAAAGTGCTGTTCGAGTTTGTTTAACACGGCTGAGGAACTCGAGCGAGATTAGTGCATTACAAATCTTGCAATGAACCCGATTCTTTTGCCTGTCCTATTTTTTCACGTTTCTTGGAATGCATCACCCATTGTTTTCAATGGGACAGTAAGGCCTCCTGCACACTGGCCAGAGTGATATCGGGCTGTGATTCACATCATAGAAAGATTTGAAAATTACTTTTAAAATGTTTTTTCCCATTAACCTGATTGAATTTCATACCTCAGTCAAAAAGGGAAGACTGTCAGAGTATACAGACTTCTTAATAAATTTAGTGTATATGAGGCTGGCCTTATTCCAAAAACTGAAACCTAATTGCTATAAACAAGCATTGATTTGTGCTATGGTTTACACTAATTACTGGCATACATGATGGTAAATCTGTGCTCAGCAGTGGAAGGTATCCCCTGCCGCTGCTGTCACAGCAGCAGCAGAGGATCTCGATCATCCCCCATTGCTTTCAATAGTGCCGATGCTGCTGCCACTGGCCCCACTGGAAACAATGGGCGAGATCCCAAAAAGAATAGACATGCTGCAGTTTTGTTTTCATGCAAGCGTTAAAACGTCACACATGTGAAGTGAGCCATTGGGTGCCATTGACTTCATAATTTTACGATTTCTCACAGCCTTCCAGCACTGGGAAAGCGTGTGATTTCATCGCCAGTGTGAAGGCACCCTAAAACACATTGCACGGCATGCAATGTGCACATGAGTGAAAACAATGGGAAACACTTGCTGATCCCCTAATGCAGATGAAAGCTGGATCGAAGAATTGCTACCTCACTCTAAGTGATGGAAGGCATTTTTGCCAGAAAAATGCCTTGTATCAGCATAAAAATGCACGCAGGTGAACACGATATCAGGCTGTGTCTCTTGGCCCAATATCGCCCTCGCCTCTGTGTAGTTAGCCTCTCGCTTAGACACAGGACAAATGATAGGATGGAATAACATTAGGACTAAGAATAGCATGCCTATAAAAAACAAACTGTTGAAAAATAGATCAACTAAGTCATATACAGAGCGGGCCATGAAAAAATAGCCCACAGTAACCAATCACAGCACAGCTTTCATTTTAAATAGCATTATATGAAATTAAATCTGTGTTGTGATTGGTTGCTATAGGTAATAAAGACAGATTTTCTTTTAGACATCTTTGATAATAGTGTGGTGTCCGGCTACTTTTCCTTGGCTCACCCTGTAAATATAGAAATCAGTGATTTTAATATCAAATAACGTGCAAACGTGAAAAATGCACTGCAAGTTATCTCTTTATTAAGAGATGGAAAATCCCAAAATGCCCAGTACTGTCACTACAAAAAAGTATGCCCTTAAAAATCATAACTTTATTGATTCATAACAAAAACTACCCACAAATATTGTACACGTAACAATGATGCATGGGACAAAAACATGTAGTATATACAAACATGGCATAGATGACATTATCACAAATAAGTGAAAGGAAATAGCCAATTACTCACAATCCGATGACATAAGTACCAATGATAGGGGCTGTTTCCTCTAGATCCAATATGCCTAAAAGCACATAAATGTTCTGCAACTTCACTGATATGATATTCCCAGATCGCTGTTCTTAATTCCAATATATATATATATATGAGAGTTTTATTTAGGGGATAACTATTTCTACATTCTCCACTACAGGCACCCTGCCTAACTGGGGAGTGATCGCCCTGAGAAGGATACCCTGACTTCCAGTGACTGCCATCTACCAAGTGACTATTATACCCTAGCAGGGTCACGAACATTTACATGTCCTTCACATAAAACATAGCCAACACATTTCTCCCAGTTCTATCCTTACTAGAATCATCAGAGGACTAAATACAATGGAAGCAATAATGAAATAACCTCGTGATAGTATGACATCCAGATAGTGACATAAACTACATCTCACTACACTACATTCAATGAGGCATTGCACAGGTATTCTCTTATCAGTTATGACTGACTACCCATGTCATGAGACAAGCACTCATATGAACTTTCTTTGTCTTGTCAAGAAAAATTAATTTAATACCTTAGAAACACAAAACCCTTTACTATACACTGGTCACCATTAATCCACCTTGTTATATATTATTGACCCCTGAATACATGTAGGACTCCAGTGCTTGTCCTATAATATGATTTGTCAAAACATTTTACTATTCTATTGCATTTACTGCCTGGACATTGCACTTGAATGATATATTAAAAATATAGAGTTCTGCATCCTTAATTTATTTTATTGTATGTGTGAGAAAATTGAGACTCCTTTAAAAGAAAGAGTGCATCCACATAAAATATTAGTAGAAGCTAAATGGTCAGTGTGGTTGTACAGGATGGTGACCTTGGTGGAAAGGGAACCTGACTTCATAAAAGAAGAGAATTGCACACAACTCCTAGTTATATTATATTAGCAAGTTGCTCTAATAGCACTCATCTATTGCTTATACTTATGAAATAAAACATGGCCAACTTATTTAAGGGAAAGCCTACAGCATTAGGATTTTATTTACTAAGTGAAATCTTTAGTGACTTCTAATACTTTTATATTTGACTAAATTAGTGTATTAAACCATTCTGAAAAATGATCATGCAGCAACAATACACAGTAAATTGTCTGCAAGAAAATAAAATGAGAAACCATAAATAAGATGAATCCCTCCATCTACATCGTTAACATTCCACCATAATTACATCCACACTGTACACATTGTAAATTTTAACATTACAGTACAGCTTCAAATGAATTGCTTACATTTTGCTACCCTTTAGAAACTGCCATCTGACATCATCAACATTTCTTAAGCTTTATTTTCAAGCCACAATAAAACAAATTATATATTTGTTCTACGGTCAAACAAAGGGGTGTCTGTAATTTCAGGGGTACAGACAAATTAAATCTAATACTCTCTGCTAGAGATGTACCATCTAAATACAACATTGATGGAGAGGCTGGCATGACTTGTCAATTAAATGTAGCTCAAATTGTTCCACATAAAGCAAGAAGAAATAAGCAAAAGAGAAGTGGATGTGTGTAGACAAAAAGGTGTACAAAAAAAAATATATATAATAGAACTTTATTAGCATGTGAAAAGTCAATATGGACGAAGAAGCAAGAGCAATGAAAACAATTAAAAACCTCCAATAATTACCCAAAGTACCAAAAAGGGGACAGTGAATAAAACAAGGGGCGCATACACAAAAATAGCTGAATGGTTTTATGGGTTTGTTCGACTAATTTTGTAATTGCGCTCTTGTTGCCCTTGTTCTTTTCTTTATCTTATGAAAAGAGGAGCAATGAGAAGTTTTAAGCTTTTCTGTAAGGATTACAAATCAATGTGTTTGTTAAGGGGAGCAGACATGACTTTAGAGCCTTTGTCTCCATGAACATAGAACTTAAAACTGCTTTTTCGATATACTGTAGCTTAGTTGATTTAAAATCTTTCAGTTCCCTTCTCAGTTCCGTAAGGTCAGCTTGCACTTTAGCTGCTTTGGAATATTTACCCTCATTCTCTAATTTAGATCAATCTGGGCAACGGTGGAGATGAGTTTGGCTGTCCACTGTCTTATGCATTTTGTGCCTAATGCCCCGTTTAGATGAGACGCTTCTTGTTTAAACGAGTGTGTGACGTCACTTGTTTGTACTCATTCAGACAGGCAGATCATCACTGAGAATCATTCACTTGTCATTCAGTTTTTCACATTCCTATGTGAAACACGAAGTGGGGAATGTTTAGACGCAATGAGAAGTAAACGAACCAATAATGATTTTTATACTGACTGAAGCTAAACAAAAATGTTTGTTGTTCGGTCGTTGGCTCGCATTTAAATTAAATGAATTATCATCACTTTTGCTTGTTGGAACGATAATCATTACGCCTAAACCACCTTAAATAAAATCATCTCTTTCTTGATGAAAGCTTTATGCAGTTCCCGTACTATAGGGGAGGGAATATCTCGGATTTCTGTTAAAAAAGTGCTTTAGTAGTTTCTCTAATGATCTAGATGGTGGTTAAAATCTAGCAGTGTTTTATCTAATGACCATGCTCAAGACCTAGGAGTGATGTTTGAGAAGGAGAGGGAGAGTGACATTGGAGCATGGCCAGATACAGCTATTGAACCTATGCGATAGAGCTCACCATACACTGGTATCTTCCCATCAGAAACAGGTAATCAAACCTGTAGTAAGAGTTATGAACATGTGCAAAATAAGAGCAACCCTACAATGTTGGATGGTGTAGACCTCATGCATCTATAAAATCTATCAATGAGTTTCAAACTATATTTAAGCCTCCTGCCATCATCATGATATCATCAGCAAAGTTTATTATGTTTCTGAAATTATTTTGTCATTAAAATATACTTCCTTATTTAATTGTAGAATGATGTAATGACAGATTGGGCTATTTTGGTGCAATATAATATAAAGCATTTCTGTGCTTTATTTTTCAAGGAAAGAATTGAGTAATTGACTAGGCTATTCTGTCATTTAAAAAAAATATAGTAACTACATAGAATCCATGTCAAATAGAGAACAAAGTTTGCACCTTTTGTCTCCACTAATTAAAGTGAATAGCTTTTGTCTAAGGTTCCTTCTTAATATTGGTTTTGGTGATTTGGTTTTGGTGATTCGGACCCTGAAATAGAAAGGCACAGTGAAGGATTAAACATTATATGCACCCAGCCTTATTGACTGCTACTAAAGTGAACAGCTTTGGTGGCCATCAATCAATGTCAATGGAGGAGGGAACATGCCCATGAATGTATCAGGCCCATTGTGAGGGCACGTGTATATATTGCTATATGTTTTCTTTTTTATATCTTTATACCTGCATGCAAATTTTATGCAATGCTTTGTGACAAAAAACTTAAAGGGGTTGTCCCGCGCCGAAACTGTTTTTTTTTTTTTTTCAACCCTTCCCCCCCCCCCGTTCGGCGCGAGACAACCCCGATGCAGGGACGTAAAAAAAAAAACGCTCAGCGCTTACCTTAACCCCCGCGCTCCGGTGACTTCTATACTTACCGGTGTAGATGGCCGCCGGGATCCTCTTCCTCCGTGGACCGCAGCTCTTCTGTGCGGTCCATTGCCGATTCCAGCCTCCTGATTGGCTGGAATCGGCACGTGACGGGGCGGAGCTACACGGAGCTACACGGAGCCCCATTGAAGAAAGCAGAAGACCCGGACTGCGCAAGCGCATTTATTTTGGCCATTCGACCATTTTAGACGGCGAAAATTAGGCGGGCTCCATGGAGACGAGGACGCCAGCAGCGGAGCAGGTAAGTGAAAAACTTTTCATAACTTCTGTATGGCTCATAATTAATGCACAATGTACATTACAAAGTGCATTAATATGGCCATACAGAAGTGTATAACCCCACTTGCTGCCGCGGGACAACCCCTTTAATATTCAAAATAAGTAATATGCATTCTTAAAAAATCATATCAGATATGAAAAAGAGCTTTTGCTAGGCGAAGAAGACTGTGTCTTGGAAAATTACAAAGAAGAACAATATACAACGGCGATTAGCTTGGCAGGAACTTGCAACATTTTGTCTGAAGGGAAAAAGAGAAGTGTCTGCTGCGAATAAGGAACATGTGATTGATACAGCTGCCTGTCTGATTAATTTTTGCTATGGACCGTATTATGGACATATATGATGATGCTATATATCTGGACCAATGAGATGCTATATGCTTTGTGTTGCAGCAGGAGGGTATAAAACCCTGTGTAAGCCAATAAAGTGACTCGCCATTACTCCCGTACAGGGAAGCATGCCAGACCTGTGTGTGGTGTTTTTCCTTACCGTCGACCACGGGATTTTAGGGTGGGCTTTGATTGATGCTGTACTGATTTATTACCCTGACACCATAGCAATGAGTTTGTTGTATTCATTGGTCTAATCTTTATCCGAACAGCCCAATATTTGGGGGGTAGAATAGTTCATCAGAACTAACATTATATCATACTTCCCTAAAAGTACAGCAGACTGTAAGAGTTTGCAACTCTGTTACTTAAGCTTCCCCTTAACGGCCCTTTTTCTAGTTGACAGCATGACCATGGATTTCTTGCTGTGTGGGCCATGTACTACACTTTAAAGTAAATCTGAAAGCTTTGCCATTGGAAAAGAAAACATTAATTTGATATTTATGCTTTTACAATCAAGGAGACCTACAGTTACAAGTAAACACATACTTATAAGTAGATATTATTGCGCAAGCTTATGTTACACTAATTTGTCAGTTTTCATTTGTATGTTTGTTTAGCAAAGCAAAGTCTTCACACTGTATCACTCTGCACTTCTACCTTGCATAATATGTCCTTTTCCCTGTGGTGTTTTGGGAAGATGCCAGACTAAAACTGTGAAATACTAATTACTGCAAAGAGTAATTAAAAACTCATTTGTAAATTGATTGTTATCCAACAGAAAGCGGGTGGTCTCCAGAGAAGCTCAGCCTTTCCCCACTGCGCTTCTTGGTTTGCTGGGGGTACGGCTGTTTGTTTCTCTTAATGATAACAAGCTAGTTTAGAAACCTGAAAGCTGTTGGCTAAATATACAGTTGTTACATAGTTGCTAGACATCAGAATGGCTTTAAATGAAATTGAATTCTCAGTGATTACCTTGGATGTCGGTTTTGATGTTTGATTAACATAATAAATGTTTTAGATCTGAGCAAGTAAATGACAAAAAGTGTCAAGTAAAATGACTTCACAAAACGGTGTATGTTTACATAAGGCAAAGTAATCCCTACTGGACAGTTTAATTAAATTAAAAGGTATAATGCTTAGATGGGCACTTTACTGCTAGGTCTCTTTAGAAAAAAAATCTTAGTTGATTAGAAAAGAAAATGAGTAAATAAATATCTCTACAGAAATCTAAACAATACATATTACATGTTGATGGAACTAGACAGGAAAGTTTGGAGTTGAGGATTGTTACAAAATAGTTTAGGACACAAAGTGACTAAATTGCTGTAAACAATGTTGTCTTAGGCTGCCTGCAGACGAGCGGGTCGGATCCGGCGGCGAGAATTCTCACCGCGGGACTCGACCTGAGCGCCTGCAGAGACGAGCGCCGGTGGCCAGGTGAGTGACGTATCTGTGCGAGGCTCTGCGAGCCCCGCACAAAAATAGGACATGCCGCGGTTTGTTTGCCGCGCGACATTTCGCACGGCCAAACCGCGGCCGTCTGCATAGGAGTGCGTATTGTAATGCACTCCTATGCAGGCTTTCAGTGGCGGAAATCCCGCGGGAAATCCCACCGTGGGATTTCCGCCCGTGTGCAGGCGGCCTAACATACAAACAATAACCACTTCTGCGTGTAGTTCATGCTAGTAATATAGAGCTTTGTTTCTCATGTCCATGATACTATCATGTCCAGTATTCACCTCTTTTGTCTTTTTGTCCTAAATCCTGTACACAAAATTCTGCACAAACCCCTGCCTGTATAAAGTACCAGTTACCAACAGGCAAACAAGCAAGCTGTTCCTCGCAAAGGCTAGGCAAAGCATTTCCAGGTTCAAGAATGAGCAGAATTCTAAAGGTCGTTGCACACGGATCAGTTATCAAGCACAAACATTTGTATGAGCATCCATTTTCCGAGTCATTAATTCATATGAATATGCCTGCAATCAGTCAACAAATCAGCAACCACTGGTTTATCAGCAATATGAATCTTGTATGCGGGCATGAGAATGCTTGTTCTTTGGCAGCACATCTCCCTGAATTTTTTTTATTCCTCTTTTATTCCCTTAGGAGATAAAAATACAAATAAATTGAAAACTGGGCTTTATCATTCACCTTGTCAATGGAAGTGTCCTTAAACCCTGTGTACAAGGACAACCCTACTGAACAGAGGAATGGCAATGCCCAGATGTCAATGTATTCATAAATTTCCATAAGGAATAACAGAGGAATGGAGAGCTCTAGGAAGAGACACTCCAGATGTATTAATTGATGACGCATTTAATTATTTACTAAAGTAAATAGGTTAAGAGTGCTGGGAAGTTCTCATGTAGGTATAAATTTGGCCGGTCTCACATGGACCATTGTCACTACATTTTGTGAGTGTAACATGAGAGTGCCTTGATGTAGAAGAGCACTGCACTCTAAAATGATTAGTTACAAAGTCGGCACTAATATGACCATTTTATTCCATTGCTTTTCATACCAGTTTTTTCTGCAATCATGCTGAAATAAAGTAGTTTACACTCGTTGTTTTACAATACTGTAGTAATATATTGTCTTTATTCACAAAGTGTTTATCACCTAACAATGACTATAAGCATTTCAGATTTAACCAAGATATTGTTTTTCTAATTCAATTCATTGTTTATAGTGTAGACACCTATTGATATGCATTATAGACATGGCCAGCATTAGTTACATGCACCCCATGTGGTTGTTACCAGCTTATGGGGGGGGGGCACAAGGACGATGTCAGCTGGGGGTGAGTACCCCCTCTTACATCCACCTGGCCAGATGATATTCTTTCTGTGTATTGCAGTGTCCTGTGTAGCTACATGAATCATCATTCTGCTGTGTCTGTCTCCCCCATCCCCTCTAATGTTCTCAGGCAATGTTGTTAGCCCATTGGCACCCCTGCAACACAACCGCTTGGTTCTGCTACTGCATTTATATTATGATCTTTCTTCTAGTGCTGTATTGATGTTATGAGCTTGATTCTGATGCCGCATCTATGTACTGAGGTTGGTTTGTGTTTGGTTTTGATGCTGTATTTTTTGTTATGAGCTTGGTTATGATATTAAATCTATGTACTGAGCATGGTTTAATGCTGTATTTATTTACTGAAGTTGGTTCTGGTGTTGACATTATATACTGAGCTGGGTTCTGGTACGGTATTTATTCACCGAGTTGTTTTGGTTTGTGTATGCTGCTATATCCCTGATTTCTGCACAAGCAGAATACAAGTAGACTGTTTATCAGTGCAATACATATAGTTTTTTATATAAAAAAACAATCTACACAGGATGCCATCTAACATAAGGCCGACACTGACTATAAAATAAAAAAACTTCAATATACTGTGTAAACTGTAAATATACACAGTCTCATTACAGAGCCATGGGCACTATGCGTACTTCCCTATGGTGCCTCCATAAAACACCATATTCTCCTCTAGAAGAAATATAGTAGGCAGTACAGAACACCACTTTTTACTGTATTTCTGATAGATTTAATATAAATTAATAAAACAAAACCTTATTTTTGTCTTTGCATTAAATCAAAGGCACGTGGAGGTACAACACAGACCTATAGCAGTTAATGGGTACCATATTACAACGAAAGATGAGCGAGCACCCAAATGCTCGAGTTCGCGTTATTCGAGTCGAGCTTTTCGTAAAATTCGAGAGCTCTAATCGAGTAACGAACCCCCATGACTACAATGGGAGACTCGAGCATTTTTGTATGTGGGAAGCCGGATGCCAAGCTTTTTTTTCTTTCTTCCTAGGTTCGTTCTCTCTCTCTCTCTCTCTCTCTCTCTCACCAGCCAGCCAGCCAACCAAAGAATTTGCCATTGACGCGCGCACTGCATCACGGCGGGGAGGGGCCAAAACAGGCACATCACAGCGGGGTGGAGCCAAAAACCGGGGCGGGGTCAAACATGGCTTGATGCTCGTTCGAGTAACAAGCACCATCGAGTACGCTAATGCTCAAACGAGCATCAAGCTCGGCAGAGTATGTTTGCTCAACTCAAATTACAACAAACAACATAGATTCATGACATGGCCATATGCATTAGGTCTGATACAAATACATTCTTTAATATGAGTCTACTAATGGTAAAACTATAGTTTGGTCTTACACATAATCACACATCTAAATGAAAATCTAAAATTTGATTTATCTTAGTAAACTTACATTTGCAGATCTAGCAATTAAAAAAAACATAAAAACTATTATGCATTATAGATTGAATACTATCATTAAATCCCTAAACGGCTATCAGGGAAAACACTTCCCTTGTTCAACAATCAGAACATTTTACTGTTTTAATTTCAGAAAAGATCAAGTTAAAAAAGATACAATTAAATCTGTCTTCAGGGAATTTTGATATGGAAGAATTAACTAACATCAGTTGTATAGTATGCACGCAGCCTATGACAGCAGTAAGTCCATGAATCACCCTACTTGTATGTCAAAAAAACTGCATACATTCAAAAGTAAAATATTGAACTGCATATTTTTATATTGCATTATTCATACATTGTTTTATATTATTTGATATTTGTATATTAAACTGTGCATTTGTTTATCCCTAGAACAAAAGTAAGGTAAATAGCTTTTTTATTAGGCGCATGCATATGGCAAAGCATGCTAGGAAGCCATAGCCACTGTGTGCCAACAACTGAGCCTCCATAAAGTGCAATATTAAGAAATATTGAATGTGAAATATGAAATATTTAATGTTAAGAAATATGTTAAGAAAATAATGTTAAGAAATATGAAATATTATTCCCTACCTCCATAATACACTGGGGCTTATTTACTAATACTGTCCAATAGTTTGATAGTGGAAACATAAACTAGATAGTCTTAAATTGCACCAGTTTTATCCCAGTAGCTCTGCTGAATGCTACATCTGTTGAATTTTTAAACTGTCTAGTCTAAGTTTAGTCCACCTTTTAGTCGGCTTAGTTTATATCCAAAATTGCATGAAAGTTTTTCACAATTCGTCAAAATTTTGGTATAACGTTTGGCTTAATTTTGGCCACACTCCTATTTTATGAAGGAGCAACCCTTTGTCAGACACAGCAAAAAAAAAAGTCTCCAAAAGTGTCTAAAACACATAGTAAATGTGGGCAAAACATGTTTGATAGTTTTCTACTACAAAACTGTTGAATTTTCAATCTATATATATATATATATAAAGGTGAAAGCCCTCACTAACTGACTCACTGACTGACTCGCCACCAATTCTTTAACTTCTCGGTGTAGTACAATCATGAAATTTGGCAGGAACATTCTTTAGATTCTAAATAGGAAAAGTAAAGGGGTCACAACTTGATTATTTAAAGCTAAGTGCAAACGTATTGGCACCCCTATGTAATGTACCTAATCTAATTCTCTAACTTTCCGGTGCCGTACAAACATGAAATTTGACATCACCATTCTTTAGGTTCTAAACAGGAAAAGTAAGGTGGTCACAACTCGGTTATTCAATGCTAAGTAAGTGCATCTTTATGTAATGTAACTTCCGGGTGTTGTACAAGGGTGAAATTTGGCACAAGCATTCTTTAGGTTCTAAATAGGAAAAGTAAAGGGGTCGCAATTCGATTTTTCAATGCTAATCATAAAAGTAAGTGCACCCCTATCTAATGTAACTACTCAATATAATACAAGCATGAAATATGGCGTGAACATTCTTTAGGTTCTAAGGGAGGAGAGTGGGAGGGTGTTGTATTCTGCAGAGGGACATCAGTACATACAGTCTGAGGAAAATTTAATGCTCCTCTATGTGTATACCTTAGAGATGAGCGAGCACCCAAATGCTCGGGTCCATGTTACTCGAGTCGAGCTTTTCGTAAAATTTGAGAGCTCTACTTGAGTAACAAACCCTATTGACTACAATGGGAGACTCGAGCATTTTTGTATGTGGGACTCCAGGTCTGGAGCCTTTTTTTTTTTTTTCTTGGTTCATGTCCTCTCTCTCTCTCTCTCTCTTCCCTCTGCCTGCCAGACAAAAAAATTGCCAATGATGCGACACTGCATCGCGGTGGGGAGGGGCCAAAAACTGGGGCGAGGTCAAACACGATTTTATGCTCATTTGAGTAACGAGCACCATCGAGTACACTAATACTTGAACGAGGATCAAGCTCGGCAGAGTATGTTTGCTCAACTCTAGTATACATATTTAATTTCTCAGTTTCTCAGAGGTAACAACGATTTCATAAAATTTTCCATGCCAACAACATGTAAACAACTGTATCAAATTAACTCAGGCGTATCAGCTAGTAGTTAAAAAAAACATAATCTCATGAAGCATTCCACCAACAGTAAATTCTAACTTCCATATTTGGAGGTTGTATGGTGCCACCCATGTGCATGTACCTAATTTGTCTTCTATCTAACTACTGGTTTAATTTACAATACATATTTATTCTTAAATAGCATTTCTCATTGTGATCATCCTGTGGGTAAAAATCGGCCGATCAGATTTCCATAGTATCGGTTCAGGTCAGCCCGACCTGATTACTTGCGAAAATCTAAAAAGTTGCACAGGAGCGGCAAACTGGTGCAAAAAAAGCTTTTTTCATATTTCAGAGGATGCCTCTTTATTTAGTTCCACGATAAAACATAGACCAATAAAACATAGACATTGCAGTACTGGAGTCTTAAGTTCAAATCTACCAAGTACAATATCTGTATGGAGTTTTTCAAAGTTAATGTTGTCATTGAGGAGATTTCAACCTAGGTCCCTAGCACTGCAAGGTAACAATGCTGATCAGTGAGGCACTGACACCACCACCACTCATTTAGGTCTATTTTTTATTGTGGAACTAAATAAAGAGGCATCCTCTGAAATACAAGGATGGGAAAAGCTTTTTTTTGCACGTTTGCCGCTCCTGTGCAACTTTTTGGATTTATTAGATGATTGGATCCGTGGTCGGGGTCTACATAGAGCGTGCACTGTTGTCTACTCCCCACTGAGATTGTGGTAAGGGTGTGTGCTGCTATAAACTTGATATACAACTTTGATTACTTGCGAAAAACATAGAAAAGTTTGCTTTCCCATAATGAGTGGTGGTGGTGGTGTCAGTGTCTCACTGCTTAGCATTATTGCCTTTCAGTGCTAGGGTCCTAGGTTGAAATCTCACCAATGACATTGACTTTGAAAAACTCCATACAAATACTGTAAGTATTCAACACGTAATATATAGGGTTGTCAAATGTGAGCCTAAATTTGCCCCAATAACAGGAAATATGATTAGGCAGTCCTGGAGTCTTTCAATGAAACCTTGGTGTCTACCCATACAAGGTTTGGTCCCTGATTGCATCAAAGGGATTATCTGTGATACAACCAAAGGGGAGGGGACTCCTCTCGCTTGGTATGCTAGGATGAGTGTTGACATTTTTACTTTTGGTTCAAAAAGGAACTTTTCAACATACACTTATTTAGTATACCTATAATTGTAATAACATTGTACACTATTCGTAATAGATGGGTGGAGTAAATTAGTTCTGTACTAAAGCCCAACTATTAGCTGAATCCTAATGAGTTTTTCCACCATTAGAAGTGATTGTTTGGGGTTTGAATTCTGGAACTTCCATGAATTATCAGTCTGAGGAGCTGTAGCACTATTTTATATTATGTCCCCTTCAGGCCTTAGTCAGACGGGCATTTTTTCGCGCGATTTGCGCATGCGCATGCGTCCGGCGATTTTATAAAACCATTGCTTTGCAATGGTATCGGACACATGAGCGCTTTTTATGCACTCGTCCGATAAATTATAGAACAGAAATCGCAGATCGCACCTATCTGCGATCTGCGATTCCTGTTCTCTTCTCTATATGCGCTCAATGGGGCCGGCGGCAGCAGCGCCGACCCCATTGAGAACATATACTAGACAAATCATTCTTCTCTGCCACAGTTGTAACAGCTGTGGCAGAGAAGAGAGATGTTTGCCCATCGAATTCAATGGAGCCGGCAATACAGCCGGATCCATTGAATTCAATGCGCTGGACAGCTCCGGCCCGTTTCTATTGAAACGCGGCTAGGAGCAGTATTTTCGGGCGATTTTTCGGCCCCGAGCACGCGATTTGCGAATGCGCATCCGTCATGCTATCCGCAAATCGCGGGAAAAACGCCCGTGTGACTAAAGCCTCACAGATTGGATGGATGGATGGATGGATGGAAGGAATCCACATTGTTTTCAACAAATTGCCTCTGCTGCGTGAGAGTAATGTAACCGTGGGAGTTTGTTATAAGAAAATAGATTAGAGATGACAGGTACAAAACGAGATGATCTAAAAGTGTTTATTTTTCACGGGAAACACCTTATGCTTTAGTTTTCAATTATTTATTATGTAAATTAGATAGTAACATGAATGTTATGGTACTAAATAGGATTTTTCAACAACACATTTTATGAATATAAAGCATCATTGAAATGAATTGGTGCATTGAAGTTTTATCTTCACAATGAAACAATAAAACAAAAGGAATGAACAAAAATGACCAAAATAAACAAATTAGCAACAAGGCAGCAGTTTGCCAAGGAGAAATGGGATTATTATGGACATAAGTTACCCCTGTAGTTTTCAAAAATTACACATGTTCTCACATATTAATATTGTCAAATGTTAATATCTAAAAAATTGAAAACATTTTCTACATGCATACTTGACCTGTCATGATAATAAGAGTAATAAATAAATTCATATTGTTGTATAATTAGTTAAAAGCTTGTCAAATTGTTGGAGTTTGCCACTTGTAATGTAAAAACAACTGAAAAAGGATGATCAGTAGAGATGAGCGAGCACCAAAATGCTCGGGTGCTCATTACTCGGGACGAAATTATCGCAATGCTCGAGGGTTCGTTTCGAGTAACGAACCCCATTGAAGTCAATGGGCGACTCGAGCATTTTTGTATATCGCCGATGCTCGCTAAGGTTTCCATTTGTGAAAATCTGGGCAATTCAAGAAAGTGATGGGAACGACACAGAAACAGATAGGGCAGGCGAGGGGCTACATGTTGGGCTGCATCTCAAGTTCCCAGGTCCCACTATTAAGCCACAAAAGCGGCAAGAGTGCCCCCCCCCCCTCCCAACAACTTTTACTTCTGAAAAGCCCTCATTAGCAATGCATACCTTAGCTAAGCACCACACTACCTCCAACAAAGCACAATCACTGCCTGCATGACACTCCGCTACCACTTCTCCTGGGTTACATGCTGCCCAACCCCCCTCCCCCCCCCCCCCCCGCACGACGCAGTGTCCACAGCGCACACCAAAGTGTCCCTGCGCAGCCTTCAGCTGCCCTCATGCCACACCACCCTCATGTCTATTTATAAGTGCGTCTGCCATGAGGAAGAACCGCAGGCACACACTGCAGAGGGTTGGCATGGCTAGGCAGCGACCCTCTTTAAAAGGGGTGGGGCGATAGCCCACAATGCTGTACAGAAGCAATGAGAAATATAATCCTGTGCCACCACCATCAGGAGCTGCACACGTGGGCATAGCAATGGGGAACCTATGTGCCACACACTATTCATTCTGTCAAGGTGTCTGCATGCCCCAGTCAGACCGCGTTTTTTTATAAATAGTCACAGGCAGGTACAACTCCGCAATGGGAATTCCGTGTGCACCCACAGCATGGGTGGCTCCCTGGAACCCACCGGCTGTACATTAATGTAACCCATTGCAGTGCCCATCACAGCTGAGGTAACGTCCGATTAAATGCAGGTGGGCTTCGGCCCACACTGCATGCCCAAACCTGACCGGTGTTTTTAATTCATAGACACAGGCAGGTACAACTCCCTATTGTGAAGTCCGTGTGGACCCACAGCATGGGTGGGTGCCAGGAAGCCACCAGCAGTACATAAATATATCCCATTGCATTGCCCATCACAGCTGAGGTAATGTCATGTTTAATGCAGGTGGGCTTCTGCTCACACTGCATGGCCCAGTCAGACTGGGGTTCTTTAGAAGTGGACACATGCAGTTACAACTCCCTGTGGACCCACAGCATGGGTGGCTCCCTGGAACCCACCGGCTGTACATAAATGTATCCCATTGCAGTGCCCATCACAGCTGAGGTAACGTCTGATTAAATGCAGGTGGGCTTCGGCCCACACTGCATGCCCCAGTCAGACTGGGGTTCTTTAGAAGTGGACACATGCAGTTACAACTCCCTGTGGACCCACAGCATGGGTGGCTCCCTGGAACCCACCGGCTGTACATAAATGTATCCCATTGCAGTGCCCATCACAGCTGAGGTAATGTCTGATTAAATGCAGGTGGGCTTCGGCCCACACTGCATGCCCCAGTCAGACTGGGGTTCTTTAGAAGTAGACACATGCAGTTACAACTTCGTGTGGACCGACAGCATGGGTGGGTGCCAGGAAGCCACCGGCGGTACATAAATATATCCCATTGCATTGCGCATCACAGCTGAGGTAATGTCATGTTTAATGCAGGTGGGCTTCGGCCCACACTGCATGCCCCAGTCAGACTGGGGTTCTTTAGATGTAGACACATGCAGTTACAACTCCCTGTGGACCCACAGCATGGGTGGCTCCCTGGAACCCACCGGCGGTACATAAATGTATCCCATTGCAGTGTCCAACACAGCTGATGTAACGTCAGCTTTAATACAGGTGGGCAAAAAATTAATTGGATTACACTGTAGGCGAGGGCCCCAAAAAATTGGTGTACCAACAGTACTAATGTACGTCAGAAAAATTGCCCATGCCCAACCAAGAGGGCAGGTGAAACCCATTAATCGCTTTGGTTAATGTGGCTTAATTTGTAACTAGGTCTGGAGGCAGCCCAGTTAAAATAAAAATTGGTTCAGGTGAAAGTTTCAACGCTTTAATGAGCATTGAAACGTATAAAAATTGTTTACAAAAATTATATGACTGAGCCTTGTGGGCCTAAGAAAAATTGCCCGTTCGGCGTGATTACGTCAGGTTTCAGGAGGAGGAGCAGGAGGAGGAGGAGGAATATTAGACACAGATTGATGAAGCTAAAAGGTCCACGTTTTGGATGGTGATAGAGAACAATGCTTCCATCCGCGGGTGCAGCCTACGTATTGTTTAGGTATCGCTGCTGTCCGCTTGTGGAGAAGAGAAGAGAAGTCTGGGGAAATCCAGGCTTTGTTCATCTTGATGAGTGTAAGCCTGTCGGCACTGTCGGTTGACAGGCGGGTACGCTTATCTGTGATGATTCCCCCAGCCGCACTAAACACCCTCTCTGACAAGACGCTAGCCGCAGGACAAGCAAGCACCTCCAGGGCATACAGCGCGAGTTCAGGCCACGTGTCCAGCTTCGACACCCAGTAGTTGTAGGGGGCAGAGGCGTCACGGAGGACGGTCGTGCGATCGGCTACGTACTCCCTCACCATCCTTTTACAGTGCTCCCGCCGACTCAGCCTTGACTGGGGAGCGGTGACACAGTCTTGCTGGGGAGCCAGAAAGCTGTCAAAGGCCTTAGAGAGTGTTCCCCTGCCTGTGCTGTACATGCTGCCTGATCTCTGCGCCTCCCCTGCTACCTGGCCCTCGGAACTGCGCCTTCGGCCACTAGCGCTGTCGTATGGGAATTTTACCATCAGTTTGTCCGCCAGGGTCCTGTGGTATAGCATCACTCTCGAACCTCTTTCCTCTTCGGGTATGAGAGTGGAAAGGCTCTCCTTATACCGTGGGTCGAGCAGTGTGTACACCCAGTAATCCGTAGTGGCCAGAATGCGTGTAACGCGAGGGTCACGAGAAAGGCATCCTAACATGAAGTCAGCCATGTGTGCCAGGGTACCTGTACACAACACATGGCTGTCCTCACTAGGAAGATCACTTTCAGGATCCTCCTCCTCCTCCTCCTCCTCAGACCATACACGCTGAAAGGATGACAGGCAAGCTGCATGTGTACCCTCAGCAGTGGGCCAAGCTGTCTCTTCCCCCTCCTCCTCATCCTCCTCATGCTCCCCCTCCTCAACACGCTGAGATATAGACAGGAGGGTGCTCTGACTATCCAGCAACATACTGTCTTCCCCCGCCACCATTTCCGAGCGCAAAGCGTCTGCCTTTATGCTTTGCAGGGAACTTCTCAAGAGGCATAGCAGAGGAATGGTGACGCCAATGATTGCAGCATCGCCGCTTACCACCTGGGTAGACTCCTCAAAGTTTCCAAGGACCTGGCAGATGTCTGCCAACCAGGCCCACTCTTCTGTAAAGAATTGAGGAGGCTGACTCCCACTGCGCCGCCCATGTTGGAGTTGGTATTCCACTATAGCTCTACGCTGCTCATAGAGCCTGGCCAACATGTGGATCGTAGAGTTCCACCGTGTGGGCACGTCGCACAGCAGTCGGTGCACTGGCAGATGAAACCGGTGTTGCAGGGTGCGCAGGGTGGCAGCGTCCGTGTGGGACTTGCGGAAATGTGCGCAGAGCCGGCGCACCTTTCCGAGCAGGTCTGACAAGTGGGGGTAGCTTTTCAGAAAGCGCTGAACCACCAAATTAAAGACGTGGGCCAGGCATGGCACGTGCGTGAGGCTGCCGAGCTGCAGAGCAGCCACCAGGTTACGGCTGTTGTCACACACGACCATGCCCGGTTGGAGGCTCAGCGGCGCAAGCCAGTGGTCGGTCTGCTCTGTCACACCCTGCAGCAGTTCGTGGGCCGTGTGCCTCTTATCTCCTAAGCTGAGTAGTTTCAGCACGGCCTGCTGACGCTTGCCCACCGCTGTGCTGCCAAGCCGCGCGACACCGACTGCTGGCGACGTGCTGCTGCTGACACATCTTGATTGCGAGACAGAGGTTGCGTAGGAGGAGGAGGAGGAGGGTGGTTTAGTGGAGGAAGCATACACCGCCGCAGATACCACCACCGAGCTGGGGCCCGCAATTCTGGGGGTGGGTAGGACGTGAGCGGTCCCAGGCTCTGACTCGGTCCCAGCCTCCACTAAATTCACCCAATGTGCCATCAGGGAGATATAGTGGCCCTGCCCGCCTGTGCTTGTCCACGTGTCCGTTGTTAAGTGGACCTTGGCAGTAACCGCGTTGGTGAGGGTGCGTACAATGTTGCGGGAGACGTGGTCATGCAGGGCTGGGACAGCACATCGGGAAAAGTAGTGGCGACTGGGAACTGAGTAGCGCGGGGCCGCCGCCTCCATCATACTTTTAAAGGACTCCGTTTCCACAACCCTATACGGCAGCATCTCCAGGCTGATAAATTTGGCTATGTGCACGTTTAACGCTTGAGCGTGCGGGTGCGTGGCGGCGTACTTGCGCTTGCGCTCAAACAAGCGACGGCTGGACGGTGCGCTGACAAACATGGGTGGAAGGGGCCGAGGACAGCGGAGGTGAGGGTGTGGGTGCAGGCCAGGAGACGGTAGTGCCTGTGCCCTGAGAGGGGGGTTGGATCTCAGTAGCAGGTTGGGGCACAGGGGGAGAGGCAGCGGTGCAAACCGGAGGCTGTGAACGGCCTTCGTCCCACCTTGTGGGGTGCTTGGCCATCATATGTCTGCGCATGCTGGTGGTGGTGAGGCTGGTGGTGGTGGCTCCCTGGCTGATCTTGGCGCGACAAAGGTTGCACACCACTGTTCGTCGGTCGTCTGCACTCTCAGTGAAAAACTGCCAGACCTTTGAGCACCTCGGCCTCTGCAGGGTGGCATGGCGCAAGGGGGCGCTTTGGGAAACAGTTGGTGGATTATTCGGTCTGGCCCTGCCTCTACCCCTGGACACCGCACTGCCTCTTGCAACCTGCCCTGCTGCTGCCCTTGCCTCCCCCTCTGAAGACCTGTCCTCAGTAGGCGTAGCAAACCAGGTGGGGTCAGTCACCTCATTGTCCTGCTGCTCTTCCTCCGAATCCTCTGTGCGCTCCCCCCTCGGACTTACTGCCCTTACTACTACCTCACTGATAGACAACTGTGTCTCAACGTCATCGTCCTCCTCACCCACTGAAAGGTCTTGAGACAGTTGCCGGAAGTCCCCAGCCTCATCCCCCGGACCCCGGGAACTTTCCAATGGTTGGGCATCAGTCACGATAAACTCCTCTGGTGGGAGAGGAACCACTGCTGCCCAAGCTGAGCAGGGGCCCGAGAACAGTTCCTGGGAGTCTGCCCGCTCCTCAGAATGTCTCATTGTAATGGAGTGAGGAGGCTGGGAGGAAGGAGGAGCAGCAGCCAGAGGATTCTGAGTTGCAGCAGTGGACGGCGCAGAACTGTGGGTGGACGATAGATTGCTCGAAGCACTTTCTGCCATCCACGACAGGACCTGCTCACGCTGCTCATTTTCTAATAAAGGTCTCCCGTGTGGACCCATTAATTGTGCGATGAATGTGGGGACGCCAGAAACGTGCCTCTCTCCTAATCCCGCAGCAGTCGGCTGCGATACACCTGGATCAGGAGCTCGGCCTGTGCCCACACCCTGACTTGGGCCTCCGCGTCCTCAGCCGCGGCCACGTCCTCTAGGCCTACCCCTACCCCTCAGCATGCTGTATTACCAGTAATGCAGAAACAGAACGCTGTAATTAAATGTGCCGCTTATTGGCCTGTGGTTGGAGGCTGACTTCGCTTACGGAACGCCAGAAAATAATTTTGCGCAAGCCTGCTGTAACACTTAGCTGGCTGCGTATGAATTTGGAGAACTACTACACCCAGCAGAGACCCAGAACACTGAGGACAGTCACAGGCAGCCCAAATAGATTTTTTTCCCCAAATTTTTTTGCAAAGGCCCACTGCCTATATTCAATCAATATGTCTTCTGTCCCTGCCTAAGCGCTTCTGGCCCTGGAGTATGTCAAAGAACTGCAGAGTGTTGCACTGTGAACTGCAATACAGCAGTGATTTCACAGCCCAGACAGAGCCAGGAAATAATTTTGCGCAAGCCTGCTGTAACACTTAGCTGGCTGCGTATGAATTTTGAGAACTACTACACCCAGCAGAGAGCCAGAACACTGAGGACAGTCACCGGCAGCCCAAATAGATTTTTTTCCCCAAATTTTTTTGCAAAGGCCCACTGCCTATATTCAATCAATATGTCTTCTGTCCCTGCCTAAGCGCTTCTGGCCCTGGAGTATTACTGCAGGGCGCAATGCTCTGCATGGCCGATATACCAAAAAAAAAAAAGTGCAACACTGCAAAAAGCAGCCTCCACAGTACTGCACACGGTTAGATGTGGCCCTAAGAAGGACCGTTGGGGT
This sequence comes from Eleutherodactylus coqui, assembly GCF_035609145.1. Classification (NCBI taxonomy): domain Eukaryota; kingdom Metazoa; phylum Chordata; class Amphibia; order Anura; family Eleutherodactylidae; genus Eleutherodactylus; species Eleutherodactylus coqui. The sequence goes on from NC_089842.1 coordinate 138,802,410, forward strand.
TCTTGAAGCCTAAAATACTCCTAACACTCTCCCTATAGCAGCTCCACCAAGATACCACTTTCCCTCCTCTATGTCAGAACGCATCTGTTGCGAGCTGCGGGAGGGGCCGATTTTTATACTCGGGTGACACCTGATCTCGCCAGTCACTCACTGCAGGGGGGTGGTATAGGGCTTGAACGTCGCAGGGGGGAGTTGTAATGCCTTCCCTGTCTTTCTATTGGCCAGAAAAGCGCGCTAACGTCTCAGAGATGAAAGTGAAAGTAACCCAAACATCGCGTGGTACTCGTTACGAGTAACGAGCATCTCGAACACGCTAATACTCGAACGAGTATCAAGCTCGGACGAGTATGTTCGCTCATCTCTAGTTATATTTTAATAACTGAGGCTTTTAATGATTTTGAATATGTTGGTACTGTATCAATTATGGAATAATAGTTAAAAGAGGAACTATAAATGGCTTTCCTCTAATCTGTCTATAGAAAGGAGTTAATGTGCAAATGGAAGTTAGTAATTAAGACATAAAGAAACGTAAAGCAGTAATCTTCTTACTTTTTTGTCATGACAGCTACACTAAAACTATTGCTAGTGGTTGAACCACACGAAATAAATGTATCACTAGATGACAATTTTTTTGTTTTTATGAATAACATATTTTTTCATTTTTGCTTTATATGTTTGTTACTAGCCACTTAAAAAATGTTGAAGTCTTCAAACTGGTCAGTCACAATAGGCTGATGTATTCTGCTTTGTGTAGCCTAAAAAGATTGTGCAGTTGTAAACTATCAATGCCAACAATAGTAGATTGATGGGGTTTATTACCTGGGATCCCCAACAATCAGCTATTTGACAAGCCAGTGCAGGTCGTTGAGCGAAGTCTGTAATACAAAGCTATGCCACTGTAATTAAAATGGAGATGTCTGTTTCCTGAAGACATCAGTTCAGTGCATAAGCTCACTGGCTTGGGTAACAGTTGAGGTCTCTGTTAATAAATGGACCCCTGAAGATATATTTTTGATTACATATCCTAATGATAGGCGATCAATAGTTGACAACTGGAAAACCACTTTAATTGTCAGCTTTGCTGTATAGACTGATAGAGTATGAAAAGAGTAATTTTTTTATCATTAGAAATCAGAAGTTTCAATAACAGATCCATACTAATGGAGGCCTATATAAGCTGGCATGACAATAGTTAATACAAATATAAGGCTCTTTATGTTCTTTGGGTGAGTAGCTATAAATCACCACTCCCTGGAGACTGTAATAGCCTTTAACATTTATTTGGGAATTCAATCATATTCATTGCAGTTGACAAGTCCCACACCCCCTTTACCCAGACAATATAGAAAAGATGTGCATGCCTCTAATAAGGCCAGCTCCAGGAAAGTTTTTAAAAATAAAAATTAAATAGCTACAGTATCCCACATTGTGGAGGCGGGATTTATGAATTGGCTGAGCGGCATTCGTCTCTGCATCTCCGGTGGAGATAATTATGTCTGCTGTGGAGTGAGGAGAAGCCGCCGACAGAGATGCAGATACTCCACTGAGATGAACGCCGCTCAGCCAATTCAAAAATCTCATCTGCACAACACGATGGCTGTTGATTGGTTCTTAGAGCGCTGCTCAGACAATCAATACAGTGCTCAATGAACCAATCACAGCCATGGCATTGTTTCATTAAGCACTGCATTGATTGGCTGGTAGTTCTCAAGAACCAATCAGAGCCATCACTTGCAGGAGGCGGGATTTATAAATCCCAGAACCAAAAAGCAATCTTCTGTAGACAGCTGAGGACTGAAAGCAAGCGTGCCGGAGCTCCAGAGACCAGTGGGAGGACACAGGATGAGGCTGCTAGGTAAGTATAATAAGACATCCACAAAAATAAGACCTAGTGCCACTTTTGGGGCAAAAATTAATATAAGACAGGGTCTTATTTTGGGGGAAACGTGGTATCACCTGCCAGTGATAGCTCTGACCTGGTGCCAAGTTTCAGTAATACCATCACAACCCTAGCTCACCAGAGTTATCTGCATCTGCCAACAGCTAAATAGAATGCAGGGGTTCAATAATTGAAAGCTATATGTTTATAAATGGCCCAAATTTCGAGATATACTATTCCTCTATACTCTTTTGCTGGATGTATTGACTCTTTCAGACATTATAAAGATGATAAAGTTGTCCAGT